>NC_133391.1:168409374-168712405 GCF_047511655.1 Castor canadensis
GCTAGGATTACAGGCATAAGCTCCCAATGCCTAGCTGCCACGTAGTTTTGATTGTGTAGTAATTTTGCAAACCTGAATCTTCAAAGGTTTCTTCAATTAAAAAAATCAGTGCTCGTCAATATAGGAGACATTCCAAGGTTTGAGAAGTTGTGCAGTGCCTCACACACTAACTTGCTGAAACATAGCTAATTCTTAAGTTGTTTAACTTATTATTTATTCTTAATAATAAATGGAGCTGTTAGAATTTCTTTTGACCCAGGGGCACCATGCAACACCTAGGGAGACACACCCATCAAGTTTGGGAACTTCTTGTGTTCTAGGTTGAGCTGCCCATTTACTGTGTTCAGTCACTTCTCATGAAAAAAAAATTGATTTAAAAATGTATTTGTACAATAATTGAATACTAAATCCACATTCATAGGACCCAAATTCTTTATTTCCTTGTGGCTTCAGTTTGCCGCTGTGGAGGGAAAACTTGAAAGATACTTAGTGAAGATTCTTGTCATTCCTAATTACTGAAAAGGAAGACAGAAATAACATATGCTTTTATTATTTGAATAAACAAACTTGTATTTCCTTCCTGCTTTTTCCCTGTACTCAACCTTCTTCCATCTGCCCTGTCTACCTCCTGCCCATTTTAAGTTGATAAATGACAGGTAATTGTGAATGGCTACTCAGACACAGTGGTTTTGTAGCAACAATAACAGAAAGCATCTCTAAACTCCTTGTAAACTTTTGGTTCATTTTCAAATTAATCACAATCAGCCTTCTGAGAGTTAGGCATAAACTGACCTGATAAAAGCCTAGTCTAAGCCTTTATCAACAGGTAGAACTTTAAAGTAATTGAACACAATTTTCTTTTTTTTTTCTTTTTGTATTATATTCATATGTGCATACAATGTTTGGGTCATTTCTCTCCCTTCCTCCTGCCCTCTCCCTCTCCCCTCCTACCCCCTCGCTACCAGGCAGAAACTATTTTGCCCTTATCTCTAGTTGAACATAGACCCTCTCAGAACTCACCAGCCACAGGCAAGGTCACTGTGTCTGTGATGGAGTATGACAAAATCAAGATCCTCCCTAATCATCACTGAACACAGATAAAACCTGAATGTCACCCCAACCACAAACCATGACCACACAACACCCGAGCCTGGCCACCATGACTGATGTTTGTTTGCCCATCACAGGCTGAACATTGCCGTATCTTCCCCACCTCACATGAAATTCTTTAAGACTCTCAGTCACAGGATTTCCTGCACATGCTAGTAATACCCAATAATGAACAGATTTACCCCTTAAATCTGCCCCCAGAGCACCTAACACAAGCCACATCTTGAACCTTTTCTAACACCATCTTATTGACGTGCCCTATGAATCCCCATTTTATGGGCTCTTTCTTATTGTCATAAGCAGTCAGCACAACTTTGTTCAACTGCAGGTGTGATCTTGTCAGTCTTGGTTAGATGCATGTACGTGACGTTGACATGGCTCCTGACTTGGTTTTGAAATTTGCTTTTCCTGAATACCACCCCATGTCATCTGTGTCCTTCAGGAAATTAGCCCATCAATCAAAAAGGGTAAAATTTCTAGTATCCTCTTCCTTTCTAGATAACATGCTTTTTCTGTTAGATAATTGTGCTTTCACTTTATTGCCAACTGTATCTCAAACACGAATTAGGGCAGAGTGACCTAATTTTAAAGCAAATCTAGTTTGATTCTATTAAGATTTTCTTTAAAGGAAGGTTCTCTTCTCAATGTTATCTTAAATGGAACTGGCATTCTTTGAAGAACTAACATAAAAAAATGAAGATGAAATCATATGTGTGGAGCATGCTACAAACATTTTTAGAACTAAAATCAACAGTGGATAATGTTAAATAATGTAGCTGTACCTGAACTCTGGGAAACAGTCATGCCCCAATTTGTGTTCACACTCACATTGTAAAGATACCCCAGCAAGTGCTGTGGGGAGGCTCTCCCTTCAGAAACACAGAGTCTAGGGTGCAATTCTAAGAGATGGGACTCTTATAATTAGAATATATTTCCTCTGTCATTGTGACTTCTAACACAAGTTCAGAAGTTTTCACGAACATTCACCAAATGTGCCATTTTTACATTTTCACTGAGAATTGTCAGAGATATGGTTACGCAATTTGTAGGAAAGTGAACTTCATTCTAAAATTTAGACACAGTATTTTAGTGTATTATTTAACATTAGGTACCCTTTAAATTATATATGTGACTGCATTATATAAATATGTATATGTAAACACATAGATATATAATGTAGAGATATATATACACACATATAACTACACTTATACACACATATATGATATATAAACTTATATGTAAGTATGTATATATTTATATATGTACACACATTCATGCATATAATGTACTTTGATCAAAATCCCTCTATTACACTTTATTATCCCCCTTCCCCCTCCTTTTTAAAAACAATTTATAGAGGGTTTCATTATTCTAATTTTATACATGCATATAGAATGCTTTGAAGCAATAAAAATCCATTTGCTTTCCTTTTCCAGCTTCTAGAGCTGCATTCCTTATACTCCTTGACTCATGCTCCCTTCCCTCATCTTCAAAGCCAGCCGCCTAGCATCTTACTTCACTGTGTCTTGCCTTGTTCACTTATGTTAAATCTTTCTGTGACTCTCCCTTTTAGGGACATACGCAGTGGCATCTGGGGTTCATTAGGTGATCAAGGATAAATTCCTATCTCAAGATCCTTCCCATTGTCACATCTGAAAAGTGTTTTGCCATGTAAGGCGGTATTCACAGATACCAGAGATTAGGACCTGGAAGACATTAGGGGTTGCTATTGAACTTCACACATATCCTAACCAGAGACCTACTACAAATATTGGGATAGGTATAGAGTGTTCCAGATCATTCCCCCTTGATTTCCTGATGAGATTCTGTCATTTCAGCTAGGTAACAATAGTCCCTTCTCTCCTCTGTAAATTTCTATCCTATTGGCAGGGTCACTTGTAAGATCTCTCATGAACCATGAACCAGGCACACCTGCCTGTGGCATGTGTCTGCTCCATCATGAGGCTGGACCCAGAAGTCATGGTGGAGTGAATTAATGCTCATGAAGTGGTTTGGGGAATTCCATTTTACTCAAAATGCAAAGCTTAAAGGAAGCCATTTCTTTCTAAAAACCATATAACAATTGAGCATGCAAAACAACAACAAATGCTGGCAAGGATGTGTGTGGGTTAATGTGAGAAAACAACACTTATACACTCCTGGTGGGAATATAATATCCAGCTACTGTGTATATCAGTATGGTATTTACTCAAGAGGCTAAAAATAGAACAATATATGAACTTGTTATACCACTCTCAGGCATATACCCAAAAGAATCTAAATAAATATACAAGAAAGATATATGCAAACACACGTTTGTAGAAGCACTATTTACAACAATCAAGATATGGAACCAGCCGAGATGCACAACAACAGATGATTGGATAAAGAAAATGTGTTACTTATTTAAGGGAATTTTGTTCAGCGATAAAGAAGTATGAAACTATGCTATTTTCAGGAAAATTGATGGAAGTAGAAATCATCATGTTATGCCAGTAAAGCCAAATTCAGAAAGACAAAAAATGAATAAAGAAAGAAAGAAATCACTTTATCTACCTTTCTTTCATTCACCACCCCTTACCCCCTCCCAAATGCATCAAAATGAAATAAAAAACAAAGCAGCTTATCTCATAACTCTGGATCTAAAGATCAAAGTCAGTACAGTGTTTACAACTTTAGAGTTCAGAAGGTTTTTTGTTTTTTTTTTATTGTTGTGCTGGTGTTGCATTGTGACATTTATAAAAGTTCTTACAATGTATCATAGTTGAATTCAGAAGTTTATAGTGGTTGAGATTTCTGTACACATGCAGTATGTCCAGCTAGGTCCTTATGGAAGTTGTTGAGTTTACAACCAAAGAGAACAGTGTCCCCTCCCATATGAAGATTTGTTGAAAAACAAATTTTGAATTCATAAGGACCCTGGGTGTCCTCAGGCTCTGTTGCCTGAGGAATCTTGATCAGATGTTGTGACAGTCCACCAACTCTGGTTTCAGAACCAGCCTAACATGTAAGGAATTTCAAACTGTTTGCTACTGAGCCAGTGTTGAGCAATGTGATTTTAACAACTCAGACAGTCCATATATGAGTGAGGATTTAGTCACAATATTGTTGGTCTATGTGACAACTTGTAATGGGGAAAAGGTTGCATTTGCATATTCTCCAGTTCCATTAACATTTCTAAGGTGAAGCCCAGTAACAAGTGAGAGTTATGAGTTCTGCTTCTTAGGATATTATTGAGGGTTATTTCTTATTTCTCTCTTCTTTGTCTAGTTTTATGTAACACCTGACATTTCTAGATGGCTATACTGTGTGCCAGGTGTATCTTTTATTACTTATCATCCCAACAATACTCCAAGGTAGGAATTATTGTCCCACTACAACAGTCAGGTTCAATGATCATCCACTAGGAGCATGTCTCCCATGCCAGAGAGTGCAGGCTCAGTCACACAAGCAAAGCAGGAGTGGGAAGACCCAGCAACACCTAAAAACCATGGGAATATCTTGTCTCCTTCCCATGACAGTGGGATCCACTGAGGACTGAAGGAGAGAGACAGCAAAGTCAAGTCGTATTAGCATGTTTACATGACTTAGTAAGAAGAGCATTGAGGTGGGATACGATGGATTGGTTGTCAGTAGGTAGAATGCAGATGAGGAATTAGGTCTGTGGGGGCAGAATGGAGGACAAAGGTTTGTGGATGGGGATAGCAGGAGCTAGCAACAGCCTTTCTTTTGGCCTGTCAGTGAGGGGCTTGGATCTCTTCTATACTTACGGTTCTTTGGCATGTTCATCTGTCCCATGTGAGTTTGGGGGGTGTAGATACATGTGTGCACATGTACCTACAAGTCATAGGTCCCTACGACTTGTCAGGAGGTCTTTTTCAAAAGATGTTCTTGATCTATGCCCTGTAAGTCATTGCTTAACAGAGCAATTACAGTCCGTTCAATAAAATAGACTGCAGTGAGTTCTTTACTAATCGCTTTCCAAAAGTGTAAGCTTACCTGAATTCATCTTAGCCACCCAGGTCTTTACATGGCACTTTCAAGTTTAATTTAAAGGCACTCAGCAGATTATGACTTAATTTGTATAAAATATAACTCTGGAGGGCTACTGCTATGAGAAGAACTGTGCTATCTCAGTGTTGCAGAGGTGCTTTGGAAACATGCAACAAAAGGAAATTAAATTAAAAGGGAAAACCTTCCTCTCATC
Source organism: Castor canadensis (assembly GCF_047511655.1). Classification (NCBI taxonomy): domain Eukaryota; kingdom Metazoa; phylum Chordata; class Mammalia; order Rodentia; family Castoridae; genus Castor; species Castor canadensis. Next base: position 168,414,695 of record NC_133391.1, read on the forward strand.
TTTAGTCCATCATTGTTTTCTACTGTGAGCACACAGGCACGAAGGATTTGATATGTTTCTCAGCAAATGTGTTACTATGCTATCTGTCTTGTGGGGAATGTGTGTGTATCTGCCTAATATGGATGCAAATTTATTGAATACTTACTGCACGTGAGATCAAGTTCTTTATCTTTCCAATGAAAACCAAACCACTTCAAAAGCCATCCTATTTCCTATTGTCTTCAACTGCTATAAAGGAAGCACCAACATGTTTCAGGATTTGCTTGACAACTATACTGGTTGTGATAAAAGGAAGATAAAGAGAACAGGTTGGAATCTATGAGAAAACTTTTAACCTTTGTGTATTCCTTCTCTACCCTATTTTTCAAGACTCCTCTGCCCAGATGACAGCATTGACCTGTGCCAGTAGGATGTATACTTTCGAGTTGGTTCACAAGAAGTAGGAGTGGTTGCTCCAAAGCCATCTCTCTTCTCCTTTAGCCCATCATTCAGAGAAATAGTACCCTTTTGTGGCTGTGGGGTCAGATTTTTATCTGTGGTCGGAGAGGTTGCTTTTTTATTTCTCTGTTAAAAATTGGATTCCCTGCTGCAAGAATAGAACCCATAGAGTTGGTTCTGTTAGTCTCATAGTCTAGCTGGGTGAGCTGAGGGATTTCATAGAGGAATATTCATGGCATAATAGCATAACCAAACTTCTCTTTTAAAATAGACTTAAATATTTTAGAGTGTGTTTATTAATATGAAATAAACAGCTAGGTTCTCAGAATAGCTCAGATGTAAAAAGAAGGATGCAGAAGGAGAATGTACACTGCATAAAATTTCTTAACAGTCTGTGAATAAAACTAGCTCTTTAAATTATTTCCTTTTATAAAGTCATCTTATTGCTATACTTTTATCCCCAGAGAATCACTTAAGGAATCTGTCTAGATTTTTCTTTTTCTTTTTAAAAATCTATGTTTTTATATTTTGCAGTGCTCAGTTTTGTTTATTTTTAAAGAAGAAATTAACAATAATAATAATAAAGCAATAATATCAATATCACCTGCAATCACGATATTTTGAATTGCACCACTCTAATCATATTTTTCTTGTCTGTTAAATCAGTGTTGAAATAATGTATTAGAAAACTGTGACCTCTATAAATTATCCATTTAAGCCTAAATGAAAAATGTGTATATTAATAAAATCATGTGCCATCTGGTTATTTTGCATAATCTTCAGAAACATTTAGCTTTATGACATGCATATATAATCAAAATATAACTGTGTACACATGTATACACTTAAAAAATCTTCAGTAAAGAAGATCTTTTCAAATCCTTTCTTAATTGGATCTATGTATATGAAAATAGAACAATCATTGTGAAGTACTTCCTTGTAAACTATTCAGTATATTTCATGAACGTTTTAACTGGATGTTGGCAGTATGCACAGGGTTTGTCCCTCACTTTCTCCTGCCTTCCTTTTGTTCAGAGAATTTGGATGGAGAGACCCAGAACTGCCTGAAGTGATCCAGATGTTGCAACATCAGTTTCCTTCAGTCCAGTCTAATGCTGCAGCCTATTTACAACACCTGTGTTTTGGAGACAATAAAATTAAAGCTGAGGTAAGTGCCACTTGAATTCTTGAATAATGTCGAATTTATAAGTATTTAGTTTTTTAGAAGAATCTTGAAAGACAAGGGATATAGGAAAGCTAAAGTTATATCATCAGCATTTAGATCTATCTTTCAGACTGAAGCATAGCACTTTTCATCTCTCTCATTGGCAGGGCTATGCATACATCCTCCTTACTTATTTGACTACTGAGGAGCAGAGTAGCAGAGATGCATGCCAGTATCAGCAGAACTGGATTGTCAAGGCCATACTCTGGTGTGGTTTGTCCTCCACTTCCCAATTCTATCTCTGACAGTCCTTTCTGCCCCTACTAAAAAAACACAAAACATTAATTTTTAATCTCCTCAAATTGTAGTTAATATACACTGTGGTCTGTCCTTCTCAGATGACTCATTGATAAGATGGGGACGTTAGGCAGTCGATTGGCTTTGTCTTATAACCAAGACTTAGGTGCCATTTGCAAAAGTAGTAGTGGATATAACACGCATATTTGTGATCCGTTAAAGAGACCAGTGTCTGTGCCCATCACATAAACAATTCTGACATGCTTTAGGAATACTGTAAAGTGCATAATACTTGTGACATGTGATATTTCTAGAAAACCACCATGGTCACTGCAGCTAACTCAGATTTTCTTTCAGATAAAAGACAAGTATTTGCATGCAAGCAGCTGAGTAATCAAATTTTTAAATAAAATTTTACAAACTATAATGAGTCATCTCCATGACATGTAAGCAATTTTGAGGATGAGTCTAAATTAGTTTAAGAATGCAACGAAGAGATTTGAAGATATAATTGCAATTTATTATAAATTTTGCTTGCTTGCATTGGGATGAATATAGCCTAACTGCTTTTCATCTTTCTTTCTATCTTTCTTACACTGGAACTACAAAAGATGTGGTTTATGCTCATGATCAGAAAAGTCATATTTCTGAAAATACGTGAGAAAAATATAGAGCTGCAATTTTTCAATTTTTCAATGATGTCTAGAAACATTTTGGGCTGTCACAAATGGAAGGGCTGTGTAGGTGGTTCTGGCGTCTAGTACATAGAGATCGGGGATGCTGCAACACATCCCATAATGCACAGGGAAGGCCCATGGCCTAGCATTATCCAGCCTCAGATGTCAATTGTGCCAAGGTATAGATAAGGAAAAATATCGTCCACAAAACCAGGTGTGAAAAAATACCTACCATTGAAATGACCTAAAGCACATCAAAGCTATGTGATTCCTGTCTCAAATGTCAGTTATCGAAGGATTTTCCTATTTTAACCTTTTTTTTTTTGGCAGTACTGCAGTTTGAACTCAGGACCTCACCCTTGCTAGGCAGGTGCTCTACCACTTGAGCCATTCTGCCAGCCCAGGATTTCACTATTTTTAGTAGAAAACAAAAGGACAGATTAATGATTAGAGACTTATATGCCAATGTATTTGGTTTTGAAGATGACAATTTTGGGGATTTCTCTAAAGGTCGTGAAAACATTTAATTCCATTTTTGACATGAAGTTGAATCAGGGGCATTGTGGACCCCACCCCAAATTTCATGCTGATGTTGAATTGGCTGGTATCACTCAACTGCCAGGAGGGTGTGAAGACATAATGAGGCTTTCAGGAATGAGCAGTGTAGCTTCCTAGTAGTCTGAAAAACAGCTGGAGAGAGCTGGGGCTTAGGATTTTGTGGTGATTATGGAGTGTGTTCTCACCTACATGCAAGACCTTGTGTGGTTTGAAGCTCCTGCTGGTGCTAAAGAAAATATGCCCAAGCTTTCTTTTCAGCCTGCTCAGAGGAGGGGAAGGTAAAGAGGGAGGTGATGCTCTTTAAGTTGTCAGAAATCAAGTATCAGAAAATGGCTCACTTGTCTGTGAGCTCTGTGTGTGCTCCATGATCTGGTCTTGATGCCGCTCAGTCACCAGGCTGGATGGAAGTTGACAGCGTACTTATTTGTGACTGTAGAAGCATTCCTCTCTCTGCCCTGCAGTGGACAGAGGCTGTACAGTGAAGGGGTGGCCAAATAAAGTTCAGAATGAGCCGTTCATGGCTTCCCTGGCTCTCTCCTCCATAGTCGTATGGGAAGGCATGCAAATGCCTCTGAGAAAATTCTGATAAGATCCTGCAGAGATTTGTTTTGTTCTCTTCATCTTAACCCAGAGCCCAAACTATTAGTAATTGGTCCTCCCTTTGTGATGGATGGCTGCCTGTCGTGTTTTCATATACAGGTATTGATTTTTGTAATTACCTATTGTCCAAATACTAATCTTGCAGGCACTAGCCTTTCCAAATTTACTCAGTCCTCTAGCCTTCCTATTGCATTTCTGAATTGATTTAGCCCTTCAGTCTACATTTCATTATTGGTATTGACTTTGCTAGCACAATGAATAGGACATTGAGCAAAAGGCAGAATTAAATCTTCTATATGCAAAGAGTCATAAATCATACCTTTCTCATTCCTTATTGCAGTGCTGTATATGGTTTTCATATAAGAAATTCACTTCTTTTCAAACTGATGCCAGGTTGTATAGATACAAAATCGAGAACTGACTTCTGTGAGTTAACAGATATAAGTCCCATCCCTAAACTTTTCCCACTGATCTAACGAGCATAGATTTGTGAGTCTTGTAGTACACCTCCGAGCAATGAGGTAGAACTAAGAAGAAAGGGCTTGGAAGGGTCCAGGTTGTCAATCTGTGACCAAGGAGCAGTTTGCATTCCACTGAGTGTCCTGAACCCAGTTAGAACATTTGATTATAAATCCATTGAAGATCAGCAAGTGTCTGAAACCCTTGGAGGGGAACATGTAGAAAAAAGTAGCTGAAGAAAAAAAGAGGGTGGAAGAAGAAGAAAAGATAAAGATAGGGTCTGGGTTATTGCCGCAAACACACACTAAGTTTGTGTGGCCCTTTTCAAGGGGAAAGGCATGAGAAGCATGGATAGATGCCAGTAATACATGAACGATGCCTGCCTTCTATTGCTGTCTCTTAAATTGTCATAATTTAGAAATGTCATAATTGAGTTTTAGAGGAATTACTGGCCATGGAAACTTGCTTTAAGTATGAACTGCAGGCATCTTTTAAGAAATGCCTCAATATTTAGTTACTTTTGAGTACTTTTCATAAGTCCTTTCTTCATTCTTTTTGAGAAGCTTCTCCTCATTTAGGAAGATTAAGAACATTTCATTGAGTGAAATAATAGTGAGTGCCCTCCATGGGTGGTAAGATTTCAGTTTGTGCAGTTCCTTCCTGCTTTTATCGCCATGTCTTCTTATGCACAAGTTAGAGTAGGCAAATAGCTGGACGCTCATATTCACACCTGACAAGTAATACACAATGGGACGTATACCTGTAATTGTACACTGTGTGGTGGCATTCAAGGTAATGTGCCTCCTAGAGATTAAAAAGAAATTCCATGTTTCAAGCAGCAAAAAAGGATTTTTTTTAAATTTTTAAATATTTTAGTATATGAGGCATTCACACCTTATTTGAATATAAGACTTTTAATTAATTTAATAAAAATTTTCAATGTATGAATAATTTAAAAGATTGTTTCTCTTAAGGATAGGACAATTTATTAAAACAAGGTGTCCTTTTTTAAAAAACTCAGACTTTATGACATTGCACAAGGGAAAGGTTAGCTTGTGCTCATTTTTTTGCAAAGAAATGTCAAGTGACCACCACCAACAAACATTTAGTTTAGGGTTTTCCCCTGATCACTTCTTTTTTTATGAAAAATAATCAAATACATAACTGAATTGTCTGAAGCTCAAATATAGTAAACTTACAGCATTCCAAGATAAGGACTATTGCTCTAGGAAGCCAATCCTGATTATATTTTCCTATGTCAACAAATGTCTTCCCAATTACCGTATCATCCCACCTCCTACAAAGTGCTTTTATTTGTAGAAAAATGAAATTTTCAGATCTAGTGAAAATACAAAAAGATTTCACCCACAGCCTGTTTTGTGTTACTAACATAGAGACCCTACTTTAAGGAATCCCCAGCTTACTGGACAGGTAATATAAGCAGGGTATGATGACACCTTGTGGTAAGCACATGGAAAGTTATCCACAGCCCGAGAGTATCACAAAGTGCTCTAAGTTCAGACTTCTGGAGCCTGCTTTCTACAGTGAAGACTACACTGAGTTTTTAAAGATCAGAAGTTGTCAGAAAAAAGTTACCTATTTAGAACTGATGAAAGAGTACTTAGATTTAAGGATATCTTCCTTTAAATTTTTCAGCTTATATATGTCTATGGGTATATTTATTGATTGACTGATTTATATAAGATCTCACTGTTGAATGCAGGCCTTGAACTCCCAATCTTCCTACCTCAGCCTCTGGAGTGTTGGAATTATAGGCATCTACCACTCTTACCATGCCTGTCTGTGGGTGTGTGTGTCTGTGTGTGTGTGTGTGTATACACACTCATGCCTGTATCCACATAATGTCAATACATTTGTATCAAATATGGTGATGCTTTTTCAAATTGTAATTATTTTTGTCCAACTAAATCATAGAAATTGATTTCCATATATAAAAATATGTATGTCTTTCCCTCCACCATAATTTTGATCATATTCAAACCAATTGAGCACATTTCATATATTAAAAAAATTGAAACTTGTTCCTGTCTACTACACTTAAAGTGCCTCATATTTTACTCTTGATTCTTTCTACCTCATGTAGCTCAAGAGAAGCTGTGATCCAGCTTTCCAGTTGATTGCCTTTGAATGATTTCCTCTTTTCCTTCATCATAAATTGTTCCACATTTTCTAAAAAGGAACTTAGTTGCTAGAGATCAGTAGACAGTATGCCATGAGCTTGTAGCAAGGGCCCTGGGATCAGACTGCCTGCATTTGAACCCTGGATGTTAGTTATACTTTTATCTGGCTCTGTGACCTTAAGCAAGCTGCTTCACCTCTCTGAGTCTTAGTCTCCCAAACTACACAATGCCATGGAGACTCCATATCTCTGTGGAGAGAACACAGAGACTTTCGGCAGAAGGCAAGGGGCTAATGAATGTGTTGTTATTAGTATATGTTGTGAATATTAATTAGAGAAATCTCTTTCCAATAGATAAGTATGAAAATAATCTCCTAGTTGGATAGACAGAATAGTTGAACATACTCTGCTTTACTTTTCCTGTCACCTTTGAAGATCTGTTCATGCTGAAAGAAATGCAGTAAGGTTAACAAACAGAGCTATGAAATTTGTTTCCAAGGAGACAATGTGATTGTGACATGCTTGAATGTAGGCAGGGAAAGGTGAGGAAGAGAGCCATGGTGTGGTAAGGGCTAAAGAGCTGGGTCTTGGTTGAAGAGTGGACTCTGGAGAAGCTGAAGCCACTCAATGGTGACAGCGTTCATGAACATAGGATGGGTATGACGTGTGGTCCCCAGTGAGCACCATCACAGCCAGGATTAACCCAGAGCCAGTGGAGAAGATGGCCCAATGCCTTTTTTAAATTTTATTTTCTGAAGGCTTAGTCCTTCACACATGAAGGATGATGAGAGAGGCAGAACAAGAGTTATGGGGCCAGCACGTCAAGCAGAGAGGGCCATGAGTCACCCTCACTGGAGAAGATAACAGGCAGGCAATATTGCTAACAGGCTGAGGCAGAATTACAACCAGAGGACAGACTTGATTCCACTGAGGTATATTTCAACATAGAGGGACATCAAAATCACGGGCTTCTCAAAGATGGAGAAAACAGCAAAGACAAAGCCACCCAGAGACACACATGCTGGTGATGAGTGGCATTTTTTACTAAAAGGAAGGTTGTCTGGGGCGATCCATGCAGAGAATACATTGCACACTTTTCCTGTCCACAATGTCATCACCACTTCTGTGCTAACTTATTAGTTCTGCAGCCTCTGTTTTTATTAGCTCATCCTAAGTAAATTATCTTGGTCTTGCTCTTTTGAGCTCCTGACTACTTTCCAGTCTCACCAATATTGTTATTCCATTTTATTTTAAATCCAAAGCCTGGCACCCTGCCCCTCCCTACCATGTACATCTCTTTCTCTCTCTCGCATTTTGCTCTTGGCCTCTCGACCCTTCCATCTGCATCTCCTGCTCCTTCTAGCTCTTCTCTGTCCTCCTTTCTTTTCATAACATGAACCAGTCATAGCATCTGTCAGACACCCCAAGGCTTGTCCTGGTCTTGGCAACTTTTCTAAAGAGCAAAGAAATAAAAGGCTCCTGTGGCAAAGACCCTCCTCCCAGAAATCAGGGAAGACATGAATATCAGTGTGACAATTCTGTGTGAGGTACCAAATGAGCACTCACTCCTTCTGGCTCCCTAGGTCACTGAGTAAAGACGTTAGCAGTCGTAGGGCCATGGGAAAATGAGTTCACGATTACCAAGACCAAGTGTAGAAGGGGCCAATTTCTTGATAGAAGAACGTTCCTTGATAACCTCTCTAATGGCAGTAGGGGCCTCACAAGTTTCAGGACCTTTTACATTGAGAATTTCAATGGGAGAACTGGGATAGAGATGGAAAGCACACTGGAGAAGAGCTGGAAGGAAGAACTGAAGAACCATACAGTTTGTAGAAGACAGCAAAAAACAAAATCTGCAGTCTCCCCCAGCTGACTCAGCCCTGAGGTGGCGACTTGCCTTGTACTGCCAAAGCACGGGGGAGAAATCAGACTTGATGACATGACACAATGATTTCTCAAGTTTAAAGTCCCCTCAAGGAAGATGAACTAGGACACGGTCATGAAGGAGATAAGAGACTAGGGATGTCGGGGATTTAGATATGTTCCTGCAGGGACATGGCAGTAAGGGATGAAGCCAGACAGGTACCAGATGACAGAGTGAGGCTGCCCATTTCAGGGCAACAGAGAGCTCTAGCTACCTGGCTGGCCTCTGCTGTGGTATACAAGCTACCCTGGCAGAGATGATCCACAGAAAAGAGATGGAAGCCTTGTGGCCTGTCTTTGTGTAAGGAAACATCTCTTCCCCACCCCAATAGCAAAGAAGTAAAAAGAACGAGAAAAAACACACTAAATCCTAGAGGTGGTGTCCAGCCTCTCCAGATGTGTGAATTGCTGGGAACAGGAGGGGCAAGGATCCAAGTGATGACATGGCCAGGCTGAATTCTGTGTAACTGGAATAAGATGCCCTTACTAAGTGGATGGAAGTTAAGGAGTCAGGCTAACATTGTAGTGAAATGTAGTTATCATGCAGTGAGACAAGATATCTGATTCAAACCACCAGGTGCACAGGTTCTCTCATCTCTTTCAGATATGAGTCAGAAAGTCACCTGGAAAACTGTGAAGATTCTGGGCTGGGTTTCCTAAATTTCATTTTGGGTTATTTTAACTTTATCCTTCTTTGGGCCATGATTCTTTTGTATTTGAAGGAACCTTTTTATTTTTCATGTTCCCACCCCCTAAATAATGAGCAAAAGCAGCAAATGACCTGTCTAAATGTCATTCCTTTCACATGTGCATCATAGGTGGAGGACCTGGAGTTTCTCACCATGCTTTGTTTCCTTGGTACATTTATGAAGGAGATTCCCTACTTCACATTTCAGAAAAGATTTATACCTGAAGAGCTAGTCCGTCCTTCAGGAACATGGCCCACCTTGATACACAATGTGTACTTTCTTCTGCTAGCATTTTGGTTATTCCTTTACCTTAGTCATTAGGAGAGGTAGCAGAAACCGTTGGCCTCTCTCCTCTTGGTAACACTTTGATTCTTACTGCTGCCGACTCACCACCCTTAGGCTTTGTTTCCAAGTGAAAAATCTCTAAATCGTTGAACCAAAGAAGGGGCATCTTGTTTATCTATCATCTTTTTGATTTTTCCCTCCAAAGCTTCTCCAGGTTTTCCTGGCACACAGAGCTAGAGAGAACATTTTGTCAAAATACTGACAGAAACATTTCAAGAAGGCTCTGTGTCATGTTATACCCATGCATGGATTATAATGCATACTTTTCCTGTGTATGATGCTTTTGTGCTAACCTGTTAGTCCTGCAGCCTCTATTTTTATTAGTGATTTTGGTTGGGCTTTTTTTTTTTTTTTTTGAAATCCTGTTCATTTTCCAGCCCCACCGATGCTATTGTTCCATTTTATTCTAAATCCAAAGACTCTGACCCCATCCTGGTAGTTTCAGATGTGGAACAACCCTGCTCCCTGGGCTCTGCATGCACCATCTTGGAAACATTTAACATCTCTGAAGCCAAATATCATGGAGGGTACCAGCTGCTGTGAGTTGAAGTGGAACTTCAATTGACTTATTTTTAAGTGTAGGAAATTTTTGGATTAGCCATCTTTTAGTTCAATTCTGACTGGAGGAAGTGTGTCTTTGTATCCAAACTATCCCACAAATGTTTTGTCAGATCTCTTTCTATGAAGTGAAGTTAATCATTACAAGTGTGTTAACTGTTTCAAGAATGCCTATAGGTGATTATTATAGGATGACTTTTCTGATTTGGCAGCCACTGTGCACTTCTTAACCAAACCCTGAATGTAAGTGAAAGAAAAAAATCAATTTCTGAAGAGCTCTTCAAATTCAAATTGTTCTTCTGCACTCACAGAATTTGTTAATTAACTTGCCTCTTGCATAGTAAGTAAAACACTGAGTAGGCATTAACTCCTTTGTTATTTGCATGTAATTATACGTATGGATGTTTCTGTATTTCCTATGCATCTTTACATGCTGTCTTCAATTTCCAGGACTTTTTGGAAGAAATAATCTTATGGTTGAAGTGTATTTTTCCTGGTAATAGGGAGACAAGGTTCTCAGCACAGTTCAAAAAAGACTTATTAAGCCAACATGACCTCTGAACACTAGCAGTGGATGAATAACATCCATTATCTACGTATTAATGGGAATGGAAAAAGAGTGTTTCAGTAGGAACACTAAGAACTGACCCCCCAGTTTGCCACCTCTTGGGAAGGCCTAGTCCCTACAAGACTTCCTTATGGGCTTTGGAGTGGAAATGGGGCCATTCTTGCTACCAACCATTGGTGATAGGCAAATCTGTTGTCTAGGGAAAGGGGGTCAAGGACAATGAAGACAGATGAAAAGGAGTAAGGATGCAATTGCAGAGCCATTATGAGAAGAGTTTGGTAAGCTTTGAGACTCCATTGTGAACTGAACAAAGGAGAAGAAAGAATGTCAGCTCCTATCTCCATTACCCTTAAATCCAAAGAGAACTTTCTCTTACTGATTGCTGGAATCCCCTTCATTTAATTCTACTTAGGCTAGTTAAGTAGATAATGAATTACCACCCATATCACCCATTTCTCTCATTCCTTTTCACTAGGGTAGAATATATCACCTACCCACTATTCCCCTTCCTTTTATATATAATCCAAATTTGTGTTTTATATAGGTTTTTACATCTTCACAGGTGGTCTGTAAACATATCAGGAATAAAACTTTTCCTTTATAAGTATCATTCTTCTGTCTTTTTATAATCTCTGAAGATAAATAATATCACAGATAAATGATAAACATTGGCTTATACAATTGGACAGAAGGCTTTCTTTAGATTGTCTTACAGTGTCTGTTTCCTTTTTCATGGAGCTATTTGTGTACTATTGGTGAAAATGCAGAGTAAAATGAGAACCAGGTCTTCTACTTCCAATTTTGGATAACCCTGTCCTATTCTAAGAGATACAGTCTCCCCCCATCTGTGGGGGATATGTTCTGAGACTGTAGGGGATGCCTCTAACAGCTTTATATATTATGTTTATTCTATAAGTGACTACTAGGACAAAGTTTCATTTGTAAATTAGACTCAGTAAACAACTAACAATAACTAGTAATGAAATAAAATAATTATAATAATATACTATAAGAAAAGTTATGTGAACATGGTCTTTCTTGCTCTGTTATTGAACTATGCTCACTTTCTTTAGCCTGCAAATGACCACAGATAACTGAAACTGTGCATATTAACCTGCAGGTAAGGGAAGCTGCTGTACTAAAATTAGATCATTGAAGAACAAACTCCTTATCAATGGAGACTCTGAAGATTCAGTGCTGCATAATTTCCATAAGAGTTCTTTTAGGAAAGGACATATCTGAATAAATTTTTCACTGGCTATTTCCTTCTTGTACTGATAAAGAAACTCCAGAATCACCCCTCTGCTTCACCACATGTGCACACATCCAGTTATTTCAGTAGTTTTAAGGAAAACACTCCTGTTCAGAAGCACTCCTAGCAGCTCTGTCATGGGAGGCACCACTTTTTCTTCCTACTTCTGACGGCTGCACAGAGAGGGTACCTGGTGCCATCGGCATGGTGGTGCCCATGAGCAAGTCACCATTGTGTGGTACCTTCCTGCTGGCCCAGCTTATCAAGCATACCTAACTCCATCACTGTTTCTCACCAAGACATGACCAGAAGGCCAGGAACAAGTAACTCTAGAGGTTTTGGGGCAAAAGTTATTTCCAATAAACATCAGCAAAAATTAAAGTAAAAAGTATTATCAGGTATACTGAGAAGGAATGATCCATTGATTAGTGTGCTGCCATGAATAGCAACTTCAGAGTGTACATGGAATAAGAATTAACTCTTGGGAAGTAACTATGCAATCTAATGCTTTTGCCTCTAATTCAAGTCTGCCCTAGAGAAAAGCCATGTTATGTGAGACTTATAGTAAAAGTTAGAAAAATCTAATTGACCTCCAACCCTGTAACTAGCCTGAAATAGTGGCAGTTGTGTGGCCCACACTTATTTGTACTGATATCTGTGATCATGCTTCAAATCAAGTGGGGCCAGATATTTATTTTTACCAAAACAATGGTTATTATAATGACTGGGGAACCCTCTATGAGAAGATCCTCACATTTATTAATGTTATAATCACTTATAAATCCCAAGGGGAAATTAGGATTCCCTTGCCTAACTTGCCATAAGTGGATTATACATGAAGCTAGTGTAAGTCCTATAGGTATGAAAAATAAGGAGCTATGGACCTTGGGAAGAGACTGAACAAAATTGGGAGAGATTAGATTGAAAGGAGGTGTTTGTGTGGTCATTAATGAAGGAAAAGGAAAAACATTGGTCAGAGGACATTGAGTATGGTTTTATCAATTAATTTTCTGTTATGCTGAAATAAATTGCCATAAACAGTGACTCCATGTATTCATGTGACACAAATTTATAGTTCTACAGGTTAGAAGTTGGAAATCAGTTTTGCTGGGCTAAAGTCAAGGTATCACCAGAGCTGTTCCTTCTGGAGCCTGTACAGAGAATCTGTTCCTTTGATTTTTCTAGTTTCTAGATGCTGCCCACATTCCTTGACTCCTGACACTTTTTTTCATCTTCATGGTTCATCTTTGCAACCTCAAGACATCCCCAACACCTTTCCTTTCTCAGACTGACCCTTCTGCTTCCTTATTGTATGTACTCATGTGACAACCTTGGGCCCACCTAGGTAATCCAAAATAATTGTCTCATCTCAGAGTTCCTTCACATAATCATAACAGCAAACTCCCCTTAGCTATATAAGGTAAATATTCACAGGATTCAGGAATTACGATGTGGACCTTTGGGCCAGGAGAATTGCTCAACTTACCACATAAGACCCTGTCCACTGATGTCCTCTCTACCTTGGGAGAAAACGAAATCAGAAGCAATATTTTTCTCTCTTCCCTGAAAGGGTGAAGAAAATTTGAAGTATTTATGCTGAACATTGCTGATTTCAATGAAAAGAGATGACACAGTGATTTTGGAGACAGATTTTGATTCAGTTCATGCAATGGCAGATGGAGCAGATGATGGAGGAAGTAGCACAAGAGGAGTGACAAGGAGCAGCCAAGAAATCTCCATTCTAGGGAGGGCTGTGTTACTTTCCCAGCATTCCTACAGACTTTAGGCCATGTGCTGAGGCCAATTTTATGTCATTTGGTGGAGAAGTTCATTTTCTGGGCATAAGTAGTACAATTGTACTTGATAACTATGCTAAAGAATTGGAGGTTTCTTGGAGAGGGGATGGACAGAGGGCTTTTCAAAAAGAAAAGGTCTTTTTTCATATCTAACCAGACAAGCACATGTACTGGCCACAATGGGTTTACACTTGAATGATGAGGGGTATGGTGAAAACAGTAGCATAAGGCACTTGTGATTGTGCACACTAAGCAAGACCCCTGTGTCAGCAAAGGCCCAGCAGTGTCAAAACAAAAACAGGATCCACTTTCTCAGAAGATGCTGGCAACATTTCTATTGACAAAGGAAGTAACCAACGGGAGGCTGGTCCCATCGTTCATACTTGTCTACACAAACGAATTATCTGACTACACCAGTCAGTTCCATCTTGACTGTATAGATTATTAATGTCTGTCTAGAGTGGGACTCCCTGTGGCTCTGACGGTCTCCAATATAGTTCAAGCTAATAAGGAAGCTCAACAGACATCAGGTGTTTATAGGGCTGTCATCAATCTGGAAAATTCTTTTTGTTTTTTTCAGTCCCACTTTCTGTGAAGAAACCCTCAAATTTCCTTTACCTGAGAGATCATACTATCTAACAGTTTTCACACAAGAATATGTTAATTATCTTCCTGATGGCCAAAACTTCTGCAAAGCGACCCAGATTTACTAGCAATAAAAGATGCACCAAGATATGGTTTCGATGACAAAACAATTATCAGGCTTATAAAACAGAAGGCTGACAGAATTGGCAGTAGCTTGGCTCAGGTGACAAGTTAAGGCTGTGAGGGACAGCCCAACAAGTAAAATTTGAAGAATCAGAAATATTTCTTTACTGATGAAAAATATCCCAATACAACCCTGCAATGAATAAGAAATATAACAATTTGTGTAATCCCTTGGATTCTACAGAAATCTCATCATGTATTTGGGGATATTATTAACTCCCATTAGAAAAAAAAGGTAAAGAAACAGGAAAAATAAAGAGAGGAGGGAGGGAAAGAGAAAAGGAACGAGGAGAGAGAGAGAGGGAGTGAGAGCGAACAAGGAAAAGAGAACTAACAGAGGAAGTGAAGGAAGGAAGTAGGAAGGGAAGGAAGGAAGTCATTTTTTTAACGTGTTCCCAAACATAAGAAGGTCTCAAGGTCCTTAGTGGATAAAAATGATAGGCACATTCTTGGATACCTGAGATCCACAACAAGCTCATTTTTGTAAACAGTAACAATATTCAGACATATTCAAAGAGATCGGAGTTCATGGCGAAAGTCAGTAGGGGCACAACAATGATAACCTTAAGGTTTTGAACTACTTTAGGTACTTCCCATTAGTATTTATCTTTTGAAAAGTGATTACAGGCTTGCTACTGGCACGGGTAAAGATTGCTAGCACCCCTAAGAGACATTTGAAGCCTGAAATTCCTGTCGAACCTTGGGAATATCCAGAAACATTTATAGTAAAAAGGATCTGCCACAAAACTCTCTGAATAAATGCAAGGATTTTCTCAAGAATTCTCTCAGTGTGGCTACACCAGAGATTTCCACTAAATCAGGAAACCTCATCCCATTGGTTCCCCTGGATCCTTTGTGACATTTTACCCTGTTCTCCAGGAAAAAAATAAGCCCAACCTATGATTCCTTATCAGAACAGTAAGACTTATGGGCAAGAATACAAAATAAAGGAATACTCTGGAAGGCAACCTCATTCCAACCTAATTTTTTTTGAAAATGACAGTAAAACAATGACAAAACTAAAATACCATAGTACATCTTCATTGGTGGCCAGTTTGTTTTCTTTTACATAAATTGTCTGGATAGATATTAGTTCTAGTGAGTTATGCATTACTTGCACAGACAGGGCCAACCATACAGTGTGCAGCCTGCCACCTTGTGAAGACTTTCTGCATTTCCTCATTGAAATGATCTGAAAAAAGAATCATTTATCAGTGACTGTGGGCAGTGGCCAGTGTTTTGGTTATTGATTCAAGAAAAAGGACAAAGAAATGAGTGCCCTGACCTTGGTACTTATTTATGCAGAGAAGATATTGAGATTGCCTTGGTTCTTCTAGACTTAAGTTTGGCCATGCCATTTATAGATGCATCTCATCCACCAGCAAAATAAGTCCTTAGAGTCAGAGCAGAAGAGGATGATGTATGTGTAGGTTATGAGCATATGGGCACCAACTTGGTTACTGGAACAAGTGGGCAAAGATGTCTCCTGCTATCCACAACTGTGCTAATAAAAGCAGCTGTCTTGTTACCTAGTGAAGACTGAAGTGCTTCTCATGAGTATATAACCTGACAGGAGACATCTACCTATGTATTAGCTCCCTGTTGCTGCTGTAACAAATTATTTCAATCCTAGTAGCTTAATACAGCCATTAAGAGCCCAGAAATCTAAAAGTGACATCATTGGGCTAAAATCCAAATGTTAGCAGTATTGTGCTCCTTTCTTGGGGTCATAGTGTAGAATCTATTCACTTCCTTTGTCAAGATTTCTGTGCT
The DNA here is from genome assembly GCF_047511655.1 of Castor canadensis. Lineage (NCBI taxonomy): Eukaryota > Metazoa > Chordata > Mammalia > Rodentia > Castoridae > Castor > Castor canadensis. The sequence continues at coordinate 168,430,701 of NC_133391.1, forward strand.
CTAGTTCATGGTCTTTCCAGTCTACCAAGTCATCAACAGCCAGTTGAGTCTTCCTTGTACTGTCACCTTTCTGATTCTCACACTTCTATCTCCTTCTATCGCATTTAAAGGAAACTTGAGATCCCATTGGGCTCATCAGAATTATCTAGGACAAAATCCTTATTATAAGGTCAGCTGATTAGCAGTCTTCTTTCCATCTGCAACCCTATATTCCTATTGCCATGAGACATATATATTCACTGTTTCCAGAAATTAAGACATGGGCACCTTGTGGAGTTGGAGATGGGGACATTATTTTTCCTACCATAACCTGTTAGACAGAGGAAATTTTTTTTTCTCAAGAAGTAGAAACTGTGAAACTACACTTCGGATGCAAGGATGGATTCCCCTCCCTGATGTAGCTGTCCTCCTTGAGATAAAGTTCTGGATTTTCTACACTAACTGAGCATTTTCCCCAAACTAGTTGGTTGGCCTTCTTGTATCAATCCATTCCAACCATGTGGTCATGAAAGTAAGTACACTGATCTTGTCTTGAACAAGTTCTAACTCTTGTTATAAAAATGCCCTTCCAAAAACTCCAGTGTAAATCACAATTTCCTTAATTTTGTCATTCAGACTTGCAATATTTCCACCCCTGTAGCCATATCCATAGTAATAAATACCTCACAGTTTTTCATATCTTCCCTCAGAGAAGCCAAAACTGTTTCTTTCCCTTTTGCTACTCTTTCAGGCTCTAGATTTAATTTTTCTGCAATGAATGCCCTAAGAAATGAATCAATAGATGATAATTTGTTTTGCAATTCAAATTTTTTCTATTTTAATGTCTTCTACCTAGAAGAGTGACAGCAAAATGTGAAGATTTTGAATTATGAATAATCTTCTTTATTGTTCTGACTTTTGTCTGTCTCTTTACCTTTTAACTCAGTACACTTCATGGAAATGGGATATTCAACCATAGTCCTATGTGCCACACTATTTCACATGCTTTTATATATTTTTGCATTAAGGAAAACAAGACATCTGCATATCTATAATTAGCTAATATATTCAGCATCAGCTTCTATAAACAAGATGCAGGTGTACATAGAGAAGAAGCATTTTATACATACTGTTGGCTTTTACTTGTGGGAAAAATTACTGTTGCTTCATAAAATGCAAAGGTAGTTCTAAGAAAAACATTTCTAAATGTACGTAATGTTTGCCTGGAGTAGTGTTATTATAATCATGGTTGTATAATGTTCTAAGGTTCTAAGATGTCTCCTGAGGCACCAGAAGTCCTTGATCTCAACTACTGATTTTCTTGGCACATATATCTCCTAAAGGATTGATGATACAAGGTGCACTTATTGTAAAATTTCAAAGTCCAAAGCCAACACTGCATTCATCAAAAGACAGCATGGGATGCTTATGGGGTGCCTGGCCCTCCCCTTGGCCCTGGGGAACTCAGTGTTGAATAAATCAGGAAAGATCTCTGCTCTGACAGCACTCACAGTCCTCTGAGTAGGAGTGGAAGCAGAAGGTCAATAAATACACATATTAAATATACCAGGAGGTAAGTGGGAGAGATGACAGTATCTAGAGAAGGGGAGGTGGACCTAGAGCAGAGGGACGGGGCATAAGGAGTGGGTTCTTCCCTATAGCTAATTTGGCTGCATAGACAGCTGCATGAAGAAAAGGAAGCCACTCTGCAGACTCGAGAGGACATGCCAAGTGCTCAGCAACTTCCAAATGCCCAGAGCAACAGAAACCAAAAGTGAGTTGGAAAGAAAAATGAGAGGTGAAGGCATAGAGAGGCACAGGCAGGTTGTGCAGGACTGAAGGCCAAGATGAATGATCTTTGGCTGTGGGCGGTGATGGAGGTCTTTGGAGGATTCTCACTGGGGACTTACATGGCCTGCTTCTATATATGTTAAAAAATAGTTTGACTACTATGTGTGCAGAATTTAGGAACAAAACTAAACAAAAAAATTCTTCCCTACAGCTCTGCTTCATTCTAGGTGCTCAGGGCCTTCCATCCTGTTAAAAATGAGAGTAACCACTGCCTGCCTCCCAGTTGGGGAAGACAATTCATGCAATAGCACACAGACTCTTAGGGAATTCAAAATACAGTCATTTATATAGGCAATATAAAAAGTCAGTAAGGAAGGAAACTATTTTAAAACCTGAAATTTCATACATTAAAGATTTTTAAAAAGAGTTTATTCATAAACTATTCTAGAGGTAAAGACTGAAATATAGAGTAAAACCAGAACATTTTATTAATTATAATGCATCCATTTAATCAGGTAAACTCCATAACTTAAGGTCTTCGGACTGAAGTGATCAACTTAAAGAAATAAGAGTCTTCTCAACCTCTATGGCTATTTTATTTATTGGAAGGGAGCATGCCTGCAGGCAGGACATTTGACCCCATAAGAGATGGGTTACAAGAACAAAGAATATTAATGCTACAAGATTTAAATTAGAATAACATAATTTAAAGAACTGAATGAATCTCATTTTGGTGGAAGAAGAAAGCAGAGACATGTCTTGTTCTCTCTTTTAGTTATATATTTCGTATATATGTAGACAATTGTTATATATTTATCATAATTACAAATATGTATCTGTGTGCATTTCTATAGAATTATGGACAAATGAAATTTAGTATGATTGACTTTAAAATTACTGGGAGAGCTGCTGTGCCATCAGGACTTCTGAAATAACCTTCCATGTACTGCCTGTAATAAAATCTTCTTCCTAATGAAATGACACATAGAGTGGACATGCACTTGAATAGGATTTCTGAGAACATATTTTTAAAACCTCAAAAGTCACAAATGCACCAAACAAGTGTATTTTCTTATTATATCCAAATCCAAGTGTTATGCCTCGGTTTATGGACAGAATGAAGAGTGAGTAATACTTGATCAGCAGAGCAGCAGCGTTCAAAAGCTCATATCTCAAGATGCCATGTTACAGTTAGATTTCCCTGGTAACAGCTTTCTTAGTGTTCAAGAGTTGTTTGGGGGAAAATAAGATGACGTGTTCTAGTTTGTGGATTCTCAGAGCTGGTCCCAGTGATTGGGTCTGTCAGAACTTTGAGTGCTGAGTGGTGGAACTCTGGTTTTCTTTCCCTCTCGGCCTCTGGAATTTTTCCTGGTGGCAGAGCTCACTGGAGAATCACAGATAGGCTCCACTGTTGCCTACTGTGGCTCAGAGCACAGGGCTATCAGAATTAAATAAAGTTAATTTAAACCAACAATTACAAGATGTGAATTATAGCATTCATGTTATAATATTAATAAAATCCTAGATCCAATCCAAAAGGTCAAAAATTTTGATAACTAAGGTATATTTTTACATACGTCCACAATACTTTCTTAACCCTCTTTCAAGCTCGTTCTCTTCCCTCCAATGTCGAAACTTCCCATGTCATTCCTGTGCTCAGAAGCCATGTGTGGGCCTCCATACCCTGTCACCTGCAGTGTTTCCACATTTATGTGGCACAGGCCTCTGGTGGGTGCTCTGTGCAGACAGGTGCTCTTCTCCATATGCCTCCCTCTTCTCCACCTTCCGGGGTTCTCTCTCCTCCCAGCCAGCCCTCCCGCTTATGGGCTGCAGGGCAAAAAAATGCTCTCTATAATCACTCCATTCCCTTAAGTTCTGTGTTTTTTTTTTTTAATATTTGCTACAAATCTTAGATTCTAGGGTCCAAATCTGACTTTTAAAAGCTCCTGCCACACATACACACCATCTTTGGGAAACTTAAGGACCAAGAAGATGTACCACTGTCTAACTGTGCTTCCAACCCTTTCTTCCATGTGTGCCCCACTTTAAAAGCGTGAGTCTACTGCACCCCAAGCCCTTTAGAGTTTATACTATATTGTATAGTTCACCTGTTTTCAGACTTCTAAGGAATTAGTTCAGCTGTTAGTGTTTTCAGAAGCAATGACCCTGCCCAATTTCCTGTGGGCTTTATATAGCACCTTATTTCTTCCTTCCTCAAAACATGGAATCGTCAAAAACATGGAATGATGCCCAATACGTATCATTTAAAGTGAACAAAATTATCCTTTTCTCAACCAGAATTTAATTCCCTGAGTATTGGTTATTATGACAACAAAAGAGAGCACAGCTTCAGAACATGCAGGACACTTCATGACCTAAAATAGAAAGAAAAAAAGGACATATGATAACAAGAAGATACTTTCATCACATAACTCATATAATAAAGCATATTTTAACTTCTGTTTAATTTTCATAGGTTTAATGAAAGTTTTACTTGAAGTGACAATATTTTTAAAGATAGATAATTTTAAAATAAAATAAATGCACAGCAAAGTTTTCTCTCCTCTCTGTCATCTGTTGCTTTTACTTTAATATTTATCATTTGTTACAATCATGGGCTATCAGAGATACACAAAAAACTTCAGTGTTATTTCTATGTCTATACTTAGCATAATTTTATATTTTCAAAAGATACTATTTTTCATTTTGCATGAACAAAAGAATAACAATTTTTAATGTGTGCTTTTATAATGCCAATAAAATAGAAATTTAAATGAGGGGCTGTGTCTTTCATAAATGCTTTGTCATCTGTCAGTCAACTAAAAACTACTGTTGTAAGATTATCAACAGACTTGTTTATTAAAAATTAAAGGCCAAAAAAACAGTCATTCATGATTCCTTTCTTTGGGTTAGACCTCATATTTCCTCCTGTACCTATGAAGCAGATCTGAAATTTGACCACCTTTTAGGACTTGTCTTCCTTTCAGTTACCTGGACAATCTCAGTGGCTCTACCTGGTGCTGTTTGGCCTCCACAAGTAACATTGAGCAGTCTCCATGTGAGTTAGGGCAACCCTGATTCCTATCTTCGTCAGAATAAACCCAGTGCCCTAGTGTTGCCCAAAGCTGTCAGATCCAGTCCTGTAGCTCTGTACCACTGCCTCATCTCACTTCCCTCCCTCCTACCTGTCCTCCCTCTATTCCAGCCCCCTGGCCTCCTAACTCCATCCTTTGTCTGGGGCTCCTTATGGCTGTTTGTTGTCATTGGTTCGCTGCTCAAATGTCCTCTCACCCAGGTCCCCTGCAACACTATCCCACACTCCTTTTCCTGTTCTATTTTCTTTATGGTTCTTATCACCAGAGAGGACACAGGAATTGAGGGGCCTAAAAGAGTATATATAATTTGGCAGGTCTTCTGAAAAAAAAAAAGAATGCAAATGCTGACTAGAAAATAGCTAGTCATTTTCCAAATAAAATATCTTCCAGATACTTGCTTCTTTGATAGTTTCTTCACTTGTATTCTGACTCCTCCGTAAGTATGTTGACTCCTTAATGGCAGGTCCCTAGCCATCTCACCCTCCTCTAAAGAAACAGGAGAAATTTAAATGAGGGGCTGTGTCTTTCATTAGTCAGTGTGTCTTCCGTAAGTCAAATGAGTGACTGTCCAATTCTTGCAAAAATGAAAACTGTGGGAACAATATCTGGGCTTCTTATATTCACATTCCAAGATGATTAATAATTTTCAAATCATTAGGTTATATATCTACCTTATGGGGTTTGTGTTTTCAAAATTTATGTGAACTCATCCAAAAATCTCTTAGATACTGAATATCCTGTGAATGTAACTTTGCATGCATAAATATGCTACATTATATCTTTTCCCAACAAACGAATAAAATACTAAGTTAGTAATTATTAATCTAAAAGGATAGATGTTTACACCAGAGATGACTCAAATTATTTTTAAAATAAGAGCAGAATTTGAAGAGTATTTGTTTTCATTCAACCTCATGTCTTATTTAAATTCCTAAAAGAAATGGTGCAGTACTACCCAGGGGCTTTCATTGTGTTTGAGGCAGGGGACTGAGGTAAAAGAGAAAGACAGAAAAGGAAGTGAGTATCTGAACCACGTGTTGTATTTTGATGCGTCCTAGCTTCAGTATGTCAATGTGATTTCCTGTGAGGATTAGAATCACATTTTAACTTTTCATGTTAGTGTAACTAGGATACCAAAGCTAGAACAGAATCTGTGTCTGCATACAGTTACTATTCTGGAAGAGTAAGTTGTTTGCACTCCTTGTTCATTCTTGAAATCACAGTCGCTTAAATTTTGCTTTATTTGGTATGTTTAGTTCTTAAATTCTTGGAATGTGCATGACGTTTAATCAGCTCCTTGATGAGCTTTATCTGCTGCCCCTGACCACACAGTAAATCCTCAACACACAGGGCTCCTTTGTCTTCTGCTGTGCCATTGTGACTCTTTCATTGATAGTGTAAGCCCACCGTATTTGCAGGTTTACTGCATGCAGCTTTAACCAAGTATGGTCCAAAAATTACAAATAAATAAGTAAATAATAAGAAATTTAAAAATAAAAATTTTAAATTCCCATACATGCACTGTGCAGCTCAGTTGATGGAAAGAATCTCTCGGTCAATCTTGCGTTATCTTTCCTTGTGCTTAAATCATTGCATGATCTCCCGAGTGTTTCCCTGCTTTTAATTTTGTGAAAACATGTTTCCCAAAATGCAAATGTAAAAGCAAGATAAAAGCCAAAGGGCATGTAATGGGCTTAATTTAAATGATCAGGCAAAAATTTGAGATTTATTGAGAGACGACATATCTTCAGAAGTTGGATAGTTAGTGTACTGGAAAAAGTGGATCAAGCGTCCACAGAACAGAACTGAATGCCATGCATCTTGAGTATACACAGTTCTTCCACTGTGGCGGTCTCCTTGGAGCATGTACTCATGGATACAAAGGGTCTACTTTACCACAGTGTTTCAGTTACTGAAACCTTATGTGATATTTACATATGATGTAAAACAATCCCCTTGAATTCCTCCTTCTTGAAATTTTGTTTGCTTTTTCTTGAAATTTTGAATTCCTCCTTCTTGAAATTTTGTTTGTAACATTAATATTACAGATTTTAAAAATGATTACAGATAAAAAGAATCATTCTGTCACATTCCAAAAAAAAATCTGTTTTGAATTTTTATTAAAATTGTGTCAAAACTGTAAATAAATTTTGGAGACTACATAGTCTTGACAAAATCCAGGCTTTTTGTTCATGAACAAGACATTTTGTTCCATGTATTAATGTTTTGGTTTGTATTGCTCAGAAAAGCGCTCTGATTTCATCTATGTAGATTATGCACCTATTTAGTGAAGAGTTTATTCAAAGACTCAACCTGACTAGTAATAAGGAAAATGCAAATTAAAGCTAAAAGGAGATACCATGTTGCATATGATAAATGGATTAAATTAATAGAATTTAACAATGTGGAGAAGCTACAGGGTGGCTTTGACTGCTGGCGGAGTGCAAATTAATACATCTTTCTAGTTAACATCAAGCAGTTGAGCATCTACAGAGCCTATAAACACCAACCCTAAGTGTTTTCTAAGAGAACAAAAACACATAGCACCATTGTTGGTACAAACAAACACTGGAGCAAACAGGTGTCATCAACATGAGAGTAGATAAACCATGGTATGCTACTACAGAGGAATACTTGTTAGTACTAAACATGAATGAGTAGGTTTACTTGTATTTTTGGATAAATATCATTTATACCACCAATTCAGTGTTGTGATAAAGCAAGTGGAGAGAAATATGGGCAGCAAGTTATCATTTATGTAGGTTTTTAGAAATGTTAAACCAACTGGGCACTGGTTGATCATACCTATAATTGTAGCTATTTGGCAGGCTGAGATCAGGAAGATCATAGTTTGAGGCAAGTCCAGGCAAAAAGTTTGAGATTCCATCTCAAAAGAAAGCTGGGCATGGTGGTGTATACCTGACATCCCAGTGAAGGTATGGAACTTAAAATAAAAGGGTTGTGGTCCAGACTGGTCTGGAAAAAAAAGCAAGACCCTATGTCCAAAATAACCATAGAAAAAAGGGCTAGAAGCATGGCTTAACATGGTAGCACCTGTAAAAGCCCAGGTTCAAATCCCAGTACCACAAAAAAAGCATTCTTTGAGCCCTTTGTGACAGAGCGCCAGGCTCTGTAGTATGGGCCTCCAGAGCACAAACTGGATTTGAGTCTTGGCTCTGCTGACTGCCTCAGCTTCCTCATCTCTAAAGTAAGGATATAAACTTTTTGTCTGTCTTGTTCACAGCCAATAGTTTCCCTAGTCTGCCCCTCACTGCTTAAGTTTGTTGATACTGTCAGCGTGTATCAGTCTTTTCTACTGTGATTTCTGGCTTTTGATTCAACCTTAGATCCTCCAATAACATGTAAATATCCAGTCATGCATTCATTCTAGTGCTTTTCTGCTTTAAGGGTCACATTTAAATTTCTGACCCATCTGGAATTTACTTTGTGCAACCGCAAACACCTCAAATGTCATCTTTCCCGTCACACGACAGCCTGTTTCCACTAATTATAGGTATTGAATTCCTACTGTTTTGTGACCGTATCCTAAAGTTTTATACATGTGTATTCTTTCATTGCTGCCCATCGATTATTGGCCTGTTGTCTACGCTGTTCTCTTTATTAATGCTTTAGAATGTGTTCAGCCTTCCATAATTCCTTATTTTTCTTAGGATGTGTTTCCCTTTGTTCATTTTTCTACATGACCTTGTATTGTTTTGTCAAAAACAAGCTTAAAACATATTGGGTTTTAATTAGAATGCCTTCTGTTTTTAACTCAATTTGTGGTCCAAGAGAAATCTTTAAAGTAATGCAGGAATGCAGAAGTATGGCTCCATCTATTTACTCAGAAGCTTTCTTTTGTATGTCAAGTAAATATGTACAACTGGATATGAATTTGAGTCCAAACAAAAGTCTAATCAGGGCCCCAAATCAGAGACCCCCATTTGATTGGTTGGGTAGGATGGCAACCATCCACCAAGACACAAAGGAAGTCAAAGCATCATAATTCAAGGAAGTTGGAGAAAGGGAATGTGTCACCCCTAACTATCCAAGAGGCTTTCTTATTTTAAAAAATGTCCACCTTTATAGACATATACTTGTTTTAGGCTATGATACTATTTACACAAATCCCTCAAATAATAGGAGGTCTTGCATATATTATTAAGAAATATCCATTATATTAAATGTCCTGCTGTGAAATAGTGTATGTGTATGTGTGGGTCTGCATATATATTCTGAATAGCCTATATGGACCAATCTGCAGAAAGTAGTATAGAAGTTTAGAAGAGAGAGAAATTAAGGAAAGCCTTTGAACCTGGGTACATGGTCCCCAGAAGTCCGTCCCCACTCTCCCACAATATTTGTCTCTGAATGATGATGCATACTTATCCAAGGGAAGCAGTTAGTCAAGGCCCTGGGATGATGATTTCAAAATACTTTGATTTTTGTTTTTTATTTTTTTACTCATCAATACTTTGTAACTTAGTGAAAGTCGTGGGATTTTAATATCTTATAATATCTAATGTGGAAGTAGAAAGGAGGCATGTGAGTTCAGTTTGGAACACAGTAAGGGAGATTTACTGCAGGTGTGCTTTGTCATGGTCACTTCTTGGTGACTTTGTATTTGGTATCTACAAAGCCTGCTGAAACAGTCCAGGTAATAGAAACCATTATACTTATCCAGATACATTTCCTGAGTGGTGCTTTGAGAAAGAAACACGAAATTACTTAGAAGACTTTCTTATTTATTTATTTGAGACACCTGTCCTGGGTGTACTGCAAGAGTAAAATTAAAATTCACTTTTGGGGTTCAGCAATTTTGAATGCTGGTGAGTGTGTTTGTGGACAGCATCAGCTCCCAGCCCTCAGCAAGATGACTTTGAGTTGATTTTGACCTCCATGCCTGCATTAGCAGAGGCAGCCTGATTTTCAGTAGAGAATCTGGCTGCCTGCTGTTCATCCACTCACACTTGACTGTCATCCTCAGACAGGGTGAATGTCTAGAAAACATTACTGATCGTGATGACTGTTGGCAAGCAGGGAATGGAAGGTCCAGGGACTGTGGCATGTATGATCTGTTTGCAGTGTTGCAGGTGCTGTGTGCCTTTTAAAGGTCTTGTAAAATGTATCACTGTGTGGAAAATAACAATTCACATTCAGCCCAGAATTCAGGGTTTCCCCTTAAATGATGGGACCCTGAGGGTAGTGAGAACTTCAAAGTTCAAACTGTTGTAAAATAGATAATTTCAGAGATTTCCAGGATAAATGGTTTTCATACAGTTATAGATGAATCTTTTACTAATTTTTACTGTGATATCAGTTGCTTCTCTTGAATAGAAGATAGTGTGAAAAGATGGAAAATATCAAAACATCCCCTCTAAAATGTTCTTTTTGTTCCATGTTTCCGTAGTTACTTTGGTGACAGCTTATTCCTTTTCTTTGTTTTATTCTTTGAAATTAGTATATATTAATTGTACAAAAGGGTTTCACTATGGCATTTTCACACACGCATAAAGGTAATGGCCCATTGTAAGTCAGTGCTAGTTAAGGGAAGACAAGCAAGGGAGGTAAGAGTGGGTTTTATTTTTGTTTGTTAATTTTATTGTTTGAATTAGCATACATTTCACTGTGGTAATCCCATATATGTGCACAATACTTTGAACAAGCTCACCCCCTCCATTATAGACCGTGTTCTGAAATCTGTACTGGGTGACTGAGGCTCTAGAAATTGTATGGGATTTTAGAATGGACACTTATTGGAAAGACAAGAAATAAGGTGACAATAATGATGTACTTGTAGTGTTATTTTTCCTTTCTATATGCATTTCAATATGTTGTCACACTGACAATTCTCTGAAGTAGGCAGGACAGAAATACAGACATCAGAAAACAAATAGCTTTCCTCTAGACATAGGTGCAGATGAAACTAGATCCCTCCATCAGGGCACGTGAGCAGAAACTCCCTCAGAGTAGAACCTTCCAAGCCATAGGGGTGGTCATGGTTGCTACTTTCATTTTTTCATCTGCTTAATAGAAGCTGCTTTATTAATTACATTTTTAAAATTGCCCTTCTCTCTTTTTTACCTAATAATACTCATAGATTTAGAAAAAAAAATCCTCTTTTTCTATGAATTAAGATTACCTCAAAATTATGTTTTTAAATGCCTTTTTTAAATCAATTAAGTTACCATAAGAAGAAAAACATTAATTAAAACCTAATTTAATTCATTGTACTTACCTTGGAAATATATGTCACTGCAATATTGAGACTGCATTCTTTGACGTTATTTTTCAAATGGCCAATATAGTCCATACAATTTATTCTAGAATAAATATAGCTCCTATTTAATGTTATTAGCCATATACCAAATGGGATTCAGGGTCTATTAGGCAATATACACTATACACATTAAAACCAATTTATGACTTTCTGACTCTGAATTATATTCCTTTCATTGCCACTCATTACATCCACATATGAAATCAATTCATGTATTGACCAGGTTACAAGTTAAGAATGTTCTTTAAGTTAACACAGTGGGTAGTTTCCTGACATAATATTTACTGAGCTCTTTGTTAAACAAGTCACATTTGAAATTTAATTTAATCCTAAAAACAACCCTACAAAATAGATTTCCATAATACTCTTGTTTTACAGACATTTAAGTAGCTTACTGGAGAAGACACAACGTACAGTCACAGCAGTACCATCTCTCCAATATGGAATTCATCATGATTCACTTGTTGAGAGAAAGAGAGAGGAGAGAGGGGAAGAGACAGAGAGAGAGAGAGAGAGAGAGAGAGAATAGTGTATTACAATGTCTTTAAACTTACTTTGAGTGAGTTTAATTTGAGTCTCATGTCCATCCTAGTTTCTTTTAACACTAACCTAGAAGCCCAAAGGTATATCTACTTTGTTTAAATGAAATAGCTCTCTGAGATCGATAAAAAAGTGGATACCTAGGTCCAACCTCTTCGAAGGTCCTTACCTCACCATCCAGGAAGTTGATAAAAGGCTACTCCAGCCTCTTCTTTCTTCTTTCCATCTCCAACTCCAAACTCCAACTCCTTCCTAGTGCAGGGTCCATAAGCCATTTTGTTTGTCTCCCTGAATGCCTTATGGTGCCCTCAGGGTCCTCACTCTTCTCAAATCACCTTTTCATGGTATTTCTCTAAGTGAAGACAGACACTTCCCCAAAAGAATTCTGTTGTAAGCTGTTAAAGTCACTTATTTTAACTCATTATCATTGTATGGAAGTTGCCATAAAAATACCAGTATTACAATTGCTGCATTATAGATAATGCATTGGCAAATAGAGTTTATTTTCAATAAATGAAGATCATGTTAAAGTTAGTAGCAAATTCAATAGGTGTGGAAGCTCCAGTTTTCCAAGGGGTGATATTCCATAACTTACATTTTTTATTTACTTTAATTACCCATTTATTTGCTCTCTGCCTACATCTGACTTAGGCCTGTCTTGTAAGGAAAGAACATCCTACTCTTCATGATTTTCAGATACTCTTGTGTCTGGGGTTTAAATTGTAAAAACACTTTTAAAGCATAGAGTGAAAGGAAATGATGGAGAAGCTGTTTTTCATACTCCTCTGGTACAAACTGGGTGGGCTTCACATATTCCAGATTTAGTTTCCAAGAGACTGACCACATCAGGTTTAAGAACACTTTTTCAGTTGGACACTGGTGACTCATACCTGTAATCCTGGCTACTTGGAAGGCTGTGATCAGGAGGTTTGTGGTTCAAGGCCAGCTCAGACTAATAGTTTGGGAGACCCCATACCCAAAATAACCAGAGCAAAATGGATGGGAGGCGTACCTCAGGCAGTAGAGTGCCTGCTTTCCAAAGCCCTGAGTTCAAAACCCAGTTTCACACACACACAAAAAAAAAGGAAAAAGAAAAAAATGCTGTCCCTAGAGACTAGCATGGTGGTACATGCCTATATCCAGTTTTTGGGAGACTGAGGTAGAAGATCTCTAGCTTGGGCTACATAGAGAGACCCTGTCTCAAAAAAACAGAGAAAGAGAGAGAGACAGAAAGAGAGAGGAGGGGAAGAAGAGAGAGAGAGATGTTTATAGCAGCATTGTATGCAATTGCATAAAGTTGGAAGCAATCAAGATAGGTTTTAGTAGATGAGTGGACAGATAAACTAATATATCCAGAAAATGGAGTATTATTCAGTGCTACAAAGAAATGAAATATTAAGCCGTGAAAAGACATGGTATACTATAAAGAGAAAGAAGCCAGTCTGAAAAAGAGTAGGAACTAACTGATTCCAACTACTTGACATTCTAGAAAAGGCAAAATCACAGAGACGTAAAAAAGACCTGTGGCTGTCAGCATTTGGGGCAGCAGGGTGGAGAGAACAGGAAGAATGCAGTTTTAGGGCAGCAGAACTCCGCTTCCCAACACTGTAAGGGTGGATACATGTCGTTCTGTATTTATCAAGACCCGTGGACTGCACAACACTGAAAATGAACCCTATGGTGAGGTTTGATCATGAACACTATGGGCTCTGAACCGTAACAATGTCAGTGTACCTTTAGGCAAATGTACCACTAGGTACAGAACACTGGCAGTGAGGGAGGCTTGCCTGTGTGAAGGTAAGGAGTAATGAGAATTTTGTGCTTTCTGTTCAGTTTTGCTACAAACCTAAAATTTCTCTTTAAAAAAGTCTATTAAGCCAGGAATGGTAGTTCACTCCTGCGATCACAGCTACTCAAGAGGATGGTGGTTCAAGGCCAGTCTGGGCAAAAAATTCACAAGACCCCATCTTGACCTATAAAAACTAAGCATGGTGGAACACACCTGTCACTCCAGCTGCAGAGAAAATGTAAATAGGAAGATAATGTCCCAAGCCAGCCCAGTCATAAATGTGAGACCCTATTTTAAAAATAACAAAAGCTAAAAGGATTGGGGGCCATGGCTCAAGTGGTAGAGCACCTATCTTGCAAGCACAAGGCCCTAAGTTCAAACTCCAAAACCAAAAATGTCTATTGAAAAATAGCTTAGAAAAGGAGGAAGGGAGGAGGGAAGGAAAAACTAACATGTGACAACCATCTACATTATTCCCTCATCGATTTACTGAATATGCACTTACCTCTGTGACAGACTTTCTTCTAGTGCATTTTATTCTATTGCTTACTTATTATATATTAACTAGCATTTGGTTGACTTTATTTTAATAATATTCTACCTAGAGTCTTTTGAGCCTTTACTTTTAAAGATTTCTGCATGAAGATGACTAAGGGAGTAAGGTGAGAGGGTGAACTGACCATTATTAACAGAGTGTGGACAGAACCTGAGCTCAGCCCGCTGGCCTGGAGCAGTCCATGGGTGAAAAGGTAGAAACAGATTGCTCCCCATTTAGTGGGAGGGAGATGGAGCCACTTCAAAAGAGGACAGCTTTTCCTGATCATTTCTCAAAATGCTGTACATTATTAGTGTCTAAAATAGGTGTATTCAGAGGCTTAAAAGGGTTTCAGGTTAGGTACAAGAAGAAACTGGAAAGACTGGGTGCCAGAAGTTGGAGGAAGTCAGGATCCAGGAGAGATGCCCAGCAGGTGGGAACTGAAGGGGGCAGCACCAGGACACGAAGCCCTCAGAGGGCTGAGGATGGAACGTCTAGGTCAGGGATTCATTCTCTCTGGTCCTGTTGGGAGAGGGAGGAGGGAGGAGGAGCAGGAAGAACCAAGGCCCGGCCTTCCCATTTCTCACATGTGAATATTTCAATAGCAGCTCTCACTACTGCTAGGCTTCGGAAAACTGAAGTGGGGTTCTTCGACAAAGTCAGCCTCAAGAAAACAAGCTTTTCATTTGGATGTTCTACTGACTCCAAATAACCGCAAGAGGAAAAGGCTATTGTCCTATTTGTGTTTTGCTAAATAGATTAAAACAGAACTTTCGTTCTCTTTATAAACGTGGGTATATGACACGTTTTAGAGTCATGCTGAAAATATTGTATTCTGATTACACTCTTGGGGGTTCCTAGTGCATGCATCTTGAATTTGTTTTCTTTTTTAAGGAGTTGAAATCATTTTTAGTATATTAATTTATTATGTAACATAAATGGGAAATGTGTTATAAATTAAGAATATTAATTATAATAATCAGGATAACTAAAATATATAGGTATGGACTAACTTGATCGATTTACTCCTGCTTTTAATATATAACTAGTGGGTTCACTGTTAGAACAGATTTATTAACTCTTTCTTAATGGCTTTATCATTCTTCAGATATTAAACCCAGTCCAGTGTAGTAGTACATGCTTCTAATTCCAGCTACTCAGCAGAAGAGATAGGGAGGATTGCTGTTTAAGTTGAGTCCAGGGGGAAAAGTTAGTGCAATGCCATCTCAACCCTCAACCAACAAGCTGGCATGCCCTGTAATTCCAGAGATGCATGAGGCTTCAGGTAGAAGGATGTCATGTGCGAGGCCAGCCTCAGCAAGACATGTGAAAAATAATTAAGCAAAAAGGGCTGGAAGAGAGGATCAAGTGGTAGAGCATCTCTCTAGCAAGTATGAGGCCAATTTCAAACCCCAGTGCTGCAGAGAGAAATAAAGGAAGGAAGGAAAGGAGGGAGGGAAAAGAAAAGAAAAATTGAAGAATAAGAATTTTGGGGGTTTTTTTTGGCAGCTTTGGGTGCTGAGCTAAGGGCCTTGTTCTTTCTAGGCAGGGGTTCTACCCCTTGAGCCTTGTCTCCCATTCAAACCCAGAGAATTTTAACGTGAACACAGGCAAATACACAATAAGGAAAAATCTGGCATTCACAGTCAAACCTTCCTGTACAAAGGGAATATCCTCTCTGAGGTGCTATACTAAGTGGGTGCGGAGAGAATCCAGATATGTGTGCAAGACCCACTTCTGGTTGGTATCACATATATCTCAGTACGAACTCCATCTCCCTTGAGTGGGTGTCAAGCAAACCCTGGGTAAAATTGAAAGCTAGGCTAAGTTGTATGGAGCAGCTCTTTCTCTTTTTAAACTTGATCCACTGATCACTTGAACCACCTACCCAGGTGTCCTAGACACCTGCAGGCTGTGCAGCTAACACAGGGAGCAAACAGCTTGCTCAGCAGTGCTGTGCACTGAGGCCTTCTCTCTTTCTGCCTGGATGCTTTTCCAGTGGGAGGCACAATGCACACTCCATTTGCATTCCCACAGTAAAGGTTTTAGAGTGCAAGAGTTCTGTGAGGCTTTCCTCCTTTCTGCTTTCATTTTGTCAATGAATGCAAATACTTCTCATAGGCATATTCTTAGTCATCAGTGGTCCATCCTACATTCACATTCATGAGACACCCTGTCATTTTGTTTATAAGCTGGTGAAGTAATCTGCCACTGAAGACCCCCGAATACATCTTGGCTATTCAGAAAATGTCACTCCCTCTCAAGAGGAATATTTCTCAATTTTGAAAAGCACTGCTTTGGCAAATTTGTAAAACTCTGATAGAGCAAGTAATATATTAACCCTCCTCTTTCATTCAACAAATATTTAGTGAGCAAATCCTATATGCTTGACATTGTACTTGGGATAGGGATAAGAATATATAGTATGCTAAAGAGAACAGCTCTCCCAGAATATTCAAAGAGAAGATAGACAATAGCAATGAACACAACAAATAAACCAGAACATGACAAGAACTCTGATGAGTCTGTAGCTGATGAAGTTACAGCAAGAGCACTGGGCTGGCCAGGGTGGTTCATGTCACTTCCTGGAGAAGGCAGCACTGAGTGCCACTAAGACAATTGGGGGATATAGCCCTTTGTCCTGGCACATATGTAGATGACAGAATTTACCATAAAAAGAAAATCAAACAGAGAAGGTGCCAATCCTTCTATCCCTGGAGATCACTCAAGTTTTAAGAAAGCAGATCATGTTATTTTCCATCTGAGTGCAGAAATGTTCAGATGCAGCTTTCCTAGTGAAAGCTTCATGAGACAGACTGCGTATGAGCTAGTCATGTTGTTTTCTCTCCAGTTTAAGCTTTAAAAGCAACCCCAACCCCAAAGGACAGCAAGGAAGACATGCGATTAGAACCACATTGCAAAAATTGTTTTGAATTTGTAAAAGACTAAAACTTTCATTTAAGTGAAAAGAACAGTAAAATTTACCGTGGCCTTTACTGTTTTGTTAATCGCATTTCTAAGGTGAGCGTAGCACACCTTGATATGTTCTGCCTCTCACTGTGAGGAACATTCTTATGGTCCCAGATCTTCAAAGATAAAAGTCTTTGTGTCAGCTCTTCTAGTTTCTTGTTTAGCTCCTGATTCCTTTGAAGTGTTTGGAGTTTTTCCCTATAAAATAGTATAATTTTAACATTTAATACATCAGTCCTGCTGCCCTTCAAGACAGTGGCTGCATTTAAGAAATCTAAGGAAAGGGGCCATTCCTTCTGAGAGGGCTTTGCCTCTCCATCTGCTTCATACTATGAGTATGTCGTACATTTTTAAACAGAAAATGTCTGAGACACCCATTATGATGTTAAAATCACCTTTCCAAAATTCTATTGCTTGAAACAAATACATTTAAATTTTTATTGCTAGGATATTCAAACAAGTACAGGCAATGAGATCTAAGGGGGATACTTAATTGCTTTCTTTTCCCTTATTTTGATTCAGTTCAATGCAGTTAACTGTACCTGGTTCTTCACGTGAAAACTATGTTTTGGCTTAATAGTGAAACTTTGCTCTCTGTGACCAAAGCTGTGCCCTTTATTCTTCCAGATAAGGAGACAAGGAGGCATACAGCTCCTGGTGGACCTGCTGGATCACCGGATGACCGAAGTCCACCGGAGTGCCTGTGGAGCGTTGAGAAACTTGGTGTATGGGAAGGCCAATGATGATAACAAAATTGCCCTGAAGAACTGTGGAGGCATCCCAGCGCTGGTGAGGTTGCTTCGCAAGACCACTGACCTGGAGATCCGGGAACTGGTCACAGGTTAGAATCATTGCTAAGTTATTCATTTTATGTTGGGATAAATGTCCCAGTATCCAGCCCAGTAGCAAATATGTGAGCCAAATACTATAGCCCACAGCCTGTCTGTGCTAATAACATACGCATTCTCACTTTGTGTTTTTAAATGAATAAATAAGTGAATAAAACAATACCAAATGTAACATATCTGGATTGATAGTATTAAAATAATTCAGATCCAAATGTAGCCCTCTCTAAAATTCTGTGATTGTATTTCAGTCCTGACCAGTTGACTTAGACGCAGTTCAACATCCTATAATTCCCGGAGGCCCTCATTAGGATAACATTAAAAATAATTGACAAAAAGACAAGGTAGTTGAGTTATCAGTAATAAGTGTGGCTAACAATAGAGAGCTTATCGTACCTAGCAGTTAACTTACTGAGTAAAATATTTATGGCTACTCAAGGTATGTTACTGCATATTAAGGAATTCTTTGAAAGGTTACATAAGAAACAGCCTTTCCAGGATCCTGGAATGGTGGGGTGTGGTAAAATGGAGATAATTATGGCGCCTCATAGGTTCACGAGGGCTGAATGAGTGAGAACACATATAGCATTTGGCACAAAACTTTCTTGGAATAAATGTGGACACAATAAGCATTACTGGCTGTCATTCTTCACTTTTTAAGTATGCAGTTTTACTTGTTGGAGTGCTAATGACATAGGTATCCCCCAGTAAGGGATTCTTTCTGGATTGTTCTTATGACTCTTCCTCTTGATTGTGCTCACTGCTGTTCTAAGTGATGGTTGATTTCTGGTTCATCAAAATATACCTATAAACAAGTGTTTAGCAAATGAATTGCAAACAGATCTTTCCCCCAAAGCTTCTTTAATTATTCACAATCCTTTGACCTTCTGTCCCAACTCTAAAACTTCTTTGTATGTATACAGATAAAGTAGATGAAAATTTGTTTATTTAAGAAAATACATTCCTTAAGCCAGAGAATCATAAATATTTATTCATCCTGGATCAAGACTCCCGGTTTGCATGTATTTCCTTTACGTTATTGTTGCTTCTCTTTCTCACCTGTAGCTGTGTTAGGACTAGATCCAGATTGTTTTCTTTCTCTCTCTTTTTCATTCTGTAAGTGGAAAATTGTCTCTGTGGAAGAAATAATTGTTAAGGGTTACAGTGTTATTAAGGTAATGTTTCACACTGAGCTAGCAGGGGCCAGGCAAGGTAAAATGATTATTATCTTAATATTGTGACTCCTGGGATCATTTTGAGGTGAGTTACATAACTGAAGATACCCCCTGCCTCTGTGGTTATGAAGCCCCAAAAGTTTGTATTTGCCTGGAGAAATAACTCAGTGTGTGATGAAAACAAGATGTTTCTGTGCCTGAAGACCTTGACACGGGATGCCGAAAGTCAATGGAACCGAAGATAAGCAGAGCAGAATGCCTTCTGCATACAGCGTGTGCATCCATTTCATGCTTGGCAAAGAACTGGATTTTACTGAAGTTTGTATTTGCTGCAACACAAAATCTTTGTCTGGAAGCCACCTCAATGGCTGTTCATCTCATTGTCAAAGAAGCTCAACCACATGTGAAAGTTTGAGATAATGGATGGCTTTAAAGAGGAAGGAAGTGCAATGACCCTGTCACATAGCACCTGCTGAGCTGCTGTCACATTAAAGTAGGTAGTAAGTTGCTGATGGCAGCTACCCCACTCCACACCTGCTCCTGACAGATCCTGGGAGTTCCCCCACCTTATACCTGGGCAGTGGCAAAATTTCTGTGCGATCCCCATTTGGAAATCAAGGGCAAACAACCTCTCCAAAAGGTCCAGATGATTCCCTTCCTAGTGAAGGCTGGGCTGTATAAAGCATTCAAGTAATTGATTTACAGAGAGAGGACCTTCACCTCTTATTCTGCTTCTCCCAAGAATAACAAAGTTGTGTCATGACCCATTGTTTTTGCATCAGTTTGTGCTGGTGGCCAGTGCTCTCTACACCTTCCTTCCTCTAAAAAATTCTGTTTTCTGCAGTGAAAATGAGTCAATTAAGAATATCACAGGTTGCTAACAGTAGATATTCTCAGGTCTTTCCAGAGGTCTTATTGTACTTGGCTGAATTTCTGCCAGGAATTTCCCCTTTCTCCAAAGACAGACACGTTGTCAGAACACTTTGCCAAGTTGAAGGTTACAGTGTGTGTTGTTACCATACTGGACACTACTCAAAATAAGCAAATACCTTGACCAAGCTACTACCCTAGAGGAGAAAATTGGAAGACAGAACCTAAGAGTTTGTTCCAGGACAGAAGAACAGTTCCTGTGAGATAGTCTGTAGTAACAATGTCTACTAAAGTCCCACAGTGATGGAAATCTGAAGGTTCCTGGAAACCTGTGGGACCCAGCTGATTTCTGTTTAGATGATGCAACCTAGTGAAAGCTGACCCCACTATAACCAAAAGTAAGATGAGGCAAAGTGAATGTAGTTCAGAGAGCCCTAGAAGGACACTTTCATCTTCTGCCCTGGCCCATGGTCATCTGCCAGTGCTCTGGGAATCCTGTCTTCAGTTCAGCCAACAGAGTTCAACCTCAAGGTCATCAGAGCCTCCATTTCTCTTGCCTTTATTCTCTTTCCATTCCTTCTCTGAGGCACTTGTCTCTATGCATATCTCTTTAGTCTAGTAAGCCTTCCTGTGTGAGTCCCAGCACTTCATTCATTTCTGTATTTATGGCTCTCTCAAGCATTTCTGAATTTCTACAGGTAGCAGGTGCTGTGTTAAGCCATGTTAATGCTTCTTCACCAACACTCATTGTCTTGTCAGGCCCTGCTCTGAATGGTGGGTGTATCTGTGTGATACTGGCTGCTGTTTAAAGAGATGTCCCTAACCAATGTGTACACATCATTCAAACTTACTAGATGAGCAGCAAAGGAGCCAATGACTCTGGACAGTGGAGCAGAGAAGAAAAAAAAGGCTTGGTTCACTTCTTTTGTCACAAGGAGCTGTACAAATCCTTTGGAGAATTATGCACGAATTAAATCAAACTGTGACTGCAGTGCAGCAACTCTGCCTCTATTTCCTTTGCACTTTTCCAGCAGACCTAATACAGAATTCAGCCCCACTAGTGACAGACAGTACTTCTGTCACACTCTGTTTTCTGCCTCTAAGCTCATGCATAGGAAAAAGTATCCATTGGGGAAAATATTATAGGGAAGGAAGAGTGGGGCTCTCCTTTGAGTTATTCCCTACATATTTATATACTAGGATGTGTTGGAAACACATATAAAATTTAAAGAAAATAATTTTAGTGATCTTTTTAAAAGACTAAAGCATGTTATATAAACTAGATTTTAGATATGACATAGTTATATATCGAGAAGGACTTAATGATATAAAAAATGCCAAATTATAAATAATTGAAGTCTAAAAGAAAGAAATGATCTTGCAAAACTATAAATTATTTACTGAGTAGATCTTGGCAAACTGTTTGAACAATATTAAAATGTAAGAATTGAGGTACTTACATGCATTTACATTCCACACATAAACATACATACCGAAAAAAACCCAGCTGCCCGTCTGCAGTACAGTATCTGTTCAGCACAATGTATCTTGCCACTGCCTGGTAGGCCTTGCAATAAGTAATTTTCTTCCCATGCAATAATTACTATGAGATGATGACCAGAATATTATTTAAATCCAGTAAAAGCTGTGCTAGCCATTACTCGAAATGTTCCCAAACAAATAAACTGATTAGAAATGTTGCATGTCCTTTGGGCTCGACTAATACAATTTTTCTCTCTCTAAACATGGAAATCATCGACCTAAATTTTGAAATCCCCAACTAAAGATTTCAGAATGCTTTATAAATCCTGATTAAAAGTTTAATAATAAATAATAAACCAGAAAACTTGATAAGTAAGTTTTATTTTGGTTTAAAGCAAGAGTCCTTGGGAGCTTTTCTTCTCTGAGAGTATGCTGTCTTGCAGAGCCAAATAGTCTCCCCTTGTAACTACGGGGATGAGTCACCGACTCATCCTTGTCTGAGATGTCTGTCCTCACTGGCTCCCTCTTCTCTCTGAGGATGGACTCTCAGAGTCCTTTGTCTCTGGACACAGTAGAGTGTAGTCGTCTAGAAGACTTGACTCCTGGATTCCACGCCCTTCTCTCAGTTCCTTCACTCCAAGTTCCTGAAAAGGAACACTCAGGAGGTAAAATTGGGAGAAAGTCCATTTGAAGCTCTCACATACGAATAATGCAACCAGAAAGGGAATTTTGAATAGGAAATTATTTTCGGAAATATTTTCTGTGACCTAATTTTACCCTTGATGTTACAGAATTCTCTGATGATAACTTCTGAAACATCAGAGTGTGCACTCTGTGTAAAAATTCACTATCAATCTGAAGGATCATGACCTTCAGGGCAGAAAAATTTTCCTTTTTTTTTTTTTAATAATACCTACTTACCCACTCCTCCCCTTTCCCTGTCCTCTCTTTCTTTAATTATATTTTTAGCCTCTTGGCTTTTCTTTCCTATATTTTCTTGCATGATTTGAAGCCCTTTGCTTTTTTGTCATATAATCTCTGAGCAATTTCTCCAATATCTATCATATGTTCTTAACATTTATTTTTTGCCAATGTTTCTGTAAGACTTTTTAGGGGGGTGCAAGGGGTACAGTGGGAAGGTATCATCTTTCCTCTAAAATTCTAAGAACTTAAGCCAGAGGTGGTGGTGCATGCCTGTAATATCACACTCATGAGGTAAAGGCCAGAGGATTGCAAGTTTGAGCGCAGCCTGGGCTACGTAGTGAATTTCAGGTCAGCATGAGATATGTAGTGAGACCCTATCTCAAGAAATAAATGAATAGCTGGGTACTGGTGGCTCACACCTGTAATTCTAGCTACTTGAGAAGCTGAGAACTGGAGGAGCACGGTTTGAGGCCAGCCCAGGCAAATAGTTCATGAAACCCCATCTACAAAATAACCAGAGCAAAATAGATTGGAGGTGTGGCTCAAGTGGTAAAGCACCTGCTTTGCAAGCAGAAAGTCTGAATTCACACCCCAGTCCTACCAATCAATCAATCAATAAACAAATAAAATAATAAATAGTAAAAATTCTAAGAACTGTTTTGTGTTTTTATAGCCTTTATGTTTGTTTTATGAATATAAACAATTTCTCTGCAGCATGAATGATCTCACTTTTCTCTAGTGTCAGTTTTTCTCTTTTTATGGGGGCCTTTCTCATTGATTTTGCAGGTACACTGTGAAAGTGAATTGGATTTCTGCTTACTTTTAAGACAAAAGAAATATGGTATTTGTTGAGCTCTGTGCCCACAGGTGAAACTCATTGACTATGAAGTGAAACCTTACCTGAGGGTGAGCAGGCAGGGTGAGCTTTGGGGTGGAGTCCTTTAGTTGTCTTAGCTAGGAGAGCTTTTCTCCAAAGGGAGTTTTTTAGTTCTCCGCTGTGCAATCAATTTCTTTGGAGGTTCTTCTGAGTTATTAGTTTAGTTTATCTGTCTGGCCTGCAGGGAGAGGGATGCAACACTTTCCTGGTGTTCTGTGTACTTAAGAGAAGGAAAGAATGGATGACTGTTTCTTTTCAAACCCCTTGTAGCTTCACTTCTCATGTCTACATCCCATGTATCTGCTGTCTCTGAGTCAGAATCTTCCCAAGGGTTCTGCTTGGACAGTCAGCCACTTCACTGGGGTGGAGCCTACTGTGTGCATTGGGGCTGAGCTGGCTTCCCCTTCAACTCTGCCAGTTGATTTGCCTCCATCTATTTGCATGTTGCAGAAATGGGATGAGATTTCTCATCTGCAGAGTTCATTGCTTCCTTTCTCTTCCTTATTCTATTATATCCCTAATAAACAGCATCTTCTCCCTGCATGAGTTCTGAACAGTTTGATGGGTAAGATAAAGTGTAAATATTAGTAAATAGTATCTCTCTTCCTGCTGGAAGCCAGATTGGAGGCATTACTTTAGGTCTGTCAGCCAAGTGAGCTTGCTAATTGAAGAGAAGTCTGGGTGGATATTAATTATACCCCCTGCATGGAAAAGGTCACTGGAACAGAGAAGAAGCCCTTTCCCACCAATGTTCCTACCTCACTGTCTTCTTCTCCAGCCTGTTTTCTTTGATCACCAAGAGGCATGACTGCTCTTCCCAAATCATGAACTAAGCAGTTTTTCAGGGAAATCTTTCTTCTATCTTTGTGGGGCTTTCTGAGGTTTACCTGGAATTCCTGGCAGGCAGTGTATATATCATACCATGAGTCACTGAAATGGGTCAGAACAACAAATTACTTAAGTGAAATTCAGGGTCGCTGTGTTCCCAAGATTTAAAGTTAAATATAAGTTTCATTTCTTTTCCCAAATAATGTTCAGGCTCGTTGTCTACCATAGCGTATTAGTGTCTGCAGCAACATTAAGCAACATCACAAATATAAAAATGAGTAGAGACAGTCCAATAATGAACTGCCAGAAATGTAGAGGTACCCTAAATGTTAATATAGTCCTATCAAATATCAAATTCCCAAGGAGAAATTAAAAATCAAAGTTTAAATCCCCTTTTATATTGAAGTCCAGAGACATTAAAGTAAAAAAGAAAATTCAGTATCTCTTGCCATTGTCTGTTCATGTTCAAAGTTCACAATTCTTAAGTTAACTAAATGTAAAAAAACCCATCCTCACCAACTTCCTTATTCTGTACAATCCACCAGTAGGGTTCTTATGCCTCTGTGGGGCCTGGTCCTTCAGCAGCAGAGACCTGGGCTGCCTCACACTTGAATTAGCTACATACTTTCATAATGAAAAGATTCATTATTTCATTTCAACTCTGACTTATCATCTTGTTCAAGGGTGTGAGCACGGTCCCCCTGCCCATTACATTGATAAGGTAAGCCATCACAAGCCCTAAGAGATGTTATCCCAGACACATTGTGTACCCCAAATCCAGCTCTTGCCATGGCTGTGGCGTGACTCAAGGCAGTCTACTGGGTTCTCTATTGCTGCTGTAACAGATCAGCGCAAATGTAGCAGCTTAAAACAATGTATATGTATGACCTTGCAGTTCTGGGAGCTAAAATAAACTTATCATCAAGGTTATGTTCCTTTCTGGAGTGCGTTAGTCAGCTTCCCATTTCACTGATAGAGTCCCTGAGATAAACTACTTATAAAAAAGAAAGGTGGTTTATTTTGGCTCTCGGTCATGGTCATTTGGCTCCATTGCGTTTGGGCTTGTGGCAAGGCAGAACACCATGAGGGAACAAATGGCAGAGGAAAAACACTTACCAAAAATGGCAGGCAGAACAACATGAGAGGAGGAGGAAGGAGCTGGTGTTCTAATATCCCCTTCAAGGACATGCCTTCAGTGACCTCGCACTAGGCCCCACCTCCTAGTTTCCACCACCTCCCAACGGTGCCACAGGCTAGCAATCAAGTATTTTAATACATGAGCCATTGATGGACGTAGTGTGAGGCCCTTGGGGACGGCCCACATTTCTTGGCTTGTGAACCTTTTCTGCCTTTTCAATGCCAGCCACGTCACAACTCTCAGGATTCTTTTGCGGTCATGTTTTCCTCTGACCACTGCAGGGAAGGATTCTCTGCTTTTAAGGATCTGTGTGATAGGTTAGGGGTCACCTAGTTCAACCAGGTAATCTCCATGATAATCTTCCTATCTCAAGATCCGTAACTTAATCCAACCTGCAAAATCCTGTTAGTCACATATGGGAGCATAATCACAAGTTTGGATGAGAACATCCTTGAAGGACCACCACTCTGCTCACCATAGTATCTGAAAGATGTGTAAATGGAGATTCCTTGGAGTTGGTCAGTCAGATGATGCAGGTCTCTGACTTCAAGAGTCCATAATCTGTGAACTTAAACTGAATCAAGAGAAAAATGTCCAGGCAGTGCATAGTTTTGACACTAAGCATTTACCAGTTGAAGGGAGGTCCATCAATGCATACTGCCTCTCCTTTAGAAAAGTGGAATTTTGGATGTTGCTGCTATCTTGCAACATTAGACACTAGCAGTGCAATCAGCCCCACCCTGCCACCAGGTGTATCACTATGAGTGACATAGACAAGGGATTTGCTATCAAGATTAGACCTATACCATGGTGGCAACTAGTGAAGAAGGTTGTGGAAGGCTAGGCCTCTGTGGCTGGTGACATCGGTCAGCAGGCATTGAGGAAGAAAAGCTGGATCTGAAGCATGGGAGAACAAGAACCAACTAGCACCATAAGGACCAACTGCCCTGCTCTTCCATCCACCTTTTGTTGCATTTGGCCACATGAACAATGCACAAATGCTTGCACCTTGTGCCTCCAAGTTCCACGTGGACATGCACCTGGGAAAGCTAAAAGAGATGTGTATGGGAGCTGACAGAGCTGCAGGACAGCCTGCAGCCTCTGCAGCCTCCCACCTAGAAGGTGAAGCAGCAGAGCAATGAATGTGCACAGACTGCAGTGGTGCCGCTGTCCTCTGCCAGTAGCCCTTGGAGCTCCTGGCGGCTGCTTCTCTTGCATCTGCGAAACTGCAGATTTCTCCGTGGACAACTTCACCTGGAGCCAAGCAGGGAAGGAAGCTCTGGGAAGTAAAGTTCCAGCTCAGCTCAGCTAAGAGGACCCAGTACAACCCACCACACCAACTGTATGTGAAGCGGTATCCTTCACTTCTTGCATATTTGAAACCTTCAGGTTTGAATTTCCTCAGGAGTCAGTGCCACAAGGAGAAGGACTTGAAGGCATTCCTCCATCCTGTGCCACAAAAGCTGTTTTCTCTGCTTCTTGCTATAGAATTGACTGGATCTCCTATCCCCACAGTGACTACAGAGTCAACTCCTCCTGGTGCTGCAGAGGTGTGTGCACCTAGCCCACCATCACTGCTTCCTGCCCTCCTGCTTCCAGTCTCTCCTTTTCCTCGTGTTCCAAGTCCTTGGAGCCAAGACTCTCTAGAAGCTCTTTTTATTCCTGGACTGGAACATGCCTCTGTGATTCCTTCCCACCCCCTACTTGTCCCAGGAAGGCTCAACTGAGTTTCTAATCAGTGAGCCTGCTTTTTAAGTTGGACACCTTGTTTTCTAGCATGTGTAGGGAGAGCAGCATTTGTTGGAATGGAATCACTGCCTTTTACTCTTCTTTTTTTTCTCAAACCCAGAGGCATTGCTCTAAAAGCAACATGCATTTTTAACATAGTCCTTTAGCTTCTAGAAAAGGAGTTAGGAAACTATTTTTGTGAAGAGACAGAAGTATTTTAGCTTATAGACTCTAGAGTTTGTGTCAGAATGACTTGCTTCTGTCTATACTGGGTAAAATTAGGGGTCGCTATGAATCAATAAAAGCTTTATTTATAGAATTAAGTGGCTGGCCCTCAGACCCAGTTTACAGAAGCCTCTCATGTACCCTCTCTTGCACAATCAAGTTCTAATGAAATAAGGAGGAGGGTACACAATCAACTCATTTCTGCTGGAAATCGGGTTCTAGGGCTGTCAATGAAGCAGGTTTGCTCATACAGTGTCTAGAATTACATAGACTTATGCACCATGACACAGGCAGCACCTGGGGCAGGGAAGCCCCTCTTTCAGAAACTAGAGTTCCCTGTAAGCACTCATTCACAAGAGGAAGAAGGGCAGAACTGGTCCCAGCCAGGCAACCTCACTGATGACTTGGATAAGTTCCTCCACTTCCACTTCCCAGGGGATGAGTGCAGGAGGAAGAGCTGGGAGAGGTCTGCATGATATTACATGTGCTCCATTCACAAGAAGGAAACATCAAACCCCAGGAAGAATCTCCCTGCTAATACACTGCTATTAATTCCAGTGGTTCCCTGAAGGGGAGGAAAGCACAAGATGTTTGTGCTTGATCTGCTCTTGACCTAAAGTCATCTCTAATACCTCAGACATTCTTTATAGAGACATTGCCTCTTCTTATTTCCTATCATTTCACGTTTGAGTTATCTCTCTGTGTCATCTGGCCTGCTTATATCCACATGCAAAGTAGTAAAAACTTGTAACCCTCAGTGCTATTCTGACTCCTAAGTTCCTCCCTCCCCAGTCAGATTGAGTCTAATCAAAATAGGAAATCAACACTATCAACTTCCTGCCTATCCCACCTTTAGTAGAGGAAGAAGCAGTTTTGAGGATATGGGTCCCATTCATTCATTCATTCATTCAACAAATTGTTCAGTTCCTACTGTACAGATGTGAGGATAGTGTACTTGGAGTAGAAGGAAGGAAAATTCAGTCACCTTCTGGCCATAGAACAGCTTTCCATAGAGTATGGATTCCTTTTTAATGGCCAAAATCATGGTGCCTGCTTTTTGGGGAGCCAGATGGAAGAAGGGAGAGAAAAGGAGCAGAGTGGAGTCTTGGTATTTTAGTTGATTTGAATGCAAAGGCATGAATATATCCACATCCTAAGTGGAATTTTATAATCAATTAGTGGAAGATTTAAAGTTTAAAACTCAAAGACCAACCTGTCCTAATGGACAGAACAGACAATAAAGCGAGGCAAATAAATGTTAGTTTCAGGAAGTGGCAAAAGCTCTGAAGAACATAAAGCAAGCTGTTTTTCTGAGATTAGGAAGGAGTGGGAATTTATTACTTGGAGGGAAGCTCTGCTCAAAGAAATGGTGTGTTACAGTAGATACGAGTTTCTCTCACACATGATGTAGGGAGTTGGTAAGATGATAAAAGCTCTATCCCATGAGTCTTAGAAACCCACACTCCTTCCAGCCACAGGTCATCCTTCCCTACAGGGTAACTCTAATTAATGACCAAGATGATGACACCTACACCACAGTAAGCAAGACATTTTATATAAAGTGTTTTTTAAAAGAGTCATAGCCTATGCAAGTTTATGCTACAGTAAGATTAGACTGTTGACATTTATGTCTTTGTGAGTCAATCTTACATACTTTCTTTATTAACTATGCCATAGAGCATGTCATGGTGGATGCTTCTAGAACCTATGTGTCACCCCATTTCCTGTGTTTTCCTTTCTTAGTGCTTCTCAGTGTTCCTAACCTGAGAAGTAATGTACAATAAGGAATATAAACATTTCACCCACATGTCCCTGCCATTGTTTTGTTGGCTTTCACTTCTGTTATTGCTTTGAATACAGCTGGTGGTCAGATGTAAGGGGCTTGCTCAGTCACTGCTGTATATGGAACATTCCTAATCCCATTTCTAAAGTCAGTCTGCTTCGTACCAGTGATTTCCCAGTTTCCCCAATCATAAGAGATCTTGGAGACACTTGATTTTAAAAAAATAGAGATTTTTGGATCTCAGATCTCTATGGCGACAGTCTGGGAATCCACACATTTAACAAGACCATCTGGTGGCTCTTAGGATCGTGCCTGTTTGAAAGACATCACTTTCTACTTTCATAATACCAATTTTTATGAGAGCAGAATGGTGGCAGCTTAGGAGACATGGGTGTGTTTTTAGTGTTGCCAAGATAATTTGTTGCTAATAGCAACTAAATTATCCAATGAAAAAACTTTATCCCATTTATCATTTTTTTAAATTAGAGTGAATTTGAGGTTATCTTAATTCCAAAATGCTTTCTTGGGTAAAAGGGAAATAAATTATAATGAAGATGGCATAAATTACCTATAACCCCTAAGTTACAGATAGCAGTAAGCAACTGTTAATGATGATATTATCATCTGGGGTAGAGCTTGCAGTTCTTCTACTTCCCACCAAAACTCCTTGGAGTTTCATCAAAATCCTCTGTACACACACTACAGAGTATTGTGTGAGCACCATCCATTCTACATACTGCTGAGGTACTAGGTTGGGTTTTCCTGAGCCATCGGAGGTTGCTTTCATGATTCGTCTCTGTGCTCACTAGTGCTGGGGACATGAGACGTACCCACTCTTATCTACACTTATGCTTCAGAGCATGCTCCAGTTTGACAAAGGTTCGCACAAGTATCGGTAGGGCCTTTTGGTTTTCGTTTACTTGCCAAGATTGAAATGTGCAGTGCATTTTTGCTTGTTAGTCTGACAATGCATAACTGATTTGTGGCTCTGCTTTTCGACTCACGAGTTACAAGTTAATTAGAAACACTTTTCCCTAATTATATTTGAGAGTTTGCTCTATTTGCTCTACAATTATCACAAAAATTACATTAAGTAGTGTTAACAAACACAGCATAGCAATCCCTACTGGATCCTGGAGGAGAGGGGCAAATTACAGAATGTCTGCAACCCTGGCCCAACACCTGGTTTCCTTTCAAACAGATGCTTTTATTTGTTCTTCCCAATAAAGTATACAGAATAAACTTTCTCCTCGATTGTTCCTTAGAGGATGAAACCAACCAGGTAGAAGAGAAGCTTCAATTTTGCTTGTGCTGAGTTACTTTTACTCAGTGACTCTCTTCCAATGGGTTGCAGTCCTCCATTGTGGTGTTTTGGCCACCATGCAGTTATGTGCCCTCCAAGGGAATGCTCAAGGAAAGAATCTCTGTGAAATTATTTCATAGCACAGAAACATGTATCTCAAAGGCTGGGGAAGTATGAAATTGTGAGTAATAGTCTTCCTTCTTTCTCTGCTGTATTCCCAAGACATATCTGAATAATGCCGCTGTCAGGGTGCAATGGACAATACAAAACAAGGCAAATGTGAGCTCTGTCCTCGAGGAGTGGTCAGTGGAGTATGTGAGAGGGGGGGACAACTGTTGTACAAGATAATCACTGAAGAAACACCAGAGGTACTTAGAGAAAGACAGAACCTCCAAGTGAAAAATCAAGGAAGATTTCATGAGAAGAGTAATGTTTGAAAAGGATTTTAAAGATAAGTATGGATCTGACTTTCAGGTAATAATTTTAAGCAGAAAAAAACACAGTCAAGAAAGCTGTAGGTGTAAACTCCCCCATACCCATACACAGTCCTCCTATAAGAGCAAACTCAAGCTGAGTCATCCCTCCTCTTGTCTGGAAGGAAATGTGTATCTTACACAAGTGCTCCTAGTCAAAGTGTGTCCCTTCTACATAGCCACACCTTCCTTGCATCAGGCCTAATGCTTGCCTCAATCAATCTGCTCCTCTCTCCCCATCCATATCTGCCTTCGAATCTGGTAAAAATAGTGCAAAAAATAATGAGAAGGTAGCCGTATGAGACTGTAACTTCACCCAAATGTTATCAGAGATATTGCCAACATCAGCAGTATCCTCGTCAATGAGAAAAAATTTTCACATACTATCAAAGTCCAATCCCATTGTTGTGTTGCCCTTGATCTAGTGTCCACATCTGAGGGAGAACATACGATTTTTGGTCTTTTGGGCCAGGCTAACCTCACTCAGAATGATGTTCTCCAATTCCATCCATTTACCAGCGAATGATAACATTTCGTTCTTCTTCATGGCTGCATAAAATTCCACTGTGTATAGATACCACATTTTCTTAATCCATTCGTCAGTGGTGGGGCTTCTTGGCTGTTTCCATAACTTGGCTATTGTGAATAGTGCCGCAATAAACATGGGTGTGCAGGTGCCTCTGGAGTAACCTGTGTAACAGTCTTTTGAGTATATCCCCAAGAGTGGTATTGCTGGATCAAATGGTAGATCAATGTCTAGATTTTTAAGTAGCCTCCAAATTTTTTTCCGGAGTGGCTGCACTAGTTTACATTCCCACCAACAGCGTAAGAGGGTTCCTTTTTCCCCGCATCCTCGCCAACACCTGTTGTTGGTGGTGTTGCTGATGATGGCTATTCTAACAGGGGTGAGGTGGAATCTTAGCGTGGTTTTAATTTGCATTTCCTTTATTGCTAGAGATGGTGAGCATTTTTTCATGTGTTTTTTGGTCATTTGAATTTCTTCTTTTGAGAGAGTTCTGTTTAGTTCACTTGCCCATTTCTTTATTGGTTCATTAGTTTTGGGAGAATTTAGTTTTTTAAGTTCCCTATATATTCTAGTTATCAGTCCTTTGTCTGATGTATAATTGGCAAATATTTTCTCCCACTCTGTGGGTGTTCTCTTCAGTTTAGAGACCATTTCTTTTGATGAACAGAAGCTTTTTAGTTTTATGAGGTCCCATTTATCTATGCTATCTCTTAGTTGCTGTGCTGCTGGGGTTTCATTGAGAAAGTTCTTACCTATACCTACTAACTCCAGAGTATTTCCTACTCTTTCTTGTATCAACTTAAGAGTTTGGGGTCTGATATTAAGATCCTTGATCCATTTTGAGTTAATCTTG
This sequence comes from Castor canadensis, assembly GCF_047511655.1. Lineage (NCBI taxonomy): Eukaryota > Metazoa > Chordata > Mammalia > Rodentia > Castoridae > Castor > Castor canadensis. The sequence continues at coordinate 168,462,710 of NC_133391.1, forward strand.
GTATAGGGTGATATACATGGATCTAGTTTCAGGTTTTTGCAGACTGCTAACCAGTTTTCCCAGCAGTTTTTGTTGAAGAGGCTGCTATTTCTCCATCGTATATTTTTAGCTCCTTTGTCAAAGACAAGTTGGTTATAGTTGTGCGGCTTCATATCTGGGTCCTCTATTCTGTTCCACTGGTCTTCATGTCTGTTTTTGTGCCAGTACCATGCTGTTTTTATTGTTATTGCTTTGTAATATAGTTTGAAGTCAGGTATTGTGATACCTCTAGCATTGTTCTTTTGACTGAGTATTGCCTTGGCTATTCGTGGCTTCCTGTGTTCCCATATAAATTTCACAGTAGATTCTTTGATCTCTTTACTGAATGTCATTGGAAATTTGATGGGAATTGCATTAAACATGTAGATTACTTTTGGGAGTAGAGACATTTTTACTATGTTGATTCTACCAATCCATGAGCATGGGAGATCTCTCCACTTTCTATAGTCTTCCTCAATCTCTTTCTTCAGAAGTGTATAGTTTTCCTTGTAGAGGTCTTTCACATCTTTTGTTAGGTTTACACCTAGGTATTTGATTTTGTTTGAGGCTATTGTAAATGGAATTGTTTTCATACATTCTTTTTCCGTTTGCTCATTGTTAGTGTATAGAAATGCTAATGATTTTTCTATGTTGATTTTATATCCCGCTACCTTGCTATAGCTATTGATGATGTCTAGAAGCTTCTGAGTAGAGTTTTTTGGGTCTTTAAGGTATAGGATCATGTCGTCTGCAAATAGGGATATTTTGACAGTTTCTTTACCTATTTGTATTCCTTTTATTCCTTCTTCTTGCCTAATTGCTCTGGCTAGGAATTCCAGTACTATGTTGAATAGGAGTGGAGATAGTGGGCATCCTTGCCTGGTTCCTAATTTTAGAGGGAATGGTTTCAGTTTTTCTTTTTATTTTATTTCATTTTTTTATGTTATTATTCATATGTGCACACAAGGCTTGGGTCATTTCTCCCCTCCTGCCCGTACCCCCTCCCTTACCAGCCACTCCGCCCCCTCCCTCTCCCCCCCACCCCCTCAATACCCAGCAGAAATTATTTTGCCCTTATTTCTAATTTTGTTATAGAGAGAGTATAAGCCATAATAGGAAGGAACAAGGGTTTTTGCTGGTTAAGATAAGGATAGCTATACAGGGAGTTGACTCACATTAATTTCCTGTGCGTGTGTGTTACCTTCAAGGTTAATTCTTTTTGTTTTTTTTTTTCCTTTTATTATTCATATGTGCATACAAGGCTTGGGTCATTTCTCCCCCCTGCCCCCACCGCCTCCCTTACCACCCACTCTGCCCCAATGGAATTTTATGCAGCCATGAAGAAGAACGAAATGTTATCATTCGCTGGTAAATGGATGGAATTGGAGAACATCATTCTGAGTGGGGTTAGCCTGGCCCAAAAGACCAAAAATCGTATGTTCTCCCTCATATGCGGACATTATTTCAAGGGCAAACACAACAATGGGATTGGACTTTGAGCACATGATAAAAGCAAGAGCACACAGGGAGGGGTGAGGATAGGTAAGACACGTAATAAATTAGCTAGCATTTGTTGCCCTTAACGCAGAGAAACTAAAGCAGATACCTTAAAAGCAACTGAGGCCAATAGGAAAAGGGGAACAGGAACTAGAGAAAAGGTTAGATCAAAAAGAATTAACCTAGAAGGTAACACCCACGCACAGGAAATCAATGTGAGTCAATGCCCTGTATAGCTATCCTTATCTCAACCAGCAAAAACCCTTGTTTCAGTTTTTCTCCGTTAAGTGTAATGCTGGCTGTAGGTTTGTCATATATAGCTTTTATAATGTTGAGGTACTTTCCTTTTATTCCTAGTTTTCTTAGAGCTTTTATTATGAAATGATGTTGGATCTTATCAAAGGCTTTTCTGCATCTATTGAGATGATCAAGTGGTTTTTGTCTTTGCTTCTGTTAATGTGGTTTATTACGTTTATTGATTTTCGTATGTTGAACCACCCCTGCATCCCTGGGATGAAGCCTACCTGGTCGTGGTGAATAATCTTTTTGATGTGTTGCTGAATTCGGTTTGCCATTATTTTGTTGAGGATTTTTGCATCAATGTTCATTAAGGAGACTGACCTATAGTTCTCCTTTTTGGAGGAATCTTTGCCTGGTTTTGGGATAAGTGTAATACTGGCTTCATAAAATGTGTTTGGCAGTTTTCCTTCCCTTTCTATTTCGTGGAACAGTTTAAGGAGGGTTGGTATCAGTTCTTCTTTAAAGGTCTGATAGAATTCAGCAGAGAATCCGTCAGGTCCTGGACTTTTCTTTTTGGGGAGACTCTTGATTGCTGCTTCAATTTCATTTTGTGTTATAGATCTATTCAGGTGATTAATATCCTCTTGGTTCAGTTTTGGATGATCATATGTATCTAGAAATCTGTCCATTTCTTTAAAATTTTCAAATTTATTTGAATATAGGTTCTCAAAGTAGTCTCTGATGACTTCCTGGACTTCCATGGTGTTTGTTGTTATCTCCCCTTTTGCATTCCTGATTCTACTAATTTGGGTTTTTTCTCTCCTCATTTTAGTCAGGTCTGCCAGGGGTCTATCGATCTTGTTTATTGTTTCAAAGAACCAACTTTTTGTTTCATTAATTCTTTGTATGGTTTTTTTGGTTTCTATTTCGTTGATTTCAGCTCTTATTTTTATTCTTTCTCTCCTATTTGTTTTGGGATTTGCTTGTTCTTGTTTTTCTAGGAGTTTGAGATGTATCATTAGGTCATTGATTTGGGATCTTTCAGTCTTTTTAATATATGCACTCATGGCTATAAACTTTCCTCTCAGGACTGCCTTTGCTGTGTCCCATAGGTTCCAGTAGGTTGTGTTTTCATTTTCATTGACTTCCAGGAACTTTTTAATTTCTTCTTTTATTTCATTGATGATCCATTCTTCATTAAGTAATGAGTTATTTAGTTTCCAGCTGTTTGCATGTTTTTTGTCTTTACTTTCGTTGTTGAGTTCTATTTTTACTGCATTGTGATCAGATAGTATGCATGGTATAATTTCTATTTTCTTATATTTGCTGAGGCTGCCTTGTGCCCTAGGATATGATCTGTTTTGGAGAAGGTTCCATGGGCTGCTGAGAAGAATGTATATTGTGTAGAAGTTTGATGAAATGTTCTGTAGACATCAACTAGTTCCATTTGATCTATTGCATATTTTAGATCTAGGATTTCTTTATTGATTTTTTGTTTGGATGACCTATCTATTGATGATAATGGGGTGTTAAAGTCTCCCACAACCACTGTGTTGGCGTTTATATATGCTTTTAGGTCTTTCAGGGTATGTATGATGAAATTTGGTGCATTGACATTGGGTGCATACAGGTTGATGATTATTATTTCCTTTTGGTCTATTTCCCCTTTTATTAGTATGGAATGTCCTTCTTTATCTCATTGGATCAATGTAGGTTTGAAGTCTACTTTGTCAGAGATAAGTATTGCTACTCCTGCCTGTTTTCAGGGGCCAAAGGCTTGGTAAATCTTCTTCCAGCCTTTCATCCTAAGCATATGCTTATTTCTGTCGGTCAGATGGGTCTCCTGTAAGCAACAAATTGTTGGATCTTCTTTTTTAATCCATTCCGTCAAGTGGTGCCTTTTGATGTGTGAATTAAATACATTAACATTAAGTGTTAGTACTGATAGGTATGTGGTGATTCCTGTCATTTAGTTGTCTTAGTTGTTTGAAGCTTTGATTGTGTGTACCTAAGTTGAGGTTACTGTCTACTGTCTTGCTTTTTATTTTCCTGTGGTTTGGTGCTGCCTGTCTTTTCCTGGTTAAGTTGGGTTTCACTTTCTGTGTGCAGAATCCCTTGAAGAATCTTTTGTAGTGGTGGCTTTGTGGTCACATATTGTTTTAGTTTCTGCTTTTCATGGAAGACTTTTATTGCTCCATCTATTTTGAATGATAGTTTTGCTGGGTAAAGTATCCTGGGGTTGAAGTTATTTTCATTCAGTGCCCGGAAGATCTCACCCCACGCTCTTCTTGCTTTTAATGTTTCTGTTGAGAAGTCTGCTGTGATTTTGATGGGTTTACCTTTGTATGTTACTTGTTTTTTCTCTCTTACAGCCTTCAGTATTCTTTCCTTAGTTTCTGAACTTGTTGTTTTAATGATGATATGTCGTGGTGTAGTTCTATTTTGATCTGGCCTGTTTGGTGTCCTGGAGGCCTCTTGCATCTGTATGGGAATATCTTTCTCTAGATTTGGGAAATTTTCCGTTATTATTTTGTTGAATATATTGCGCATTCCCTTTGCTTACACCTCTCTTCCTTCTTGGATGCCCATTATTCTCAAGTTTGGTCTTTTGATGGAGTTGGTGAGTTCTTGCATTTTCTTTTCACAGGTCTTGAGTTGTTTAATTAATAGTTCTTTGGTTTTTCCTTTCATTACCATTTCATCTTCAAGTTCTGAGATTCTGTCTTCTGTTTGTTCTGTTCTGCTGGATAGGCCTTCCGTTTTGTTTTTCAGTTCTGTTTCGTTCTTTTTTCTGAGGTTTTCCATATCCTGGGTGGCTTCCTCTTTAATGTTGTCTATTTTTGTCCTGAGTTCATTTATCTGTTTATTCATCGTGTTCTCTGTTTCACTTTGGTGTTTATACAGTGCTTCTATGGTTTCCTTTATTTCTTCTTTTGCTTTTTCAAATTCTCTATTTTTGTTGTCTTGGAATTTCTTGAGTGTCTCCTGTACATTTTGGTTGACCCTATCCAGTATCATCTCTATAAAATTCTCATTAATTACCTGTAATATGTCTTCTTTTCAATTGTTCTTGTGGGCTTCATTGGGTCCTTTGGCATAGTTTATCTTCATTTTCTTGGAGTCTGAATCTGAGTATCTGTCTTATTCATTCCCCTCTGGTTCCTGTACTAATTTTTTGCTGTGGGGAAACTGGTTTCCCTGTTTTTTCTGTCTTCCCATCATTGTCTTTGGTGTTGTTACTGTCCCTGTACTGTGTGCAATTAAGTATTTTCTAGCTTGTAATAATAACAATGGTAATATTTAGAATGGAAGGGTGAGCTGAGATGAAAAGCAAGAAGTTAAGAAAAGGGAAAAACAATTACACAGACAAGAAGGAGAAAACAGAACAGGGTATCAGACAAGAAAGTTTCAAAGGTATAAACAGGGAGCATTAGTGTACTAATTGACAGTTCACTGAACAGACATTAGAGAGACAGAGAGAGGATTGAAAATCAAAAAAATAAAATAAAGATAAGAATAAAAATAAAAAATAAGTAAATGAAAGAAATATCTATATATAAAAATGAATTAAAATAAAATGAAAAGTAGAAAATTTTGTAAAAAAACAAAAAACCAAAAAACCTCCAAGTTCAAATGCAATGAAGTTTCAGTCTTAATAATTTGGGTGTCCGTCTCAGTCTCCAGGCCTGGAGATGGTGCCTCAGATGTTGTTCTGTAGTTGTCTCATCGAAGGGGATGCATAAAGTAGAACAAAACTACACACACACACACACAAAAAACCCCACAAAGTGTCCCAAGTTCAAATGCAATACAGTTTCAGTAAGTTTTTCAGCTTGCAGGTGTAATTCAGTTGTTCTCTCATCAAAGGTAGGGAGAAGAAGAAAAAAAAAGAGTCTGGAGACAATTCTGAGAATGGTGTCTGCAGCTGTGGCTTGCCTGCCCACTGCTCTCAGCCTGCTGTTGCTGGCAGTGTTATTTATGCAGGTCTCTAGGGTGAACTTAGCACTCACCTGGCCCCAAAGGCTTTGTTTGCTCTGAGTTCTCCTGTGTGTGAGCCTCTGCTACAGGCTTTCCCCTTTCCAAGCACTGGGAAAGGTGACACTGCACCCGCTTTCTCTGGCCTGCGCATTTATTTACAGCTCACGTGGGAGGTGGGTCTTCCCCACTCTCCTGTGAAGTTTTCCTCCCACCGCCACTTTCACAAGCTTTCCTGCTCCTGATTACTGGGCGGTGCTACTGCTCCTGCCAGCTGCCATGTTTGTTTACAGTTCACGTGGGAAGTGGGTCTTCCCTCCTCTCACCAGCTTTCCCGCTCCTGGTTGCTGGGCATGTGCCCCCGCTCCCACCAGAGCCTCTCCGGCCTGCCTGGCTTGTTTATTTACAGTCCCGGGGAAGGATTCCCTTCCCCCAATCTTCGGCACTCAGTGTGCCCCACCCTCTTTCCCGTGTGTCTTTATTGTTCTTATTGCTTATTAGTCAGTTTCTCTTTTTTCCCTGGGTGGAGGTCAGTCTGTCCAGGGGGCTATGCTGCTCTGGTCCAGGCTTGTCTGTGGGAGTACCGCGTACCGCGAAGCTCACCTGGTCCGCGTCTTCCCAAGCCGTATGGGCGCGAGCGAGTGGTGGCTCGGGGACCCTCCTGGTTTTTCCCTTTAACGTGAAGTGGAGATTCTCTGTGCTGGCTGGAGGTGTGGAGGGGTCAAAGTTATGCCTTTTCTCAGTGATTATGCCTGCAAAGTGTGTCTCCAGCGTCTCTCCAAGATTTCACTATAGGAGGCTTGCTTTGTGCTTCCTCCCTTTAGCCACCATCTTGGAATCAAAAGTTTTTTTTAGATTAAATTGAATGAATGTAGGTTGGGCTTAGTGGTGCATGCCTGTAACTCCAGCATTCAATAGTCTGAGGCAGAAGGACCATGAGGTCTAGGCCAGCCTGGGCTACATAGTGAGACCCTGTATCAAAAGACAGAAAGAAGAAAGAGGAAGGGAGGAAGGAGGTAGATAGGGAGGGAGGGAGGGAAGGAGGGGGAGAGAGAGAGAGAGAGAGAGACAGAGAGAGAGAGAGAAGGGAAGGAGAGAAGGAGGGAAGGAGAGAGGAAGGAGAAGAGAGAGAAAGGAAGAAAGAAAGAACGAGAGAGAGAAAAGAAACATGCTTTATTCAAAATTCCTTTGCTTTGCAGTTAGCAAGAGGGAATAAGGTACTTGGAAATCAGGCTGAGAAATACAAATTCCAAAGCATTCAGAAAACATTTTTATTGGTAAGAAGTCTAGACTATTAACTCTAGCAGTTTTTACTATGTTTCAGTTCTTTATTTGCTTTTTAAGTTATTTTATAGTCTTGATGTAGCAGATGTTTAATTTTGTCTTCGATCCAAATGCTCAGGGCAACAAGGAGAAAGAGTTTGGGAATGAGAGAGGGCAAGTGCACAAAACTAAATCTATTTATTTGCTCCTCTGGCAGTGGATCCTTGGCTGCAGGGTAGCTTTCCCAGCTAGGAAATTAGTGTGGATGCCCTTGACCCTGGGGGTATTTCCTGAGGTATGCAATCAGGACACACGCCCAATCATTAGGGACAGTTATGTAGTAATGGTTTTAATGTGCTTCACCTTCTATGTTGTCTACAGGAGACTTCCAAATGTTTCATTCCACTTAGAGGAAGTAGAGCTCTCTTTTCAACACATATTTGTGCTTTTGAGATGAGCATTGATCATTTAGACTCTCAATGTGATCATTTAGTCACTTTCTCTGAAACTGTCCTCGATATTAACTTAGTTCCCAGAGTGTATAAACACAGATGTGAAATTTTATCGTCATGGAAAAACTTCACATTGAGCATGGAAAGGTAAACTAATGAAAATGTGATTAAAATGAAAGGACCATGTGATCCCAGAAGGGAAACTCTCCCAAAAGCAAGCTCTAACTCTGATCAGGTAAGCCACACACTTAAAGGAAAAGAATACCTCTGAGGTTTGCTGGTCAGCCTTTATGTATTAAAAGCCCTTTACCTCTGGAAAGTCCCCTCACCATCTCTAGTTAGCTTTGCTAATGGTTCTGTTAGGGCTGCAATGCCTAACACTCTGTGAGTTGCTATGGAAACAGCAATATCTATGCAAAATACCTTTGAAAATATTATTCGTCCACCAAAAAGTCTGTCTGTCATATAAAATTTACAAGGACTCCAGCCTACAGTTACCCTTGGCATTATTTCTCCCCTTTAGCTGTCTCTGTAAAGATGATATTACTGAACCTTTGGAGGAGACCACCAGAAGTAAGAATTGAAGACAGGAAGTTGAGATCAATCACTCTAATAAGAACTCTGTGGCATGTGTGGGTTGTAGAAGAACCCACCTAAACACAGATGGAAGAAGACAAATGTACTTAAAACATCAACTGTCACCTATCCATCTCTCTTCTACAAAAAATAAATCACTGGCTTGCACACACTAGCATGTGCAGACATAGTATTACATATCTAGGTGTGCACACAGAGGTCTGTATATACAGGCATCACACACCAACACACACACACACATACACATCACTTAGACAGCCCCTGCGTTTTTCACTCATTTACAGCCTTCATGTAGCCCTCTCAACCTCTGCTGCACAGATGACATTCTGCATAGGGAAGGCTGTTGTCCCCATCTTCATGGCTTCAGTTGTGTATGTGTTTCATATAAGAGACCTCACCACTGGTGGCAGCTACTCCAAAGGGCATGGCAAGTATTGCTCTGCTGGTTGTTACATTCTCACCTGCTGCTCCCTGGGCAAAGTGTCCCCACAGGTGTCTGACCTGAGCCCCAGGAGGCTGTAGCTGTGAGGAAGTATGTGACCCAGAAAGAATGGCCCACTGCCCATTGCATTACACTTTGTACAAGAATCCCTAAACAGTTCTTCTTAGGCCCTAGGCATTACAGAAATGACCTTTTCCGTGTTTGCCTCTTTCCCTGAGGTAGAGACATGTGCTAGGCTGGGGCAGATTTGAGTCCCATCTTTGGGGCCAGTCTCCCCATCACTACACTCTGCTCCTGGTGCTTGGTAGCCAGGTTCCATTCTGATAATTCTCCCCTAACAGCTTTCCTGTTCTACCAGTCAGGCCTTTCCTGACCAGCCCAAATAAACCCTGGTCCACACAGTTGTATTCTTGTACAGAACCTTCTGGGCCCATATGCTACTTGCTGAATATTCCTTATCTAAAATGCCTGGGACCAGAAGTGTTTTTGATTGTGAATATTTTGGAATATTTGCATGCACATAACAAGTTGTTTTGGAGATGGGACTCAAATCTAAACAAAAATTCATTTGTGTTTCAGATACACCTTATGCACAATTTCTGAAGGTAATATTATTAAATGTTTTTAAGAATTTTGTGTATAAAACAGTTTGTCACCAAAGCTTAGGAGACCAAGTGGGTCATTTTTCCTTTGGGAATACTGAATAAACTGTGTGCTGTGCACCTGCATTTTGACTACATCTTGTCACATAAAGTCAGGTGGATATTTTTCACTTATGGCACCATATTGGCCCTCAAAAAGTTTCAGATTTTGGAGCATTTTGTATTTCGGGTTCTCTAACCAAGGATGCTCCTCCACCTGTAATAGACTGTGTCTCCTAGCTTCCAGGAGTGTTGTGTCCTTTCCCATCTCAGCAGCTGGACAGAGGCATCAGCTCTGACATGAGCCATCCTCTCTGATCCATACAAATTGCTAGTTCATGTCATTACAACTGCATACATTTTAGCTCTGTTCTCTAAATATTCAAGTTATGTTTTGAATGATTGTTAAGAAGTGGCACGACCAAGTGAGTGTGGCCCAGCTAAGCCCTTGTTACTAGCCCCATCTCCCAGGCCAGGTGAGGCCTCGTTAGTCCCACATCTGCCTGGCTAGACATTAACAGATCAGCCTATTTCCTTGAAGGTGTCACAGTGCTGAGATCTTCAATATGTGAGGTATTCGGAATTTTACTTCCAAAATACGTGTATCACATTATAAGCCCATGTGACCCTTTTTCTTTGCTAGTTAAAGAATGAGTGCCCTGGATTTAGCCTTTATCAATGAAGATCAGTACTGTAAGTAATTTTCTCAAAGAACAGAGCGTAAAAAAATATATCATTATTATTCCTGTGTCGAGATGAAAAGACATTAAAAAGTTATGTCATCTGTCTGAAACTAAAAGTTTTTCCTTGTTTTTAGTGAATCATTTTAGACTACAAATGCATGCCATAATATATGGAATCATTTAAGTATGAATAGATTCTCCAAGAAAATTACATATTTTTTTAGATGTCAGACATTAGCCAAAGTTACCTCTTCTGGAAGTAATTTCAACCTTTGATGGGAGGTGTAAATTACATGTTTTCTTAGGCCCCAGATGTTCTAAGTTTTAGGAATGGAGGTCAGAATATGATTTTTCCAGACCATATTTACTATAAGAAAATTTCCCTTTGTAAAAAGAATTGAAAATTGGATACATTATAGACGTCAGTGTCACATGTATGTTTAACCATATATGTTTAAAGGGTAGCCCATATTTTAAATAGTAGCCTTGGTTTAGAAAATGTAACAAAATTCTGTTTTATCTTTAAGAATAAATGTTCACATGATTGATCTTGAAATGTGTGTATGTAAAAATGTAGGCATCTGAAGAGATTTTAATCAAGCTGTAAAGATTGCTTATTTCTTCACATACCATCTCCATAACTAATAGCTATAAAGTATATAGTTCTCATCTCAATGTGGTAATTTTAAATAAGAATTTTCATTATGAGCCATTGTAGTTCTGCAGTCTCAGAAGCATCAATAAGACAGAGGCCTTTCTAACAGCTATGTTTAAATATAAGTCAAGAACTTACTGTGTTTGTCTTTCTTGTCCAATAAATAGATAACAACTACTGCATTCTTTTCCAGGATGAAATGATTAAATGTTGTGATTCCTCTTGATCTAATTAATTTCACCATGAAAATTTCTGCACTATAAATTGCAAATTTTATATGCACTTTAAAAAAGTAAAGTTCTATGAGGATCTACTGGCTTCTCTCATCTCAAGTACTTCAGGCTTTTTCAGCTGCCCTTGCCTTCATTTTGTTAGCGCCATCTTTCCTATGGGGCATTACTCATAACTCCTTCAGGGCAGAGGCAGTTCCTTACCATCTTTACGTCTATTGTGTTCACTTGGTATATCATAGGAGCTCAATAACTCACCCTTGCATTAACTTGGTGGAAACTCCATTAACCCTTATTTACCTTTCTTGGTCTCCAAGTAGCCCTCAGCTAATAACCACCATTATGTTCTCCTTTTGGATTGCTGAGGGAAAAGGCTCAGCCCAGTGGCGTACTTGTTTGTGCTCACTGATCGCTCATCGATCTTTGATTTCCTCATGAGACCTTGCTTGCTATGTGAGTTGTGGTGGGTGACATTCTGCTAACACTTCTATAGAGAAAGCCTTAACATTGCAAGAATTAAAATGAACATTGAGAGATCCCATTCTCATCTCAAACAATACATATCCAGCTTGAATCTTAGGCCAACTGTTTTGTCTTCTTCAGCCTTTCCTTCTATTCTTCTACATTTTTACCTTCGTCATCACCAGCAACACCACCACCACCACACCAGGAGATACCAGGGATCAATAAGCGTCACCTAGGGACATGTGTCTAATATAGACTACTTAGCATCATTTTAAAATTGATACGTTTCCTGTACTGGAATTGAGGATGTTTTCCATCTGATGATACGATTTTTTATTTCATCATCACAAACTACAATTCACCTGAAAAAGCAATTGGCACTGCTGTGTAATTATCGTCATAAATGTTTACATGTGATCCAATATCATAGGTAACAAAGGTTATGTCCACAATATTTTTTTCAGTGTTTAAATGAATGGTGTAAACTAATGTTAGTTCCATTTAATGAGAGATAATACAGATTTAATTAATTCTGAGAAAGGTAAAAGATACCTTTCAAAAATCTCACTTTCCTAAAACATTTTTACCCTCCTCAAGATGATAGATAAAAACTGATGTTACTACTTTTCAGTGCCTGTATTTTTACAACTATTTGGACATACATTTTGATTAATTTTCTATGTTAAATGTACTCTTATTATCTCAAGTAACTAGGGCCTTACTTCCTGGAGTACACCACAAATTTATTTCCTGTCTTTTAAATTACTTTAAAGAACAATGGGAGTCCTTACACATCATAGTGTGTTAGATAATGGAGTTGGTAGGAAGCTGAAAACTAAATGCCTTGAATTTTATACTTGAACCTCACTTTTCCTATCTAGACACCTAGAAGCAAAAGCACCAAATTCCCTACAGCATAAGGCACAGAATTTCTCCATCCCATTCTCTTGTTGACCTGACCTCAGCTTCTAAAGCTGTACTGAAAATTGAGGTGCACTCACATTTGTTGGATTTAGCTAAGGGTTCTAGTAATCACTCATCACTCACTCCAAAAATGGAGTATTTATAGACTCTGTCTGTTTATAACATTTATAATCACAGGATGGTGTAACTAAATGTCACTATCTCAGCTCCCAGAGAGGTTATATTTTAGTATTTTTACCCTGAAGAGAATCCTGCAAACTTGTTCTAGATAAACTCTAAGTCATGTGTTCTTAAATCTAAAGATGAAGGGGACAAATAGATGGTCCTTGAGTAGGATGGTGACCTGCATCCCTCCTGCAGGATAGGAACGTTATCTGACAACAGTGGAGCATACAGGATGGAAATAAACAGGCTGCCTCAAGGTAAGCTGAGGTGGTGAGAACAGTAAGGTTGTTGTGGCATCTTAGGCTGAAATGATGGATGAGAATCGTGACAATGGAGTGCAATTAGGGTCACACTGGATCTTGAGTTCCCATTATCACAAATTAGTATGCAGTGCCTGGTGGATACAAGGCAGAGCAACTGGAAAAGAGAAACAGAAATAGTTATGTATGTCAACAAGAACTCACTGCATGAAGGACTCATCCTCTCTCAGCCATAACAGGGCTGCCTCCCCCATCCTACACTCACAAGAGAATGGGTAGCAAAGGGCTTAGAGCTTCATACCCTTAGACTCCGCCAGCAGTGAAGAGTTTGCTACTAACCTTGCCAAGGTTAATGACCATCACCCACCATATACATACATGCCCAGTGGCTACCCATGCCAGATGCTTTTATGCATTGTGTTTATTGTTGCTTAATCTTACTCTTATAAGGGCACAGGCAAAAGAATCACATCAGTGAAAAAGAACAAAGATAAATACTTTCCAGATTTTTTTAAGGTAGGATTAATGGTAGAAAACAAAGGAATTAAAAGATACCATGAGTCTAGTATGGTGGCATAAGCCTGTAATCCCAGCTACTTGGGAGGCAGAGACTATGAGGCCCACAGTTTGAGGCCAGCCTAGGTGAAAAATTGACCAGACCCCATTTCATCAAGTAAGCTGGGCATGTGGTGCATATCTGTAATCAATCCCCTGCTACTTTGGAGGCATAGGTGGAGGACTGTGATCCAAGGCCAGCCCTGGGCAAAAATGCAAGACTCTATCCAAAAATAATGAAAGCAAAAAAAATTTAAAAGGCTGGGGACATGGTTCAAGCATGGGCCCTGAATACAAACCCTAGTACCCACCAAAAAAAAAAAAAACTGAAATATGAAATAGCGAGGCATGATAGCTTACTGCTATAATCCCAGCCACTCAGGAACTGAGATCTTAGTTCATGGCCAGCCCAGGCAAAAAGTTAGCAAGATCTCATCTCAACCAATAAAGTTGGGTGTGGCAGTAAACACCTGCCATCCCAGCTACAGGGGTAAATAGGATTGCCATCCAGTCTGGCCCAGGGGAAAAACATGAGACCCTATACAAAAAAAAAATCCTAAAGCAAAAAGGGCTGGAAGAGAGGGTCAAATGATAGAGCACTTGCCCAGCAAGTGCAAGACCCCAAGTTCAAACCCCGGTACCACCAACAAAAAAAGAAAGGACAGAAGGAAGATACCAATGGAATAAACTCCCCCAAAAATGAAGATTAGGAAATAGTGGTTGTGCTATTTCCTAAAATACTAGTTTCTGATACTTTCTGAATTCTTCAGCAGTTCCACAATTCTGCAGCTTTTAGTAGCTTTGTTACAATACCCAACTAGGAAATAAAATAAAAGATAAGAAAGCTTGCATTCCAGAAACAGTGAGCAGGTAAAATACTAAGAACAACAGGATTGGCAATGGCCAGGAGGTGCCACATTCAGAACGGATCTCCATGCATGGAACTGGTAGAGAGGCCCCCAGGAACAGTGAAGGCAGCACGGTGTGCAACATTGGGTGGAATTGTCATGAGGACAATCTTTTTGGAGAGCATTTGCCAATTCTCAATATTTAAAATATTTATACTTGTTACCCAGTGATTCCAGTTTTATGAGTTCATTTTGAGGAGCTATTAAGAGTATTCTTCAAAGCAGATGAGTTACTAAGAGCCACAGTCAGGAAAAAAATAGAAAAAATCTAAATATCTATCCATACACCACTGGGTACAAATGGTCCAGCAAATAGACACTAAAAAGTTAAGAAGTGGCTAAATATTTGTCAATATTAAAATACATCAGTGAGATGTTGAATGCAAAAGAAACACACAAATAAACAGCATGTGTGCCTTGATTCTCTTTTTGTAAAGCAATATGTGAGTTCACAGAGAGAGGGGGACACAGGAACATGTTACCTCAAATCTGAATGTCTGGGGGAATTTCTTTTTTACTTTATCCTTTGTTCCTTTTTAATAGACTGAAGAGCTTAAAGTTACTATGCATTAAATTTATAATCAAAGAAAAATAACACTTCTTATCTTAGAAAACTTTATTCTACCAAAAGCATGCACTTTTTTGAACTTGGAACTTGATAGGTTAATTATAATGCAAACTGGAATTGATTGTGTGCTCTATACATTCATATAGAGAGATCACTTGTCAAAAAAACTAGAAGAATTTTAGAATTTGGTTGAAAATAGACAAAACACAAACCTTCCAAATTTTAGCAGAATGACTCAGTAAAAACTGCCTTCAATTCTCTAGGAAGCAGTGTAGTTTTTAAACTCACCTAAGGGTTAGTCAACAGATAAATGCATTACATGCGTGCAGCATATTCAATAATATCTCTAAAAGTCATTTTATCAATTTTGTGATTTCACCTGGAGGAATAATGCCAAATGTCACACAGCATGTAAATAAGCAAAATTGTCACTTTCCCTAAATTGTTTTCTGAAAATCCTATTACACTTTATATTCCAGTCATAACAGAGGCTTCATCCTTATGCTGCTTTGACACACTCTGGTTAGATTGCTGCTGCTTGGATTTGATTTTCTTCCCTCCTGCCGTTTGTTCTGCTTATAGTCACTGAATACCTGCCTTAGTGATCAGCTGCCTAACTCATTTCTCTTTGTCCTCAATCAACTCACTGATGGGCCTAAAACAGATGCTTTGAAAACTGCACCTCCGGGTTGTGTGTGTGTGTGTGTGTGTGTGTGTGTGAATATGCACAATAAAAGGAGAACTTATGCTTTCAGAATCCCTGTGATATTTTTTTAAAAATCTGAGCACCTATAAGCATTATCACTGGGATTCAAGTGGTGCAAGCCATCTCAAGGTCAACAGTTTGTGAGAAAAACAAACAAACAAAATTAGAGATCTCTTCTAATTATGCCCAACTCCTTCACTGTCAACTGTGGACATACTCGGGACCATCCCTGTACTGTCATCTCTTTATTTGAACTCTATTTCTGTGAGTTCATCCAATCCAAAGGCTTTAAATACTCCCTAAAACCGAGGACTCTACATTTCTATCTTCAGCTCTGTTCTTGAGACTTGTATAACCAGCTGCTTCTTAATTTCACCATTGGATGTCTAATTGGCACATCCTAAACTGGAACCCAGTTTCCTGCCAGAGCTCCCCTTCCTCCTGTCTTCCTCACTTCTGTGCCCAAGGTTGAAATGTCTCATTTCTGTACTCATCCACACCAGTCCAGCTGCCATCCAGACAGAGTGACATTCAAATTATGTCTCACACTCAACCATTTCCATCTTGGCTGACCCAAGAATCCTGAAGTAGTTGCTCTGCTCACTTCATCCCTCAGTTCAGACAATTATCTGCTGAATCCTTCTAGAATGGTGTCTTCATAAACCAACCATCACTTTAGGGTGGAAAAAAATGCTTTAGAACTAAGTAGAAATGGTTGCCCATCACTGTAACAATACTAAAATGCTACTTAATCGTACACTATTAATTGTGTATTATATCCACATATGAAAACAGAAGAATGAAAGCTGTTGAAATTGTTCTAAGAAGGGGGTGAGGGGAGAGGAGGGAGAACAATGGAGGGGGTAAATCTAACTAGATACATTGTAAGCACATATGTAAATATCACAATGTATCCCCTGTACAACTATTATGTGCTAATAATACTAATAAAAAAGAATTTCATCTTTATAAATGGTGATTTTACAAAAGTTTAAAGCTAGACAACCAACTGAGAATGTATTCTATAATTTATTTAGTGCAATTGATGCCAGGAAGGAAGGAAACATAATAAATTGAAAACCTGCTCATGGCATTCCCCTGCTTAGTGATACCCCACAGCACTTACGGATGAAATCAAAGCTTCCAAGACCCTTTGTAAGATGCGCTCCTGCTCATGGGTTCTCACCAAGGTCCCAGCAGGACATAAAAGATACACTTGCTGGCCAATAAAGGAACACTTTTCCAAGTGGTGAGCGGGGGTGCTCCAGGGGTGGCCAGGCAGATAGTGGCTCATGCATGGAAGAAGCTGTTTGCAGAGTCCAGGGACATTTGGGAGCCATGGGGAAAGGGCACTATAACCATGAAGGCTCTCATCACCACAGGCATAAGTGAGGAGTGGGCACCATATCTAACCTCCCTCTCCTCTTACCCTCTGACTTCCTTCATCATCCCCCAATGATTGAACCCCACTTCAAGCAGGTGCCTGGAGGTCTGCATGAGAATGCACTAGGATCTTTTAGGATAGGATAACAATGGTGTCCTGACTATAAAGAGCATTAGATCTTATAGTGCTATAGACTGTAATGCTATAGACTGAAAAATCAAAGCCTTGACTGATGTTCTCATACCTAGACACTAAGAAACAAAAAAGCACAAGGATTTCTCTGGAGTCCAACACACAGAATATCTATGTCTTGTTTTCCCCTTGGAATAGAAACTTCAGCTTTCTAGTCCTTGTTAAAAATCTAGTAAATTTGGATAGCAAATAGAGTGCTCTTCAGACCTCCTGAGACAGCCTTGCCATATGCGAACCTTCCTTTTGTTTCCTAAGTAGGATGTTCTCTTGGCCTGATTGACTTAAGCCCTATTTACATCCTGGTGATGGTACAGCCTGA
Source organism: Castor canadensis (assembly GCF_047511655.1). Classification (NCBI taxonomy): domain Eukaryota; kingdom Metazoa; phylum Chordata; class Mammalia; order Rodentia; family Castoridae; genus Castor; species Castor canadensis. The sequence goes on from NC_133391.1 coordinate 168,479,849, forward strand.
GACCTATTTGCAAAGTAGCATTGCTGCCCTCACCCACACCATCCTTGGGGCTCTTTTCCAGCTGCTCTCCAGTCTTTACTCACAGGAGGCATTTGGTCTCTTGGTTTAGCCTCTCTGTCCCAATAAAGCCCTTGAGGCTTGAGACCACTTCTTTCCTCTCTCCTCTGCTCTCTCCCATCTCTGTAGAACAACTGCACGAACCTTGTTGACTATTTGTGGAAGTGAATAATTCTTGGATGGTTTGCTTGCTTAAGGCGCTAGACAGTTCTATTAGACAATGAATATTCTGTCTACTGCTTGGGTGAAAAATGAAATGAACAATATATGAAAATGAAGTTACTGAGTCATGACAGTTTGTTAAAGGACTCCATGAAATTAAGCAGATCTGAGAAATAATAGCTTACAGTCCCAGTGGTTCTTCATTGTGACTACTCTTTAAAAGCGTAATGGTAACCACTCTGCCCCCAGGCCACTTATATCAAAATTTTCAGAGATGGAAACTGGACAGGTGTCTTTCTTAATTTCCTCATGGTAGAAAGAACAACTACTGTTCTAGAGTAAGATCATAATCTCCCAAATAGTAGTTGTCTTTTTTATGTTGACAGATGTACTTTTTTACTTAACATGTTAGTTGATATCTACTGTACCGTTATCTATTACCCATTCATAGCTGCAAGCCTTTGCTGTCTCTTATTATACCCAAATGTCTAAATCTGATCATCCTTTAAAGATCCCTGGATAATTCTGAGCATCCTTTAAAGATCAGCCTTGAAGGTCAATCCCTGCCACAGACCTTCTGTGATCCCCTCCCATGGTAATTTTTTTGTTGTTGCCTATATTTTCATGGCATGCAATATCTGAGAGTTAGTGGAGTGTGTGTGTGTGTGTGTGTGTGTGTGTGTGTGTGCATTTTATATACAACCCTATACAGTAAGTTTCATTTTTCACTGGGTAAGAAGATTTATTCTTCTATCACCCCCAGTGTCCTCTGCTTCATATATATATATATGTATATACATATATATGTATATGTATATATATATTATTTGTTTTGGTAGGTATTCACAAACTATCTGCTGGAAACTTCAAACCTAAGAAATGACACAAGGAAATGAAAGTGGTCCCCAATTTTCTCATTTTAGTAGTGGATTAGTTTACCAAATCTGAGAGGGAAGAAAATAAGTATGAAATAATATTTACAAGAAGTGTTTGCATTTGTGGGTATGGAAATGAAAGAAATATAAATTTGAGGGTGATCAGCAGAGATTATATTTGAGTCTTAGTATGGTAATCCACAGCCACCATACATTTTCCTTGAAGTAATCTCAGAGAGCATCCCCAAGAGGCAATACAAATACAGTTTGGAGTGCAAGAGCCTGAGTTTATATCCCAGCTCTGTCCTTGGGAGAATTTTATAAACTCTTTAATCTCCGGTAATAAGTCTGCAAGATGAAACCTGTAGCAGTACCTTTCTCCTAGGGTTGTGGTCAGGGTTATAAGATAGTACAGGTAACATGGTAATGGCTTAGGATTACCATTGGTAGTGCTGTGGGGGAGAAGAAGTATCAGACAATTTGGATTTAACTGAAATAAGACCTAATTTGCAGCAAATTAGTGTAGTGGGTAGAAGAATGGTTTAGTTTTAAAGTTGTTTATTATTTAAGATTGTGTTTGTTCAGTTTTTCTTCCATGGTAGATTGTAACTGTGGGGTTTTTTTGTTTTTTAGTTTCTAGTGGAAGTAAGGAAAGTTAAATGTTTGTAAGAAAAATTATTTGTAAAAGTAGTTTCAAAACTCAGTTCTTCATTTCATGAACCCAAATGACTTCTTGAAATGTCTCAAGCTACAAGACCTGAGGCTAAAAAAGAAACTGGCAGAAGATGAAAAGCAGAATGTTTTCTTGTGTCCATGCATCCTGCTTCAAAGGATCACAAACCACATTGCCTCTCTCCAATTTCAAGCAGCAAGTCTACGTGCCTGACACTTGTCTGATTGTTCGCAGGCAGCAGTCACACTCTCCTCTGACCCTCATGTTCACCTACATGGATGACTTTGGACAGACAAGTGATTCAGCATCCCTAGGTCTCAGTTTCCTCATCTGTCAAAGACAATTGGTTGAAAGTTTGCACGTGTCAGAACATGCAAAATGATAGCGAAGCCCCTTGTGTATAAAAAGAACTCAAAAATGTTAGGAATTTTGGGCTGTTTTAAAAATTATTTTCATTGTGTTTATTTTGGACACCTCACTCAGCCATCCTCTGTGATAGTTTGAGAACCTTGTACTTTACCATTAACAAGACCCAACATTTCTCTTCATCCATCTGATTATTCATCTGTTCAGTGAGCACCTATTGAGGACCTATTAAAAGCTAATTTTTCAAAAATCCTAACGAGAGATAAAGTTAAACATTCAGTCTTCCCAACTCTCACTACCTTCAGCAAGGCTTCTTTTTTTCCAGAGCCATAAAAACCCAGGACACTCTTAAAAATGACCTCAGTACAGAAGAGTGTCTCCATCATACTCTTTCCAGTGATGTGTTACTTCGTTATTCATTACCATAACAAAATACCTAAAGCTGGGTAACTTTAGAAACAAAAGTGGTTTATTTAACTCACGGTTTTGAAACTGAGAGTCTAAAATCAGACTTCCCTATTTGTTCAGCCTTTGGTGAAGACCTCACTGTAGATAGCATCATGGTGGGCTTGCATGAAGACACAAGAGATCCCAAGAAAAAGCAGAAGCCAGAGGAGTCAGGACTGCACAGTTCCTTCCAGGTCATACGCACAGTGACCTAATGAGCTCCCACTAAGATCTCACCTCTTAAAAGTTCCAGCGCTACCTGAGGCCCGAGCCTCTAACACATGAACCTTTGGGAAACAAACAACACCTACACCATCGCACAGAAATTCTCAACTAAGTAATTGTCAAAAAATATTCAGTCCAAATGCTTATGTCAACATCAACAGAACAAATGAATGTGTTATCTACAGTACAAAAGAAAGAAACCCTCAAGGTGAAAGCTATTCCATTCTTGTATAATTTCATATTTTCTTCCTCGTTCAGGCCCAGAGATTCTGGAATGGCAGCTTGGGGCCTTGCCAAGGTGTGTATGGGCTGTGTAACTTCTTGATTATGGTACTTAATGCAGCTGCAGGCAACTTAACCTCATTACCTCACACTCAACTGAGATCTCAACTTTGTGGTTAATGGATCCCTCTGTACATTCAGGAACTCATCAGACTCTGTGGTCACCAAAGTTAACTCTCCACCAATTTTCAGTGATTTCTATGGCTTATCAACTGTCCCAAGGATCAACAGAAACTATTGATCAACGAAACTAAGTTTACTGGACTTATATTCTCTATCCCAAAAGATAGTAATGACAGGGTGAATTGATAAAGGGAATCAACAGGGTTCTTGGCTAAGTAGTTTTTTGGAGGGATTGCACAGGGATGGGACAGAATTTGCACTGGTGGCCCAGGGAGTGGGAGTATCTTGAAACAAACTCTTGATGTTCAAACTCTTGTTCTTGAGGAGCCAGCTGTTTAGTGCATAGTCCAAACTGCCATACGTAGGGGTTTCCTCAGGCAAGCATTTGTATATTTTTTTTATTGATTGGCCTTAGCTTTGTTCAACATAGGGAAGGGAAAGAATGTCTGACTCAGTATCACCAACCCAAGGCCAGAAATTATGGTGGTGTCTGATAATGGGAGTGTTTGTGAATCTCTCTCTCTCTGTCTCTCTCTCTCTCTCTCTCCCTCTCTCTCTCTCTCTATATATATATATATATCTTTTTCTCTCTCTCCCCTCCCTCCTTCTTTTACTCCCTCCCTCCTTCTGCCTTTCTCCCTCTCTATCATGCCACTTATGAAAAGGACAACCTTAAGGTATTTTATTTCGTTCTTGTAATTTGGAGGCACAAAACTACAAAGAAAGACAACCAAAGTGTAAGGAATGACTTTATCAGCATACATATGAGTACAAGAATTTTCAGATAAAAGAATAAAAACTTTGTTTTAACTTTTAGGAAAAAAGTTCCAGGACCCCTTTTCAGAGATTACAACACTCAGGCTGGGTGCTTTGATGTCTTTTTCCCAAGGTCATTCAGAAAGGCTCTAGTTTAAGCAAAACTAATTTTGTCTTCCTGACTATTGCCCTTGATGAACCAATTGAGATTATAATACATTTATATACAGAAATGTCACAAGGAAACGCCCTGCATAGCTATCTTTATCTTAAACAAGCAAAAACATCATTTTTTCTTTTTTCTTCTACAAACTCAAAGAACAGAAGGGCAGAAATGGGGGGGCAGTGAACTGGGACCAGTGGGAGGGGAGAGGTAGCAGGGAAAGGGCGTAGGAGGGTGAATTCGATGCAAAAATGATACCTGTTGAAACTATTTCAGGAATGGGGAGGGGAAGATAAAGGAGAGCAGTAGAGGGGCTGAATTCAAGTATGATAAATTTGTTGCACAATGTCCTCCCACCCAGCACAACAAAAAAGAGTATTGAATCAAAATAATAATAATAAAATATTGAATCAAAAAAATTTTAAAAGATATATAACATGATAAAAAGAGGAAATGGGAACTACAAATTCTTTGTTTCGTTCGTAGATCTATGTGATCAAAGACAAACCTATACTGAACCCACAGATACAGAGATACAAACTATTTTCAAGTAAAATCACTTAAAAATTTTACCATGGAGAGTGCTTTCTCCTTCTTAGAGAGTAGTGGCATTGCTTTGTCCCCAGTTTGAGACAAGAATAGTTTTCCATGAATAGAATCTGGCCTTTTACTCTTTTATTATAAAAATTTAATGAAATAATTCTAAATAAACTAGGATATGCATATGCCAACTTAGGATAAGAAGAGAAATCACAGAACATACCTGAGTTTTAAATCTTTCATTAGTTATATTCGTGTTATAAAATTACTTCACTTTAAGCAATGAAGATAATATTCTGAAGTACCAATCAAAAGTTTAGGTGAGTATAGACCTCTTTGCCTCTGTTAATCTTAAACCAGCTTAGTTTAAGCTTTCATGTATGCTAGTGGTGCAGAAATTTGAATGTAAGAGTGTTCCTGGGATCTGTTTTGGCTAGAGAACAAGACCATGTTGTATTGATGGCTATGTCTTTCCACAAAGTTGCTTTAGAACCTCAGTAATTAAAACATCTCACGGGAACCAGGTAGATTTAGTCAGATTAACCCAGAATTTGCCTGCCGTGTAACACCAAAGGTTGGAATTACTTTCAAATGTTAAGAATAACCCTCTCTTCATCCATCTGCAGTTAAACAAATTCTATACATATTTTGGAAAATGAACAAAAATAATTCTGCTTAGATGTCAGTATCTATGTGTATGTGATCATTTGAAAATAAGTCTGTGTTTGGACTGTATGAGGCAACAGAAAGAAGAGAATCTTATTTATGGTTGGTGAGAATCCAATTCTTCTCCCTCTTCACCTCCACATTTATCAGCCCAACAGCCCTTTCATCTCATCACTCTCTCTGAGGGACTCTCAACTAAGAATGCTTCAGTGAGTTGAAATTCAAGGCGCTTCAGCCTTCACCTAATTCCCACTGCAAAGCACACTGAAGTTTCCTCTACAGAGGCCTGGCTCAGACTTACTTTATAAACTGAATCGCCTCACCCCCATTTATCTTTTTCCTCTCCCTTTCCCCAAGTACACAAAAGATCACCCTCAAAATTAGATAAATGATATATTTGCCTAAAATAAATCTTTATAATACATTAATTTTTCATTAACTGATTTAAAATAAAAACATTTTAAGCATTTATTTAAAATGAACTAAGCCTAACCACCCTTTGGACTTTGGGTTGACCCTCTGCTGTGTTGGGGGATTGTGTATTCCATCTAACAATGGGAAAGAAATAGCTGGAAGCAAACAGGTCTATTATAACATTTTGCACAGCCCTAAGGCAATGTTTGATTTTACTATAATTTAAGACTTGTTATTATTAAAGTATGTTTTTGTTCATCTTTTTAGCTGAGATGGTTTTCACCTCCTTCAAGAAAAAGAAACTACAATTACCCTCTGTTAAAACAAAATAAGGGATCAAATGAAAGTAATTAAGATTTTATTAAAGAAATTTTAATAAACCAATTACTGCTCATGAATATGGATAATCTCAAGGAAGAGCCATCCTATGCCTGAAATAAAAATAAACTATCTTTAAATATATTTATTATACATAATTAGTTATTTAAATGTCTTCACAACTAAACTTACTGTCAAAATTATATTTGGAACAGCAATAATTTTACACTTACAAAGGGAAGTTATTAAGTGTGTATAATTAAAGGAAAGATGATATAGTCTTATAGCAATTTTATAATTTATTACAGGTTATAATCTGAAAGAAATTAGCATACCTTCACTGGGTAAATTAAAATTTACTAGAGACCATCAACCAAAATACTAAAATATTTTTGTGTTACCTTCAGGCAAGAATGAGTAGGGTAAGTGCTATGGATGCTGAATACTATTGTGAATTCAGTCTATTTCATAGTTTTTCCACAGTTTTAAATTTTAGTGTTACCTTGGCTAATTAAGAATTACTAGGGGTATGCACATGTGAATAAATGAATAATTAAAAATAAATAAATTTTTAAAATCTATCAATTGTAAAAAAGAATTACTAGGGGGCTACTATAAGGAAATTACCTAAATGAAATACTGGAGATAAGCTGTCTAATGCTCAATTGATTAGTGGTTTTCAGTGGTATAAATTTTTCTCCACTACCTGCAGGTAGAATTTCTGTAGATTCATGGCATCCTTTTAAATATAATTTTTATATTCTCACTTGGATTTGTTATTTGTAAAATTATATTTTATATCTGCTGTTTTATTCTCACAAGTCATTACATTATTTTGCTACACTGTAACACTTACAGAATGCTCCATGCTTAGAGCCCATGACATCCTATAAAGGTAATACCAGTGTCAACTGCTGTCTCTATATAGTGCCTACCTGGTAAGCACCTCATAGATTATCAGTGCATATTTTGTGGTCTGCAGATTCCGTATGCTGAGTGTATTCTGCATGCTAGAAACACTCAGACCAGTGTCTGCTATTGTCTCATGGCTGGGACCCTGTTGTGGGAAGGAACAGTGAGTGCCTAAGGACAGAAAGTCAACAAGTAATGAAAAATATAAGTCGGAGATAAGGTTGCTGCTGAAAATTAAAATAAGCGAGCTGACAGCAAGTATCTGAGAAGCTAGTCTAGACTGATCCAGAAAAGCCTCTCTGACTTTAGCACAGTTAAGGTAACATGAGAATGGCAAGAAGGATTAGCCGTGAAAAGGTCTGGGGAACATTTCAGAATGAGGCACCAGAGAGTCTGAGGGCTCTGTGACACAAACAAGCTCAAGGAAGGAAATAAGGCCTTACCAAGACAGCTGTAGTAATGTACACACCAGGTGACAGTGAGTTTCTGTTTTGCTCACTGGAGTTTCTACTCTGTATCAAAGAGATACAGAGTAGGTCATTATTTGCACATAATAGGTCTTTATTATGTATGGAGAGGATAAGTAAATGAACTAAAGAATCAGATTCAAGATGAACTTAGAGATTTAGGCAGAAACTACCATAATAATATTTTAAGGCAATTTGCGTTAGACTGAATAAGGGCTCTCCAAACATGCCCATGTCCTAATCCCCAGACCCTACAAATGTTACCTAACATGGTTTGGTTAGATCAGGCATTTTTGCAGGTTTGATTAATTGGGCCCATATATAATCCCAAGAGTACTTCTGAATAGAGAGGAGGTTCAGAGTCAGACAAGGAGATGGAACAATGGACGCCCAGGTCGAAGGGATGCAAGACCTCCAACCAAGGCATACAGGCAGCCACCAGGAGCTTCAAAAGACAAGGAGACACAGCTCCCCTAGATCCTTCAGAAGAAATGCAGCCAAGCCAGCCCATGTTAGACTCCAAACCTCCAGAACTAACTCTAAGAAAACAAATTTGTGTTCTTTACATCACCATGTTAAAGCAATGATAGGAAACTAAGGCAGAATTATCCTGGATACTCACTAGAGAGTGATGCCTTTTTAAAAACTAGATATTCATCATTAACTTGAAGTGAATTTTAAATTTTGTTACAATCTTCATCTGGCTCCTCCTTCCTTTATCTTTTGTGCTCTTATGAAGAGGAAGGAGGAGTTAGAGGGAATGAGAAAACAAATGGATCTAGGTAAGGAGAGAAGTAACTAGGGGAAAATGTTATAGAAGTCAAAGAGGGAAAAAGTAAGTCCATCGGGCAAAGGGAAAGGAAAAGGAAGAGAAGGAACATGAAAGGAACAATGGGGGATGGGAAAGGAAAGGGGGACATGTTACCTATTGCTGCACAACAGACTAACCCCAAATTTAAAAGCCTAAACCAACAAACATTTATATCACACAGTGTGTGAGCGAGCAGTCCATTTAGGTGGTTCCATCTCAACCTCTTTCATAAAGTTGAAATCATCCAAAGGCTTAAGTGAAGCTGTAGAGCCTACATCCAAAATGGCACACTCGTGACTATTGGCTGAAGACCCCAGTTCTTCACTGCAGTGGGCTCTCCATTGGACTGCTTGAGGGTTCCTTAACATGACAGAGCAATCCCAGAGAGAGAACTTGGAGGAAACCACAATACCATTTTTATGACCTTGTCTCAAGTCACTCAGTCATTGCCACTTTTTTTTTTTGTCAGAAGTGAGTCACTAAGTCCTGTCTTCACTCATAGGGAGAAGAATTAGGCTGTACCATTTGAAGAAAATATCCAAAAAACCACTACAGAAGAAAAGGAAGTAGGAAGGAGTGAAGAGAAATTTGAGTAAAATACCAGTTTCCACCTGTGGCATGCATATGTGTGTGGAGGAGTTGGGTAGCAGGACAGACGTAGAGCTCCCAGGTTTTGCCATTTTGACGTCTGTCGGACATATCAACATTGTCTCAATTGTTCCCATAACCTGCTGGTTCTAACTCAAGCTTGTCTCTGTGTTCAGATAATCTATCCAAACTCCTTAAGCTTTGAGGACATGCCTTAAATGATTGCTGAATTCCCCTAGAAAGAATTCTCCACTTTGCCACTCTTTATTAGGAGGTGAAAAAGTTGTCTAAGATTGAGAGTCACTACTCCCAGTGAGCTTTGGAAACACTTGTGGGTAGAAAGTTGCATTAAGCACAAGACTCAGAGATACGGGTCAAGAGCTGTGCTAAATCCATCAGAACATTATGCACACGTGAAGCCAACCTGGAAAGGTGTGAACTAAAATCCTCCTCCATGTACCAGCTTAAATTAGGTGGTACCAATTAATGAATTACTGAGAATAGTGAAGGAGACAGAATAACCCAATAAAGAGATACCTTAAATCATGTCTTCCCTTTCGTCCTCTCACTTCTTGTCAAATATTTCATTAGTCCTCTAGTTTTTCTTGATTTTCCCCTCTTCCCTTCCCTGCCTCTTTTCTGTTCACTAGAAGACAGTAGAAATTACTTCACTCTCACAGAATGACTTTAGATTCTTTCAAATTCATCACATAGCATTTATTATTTAGTTATGTAGTTTTCAGCAAAACATAGTACCCATACACTAAAATATGTATGTGCAAGCCTCAATGTCCATGCATTGGTACTTCCAAATCAAGATTTGGGAATGAAAAACTCAACTTTTGTTCCTGCCTGTTTGTATTAAATACTTAGAAGAGCCAACACAAATACTTTAACATACTGTTTTAAAAGTTAACTTCAAATACTAAGGTAGATACTAATTTCTTTTTAATATGCCTTTAAAAACAGAAACACCAGTTTTTTGCTATTACAAGTAACATTTGTGAAACCACAAAAGAATGAGGAAGTTTATTTCAGTGATGAAAATCATTTTGTTTTCACATTTCTTCATCGATGAATAAACATTTTCATATGCCATTTTTAAAAAAGATAAATGGATCTCTTAATATTCCTCACATTCCCAATCAGTCTGTATCATGAGTATGTTCTATGTACTAGTGAGCTTTTTTTGTATACTCAGTTTAGGATTTTAATGACAATGCAAACAAGTGCATACAGTGTATGGAAAATGGTCAATGCACTGAAGGAGGGCTGGGTAAACTTTTTCTGTAAAAGTCCAAATAACAAATTGTTTAGGCTTTGTGGACTATAGAGTCTCTGTCATAAATAATCAATTTTTCCCTTTTCAGACAAAAGCAGACATAGAAATATGTGAATGAACAGGTATCACTGTGTTCCAATAAAACTTACTATTTATAAAAAACTGTCAGGCCAGATTTGTCAAGTTAACCTTCTTCTGGATTTATACATACCAGGAACCAAAGCAATTTTATTTCTCTTGCATTCACTTAGATAGAATTCTCTATAAATGCTACTCCTAAAGACAGTTGAGTTTGTCTCTAAAGTCTTTATTTTTATAAAACTGTATAATCACTTTTATAGTCACTTCTTTAACTATTAACAATCAGATTTGTATTATTAACACCCTTGTTTAGTTCAGCATGAGCAATGCAAGAAATTAATTTTAAAAAATTCAGAAAGTGGTCCTATTCATTCTATTTATAACACAATAGATGAAACAAATTCTGTCTGGTTAAAATAGATTGAAATCTTGTTAGACAAATCAGCTAGAAGTCACTTTCCTAAGGACAACTACAGTACTTTATTCCCCCTGTCTGCAGTGATGGTGTCTGTTTAGGTGGAGGGATAATGCAGGCTTTCTATTTGGGAAACAGAATAGCCTTCTCTGCTTCCTTTTCTTTTGTGTATACTTTTCTGAACCAAAATATACAACAATTGACTCTAAAAACATTTTAAATGATCATATAACACGGATGCAATATCTGTGACCCTTTCTAGAATCTGTTTCATTTTTTAAAATGCATGATTTAAAAACCTAAAACATTCCATGCGTCCAAAGTTTTTACCTTTGCTCCATCTACATTAATTACCATTACGCTTGGTCCCCTCCAGGCATGCCTTTCACTTTGTTGCTGCTCCCTTTGTGATCATTTAAAGAAGGGGATGGAATTGGAGAACATCATTCTGAGTGAGGTTAGCCTGGCTCAAAAGACCAAAAATCATATGTTCTCCCTCATATGTGGACATTAGATCAAGGGCAAACACAACAAGGGGATTGGACTATGAGCACATGATAAAAGCGAGAGCACACAAGGGAGGGGTGAGGATAGGTAAGACACCTGAAAAACTAGCTAGCATTTGTTGCCCTTAATGCAGAGAAACTAAAGCAGATACCTTAAAGCAACTGAGGCCAATAGGAGAAGGGGACCAGGAACTAGAGAAAAGGTTAGATCAAAAAGAATTAACCTAGAAGGTAACACCCACGCACAGGAAATCAATGTGAGTCAACGCCCTGTATAGCTATCCTTATCTCAACCAGCAAAACCCCTTGTTCCTTCCTATTATTGCTTATACTCTCTCTACAACAAAATTAGAGATAAGGACAAAATAGTTTCTGCTGGGTATTGAGGGGGGGGGAGCGGGAGGGGGCGGAGTGGGTGGTAAGGGAGGGGGTGGGGGCAAGGGGGAGAAATGAACCAAGCCTTGTATGCACATATGAATAATAAAAGAAAAATGAAAAAAAATAAATAAAAAAATAAATAAATAAACATTGCAAAAGACTAAAAAAAAAAAAAAGAAGAAGAACATTCTATACGCCCTCCATGAGCATTGCTTTCAGAGCAAAAGCTTTCAAAGCTGCCACTAATGACAATGTGCCTGAATGGCTTCATGAGCCTCTGTCATCGATGTGATGCTGGACTCTCATAAAGTTCTCTCACCGCCTACTTGTCTGTGGACTGCCTGCTTATCTGTGGAATCTATGTGAATTCCACACATGGAGACAGAGGTCTTAGGTAAAATAAAGACCTACTAGCCCATTTTGAATAACTTCCACATCTCTTTGGTCTTAGCTAGAGTTTGTGTCCACTGTATTAGTGAATGGAAGCTTGGTAGATAACTTCAGTTCAATCAGATCTCCCAGCATTACTTACTCTCCATGATAAATAGAGATGATGAGGTCATAATCCCTCTGCACTCCTCAGGTTTTCACAGCATGCTGTTAATGGCTTTTTTTCAGATGTCCTAAAGTTAAGGGTAGGCTCTAGGACACATGCCCTCAACTGCCTTACTCCTTCCTGCCAGTGATGTTAATTCCAATAAAGAAAACTGTTCAAGATAAGAAAGAGTAGTGGTACTCAACAGCTCTCCTTGTGTGTCTTGCAGGAGTCCTTTGGAACCTCTCATCGTGTGATGCTCTCAAAATGCCAATCATCCAGGATGCCCTGGCAGTGTTGACCAACGCAGTGATTATCCCACACTCTGGCTGGGAAAATTCACCTCTTCAGGATGATCGGAAAATACAGCTGCATTCATCACAGGTGCTGCGCAATGCCACTGGGTGCCTAAGGTGAGTCCATGGCCTGAGGGCCTCCTCCTGCTGCCTTCCCCTGGTGTCCTCCCTGGTTTCCTCCACTTCCTCCCAGTAACTTTAATTACTCCTATCCTAAAAATCACACTGCTCTGCAAAGAAAAATGTTGACCTGGGATATAAGAAGGAAAAGTTATAGGTGTCTTACACTACTCTATACCTACACCTGTGTTTGACTTACTTAACATTATTAGGTCCAGTGCAAGAAATAAACATTTTATTACAATCAAAAATAAGCCACTTTCTTTAATTGAAAACACTGGTTCATAGTAATTTGACATGATACCACCTATGTAAAGTAGGCAGGCAGGCTAGTCATTTGAGCAGTGTATAACATACATGCAGGAATGTACTCAATTACCATCAGTAGCTTTTTTAATTGTCTTTTTCCTTAATTCTCCATGTGACTGTGAGAATCAATACTTTCTTAGGAATAGCTCCTTAATAGGGCCTATTGTAGTGTTAAATGTTTTCTAAATAGTAAAAGTTGAAAATGTGTGGTAATTCCTTCCCACTGCTTTATGCAAAAATCATCTCCCAGAAATCTGGTGAGATTTCTTAAAATCATCTTTATGACTTGTTTAATTTTTACTCTGATGAAAGAAAGTAATAATTAAGATACAGTTCTTCTAAACTCTAGGACTTGTGTTACCATGGGCATTTTGTTTTGTACCAAAATTGGAACTCTCTCCTGGATAACATTAATAATGGGTAAGGGGCAAAAGCAGGTGATTAAAAATGCCTAGCCACATAATCTGTATTTCAAAACTAAAATGTCCTGGATAAAAATGCCCACAAAATAATGAACTTTTGAAATGATTTCTCTAGATAGTCTCTATCACAAGCCAAATTTACTGTTCTCCAAAATATCCCATTGTGGCATCCATTTTATGGTTTCTTAAATTCCGTTATCCTTCAGAAACTTCACCAGAAGAAATGTAACTCTCAAAGCTAAAGCTATAGATACTTCTGACCTTCTATGCCTGGTTTTTCTCTCTGTGTTACTTGCCTCTTAACAAAGGCAACAAGTAGTTCCTCTCTTCCTAGCATCCTCTACTTGCAAAGTCTGTCATTGTTCCTAACAAAGTCTGTGGATCCATGTGTCTTGGAATCAGTTGTAGGGCATAGTTAGTAAAGACCTGCTTAGCTCTGTCATATGAAATTCACTCTGAATAGCAGAGTAACATAATTATGTCTTCCTGATGTCTGACTTAAGGTTGTAGGACCTGGCTTGATGAGCATGTATTCTGCATCATTGATGATAAGTTGATAAAGAAGCTAAACCAGTGTATGTCGTGGGTCCCTTTGTAAGTCCACTGGCTGTGTTTAAGGTCTGGAATGTGACACAGAGAGGCTCAACCTTGCTTCTTCTTCTACTGACTAGAAGTGACCACATCTAGGAAGAAAAACAAAAAGACATCTAGTTTAGGCAGAATTTGTTATAGCCAAATCCAAACCTGGTTTCCTTAGCTAAGATACAATCAAGATGAGTGAGTTCTACATTTCTGAGTTTATGATGTGAGCAACAAAGTGAAACCCAACAATATATCATCAAACTTGAACTTTTTAATCAATTAAACTTCTCCCCTCCTACAGAAAGAAAGACGATTTCTCTTCTCCTCTCTCATTTGAATGGGTTTATGAATCATTCTACATGGATAAGCAAGATGGGCTGAAAGAGGAAGAACACAGCCATGGAAAGGGCTAAAATGAATTTATCAAACTCAGTAGGGGTAAAGTTTCAAAGATATTAAATTTTTCTCCATGTTACTGAAAAACAGTGTGGGCAGCATCCCCAGTCACACATGTCTATCATGATTGAAGATTTGAGGTTTTAATATTTGAGTTTATTTGCATTTTTGGAATTTCCAGCAACTCTTAGATCATTATCCACATTAAAGAAATTACTTCCTATGCTGCTCTGCTTTTCAACACTTTAATCCATGAGCATTCACTGAGTGACAACTGTCTACTCCACAATTCCTGCTCTTCAGATGCTCATAAGGTAGTAGAAATAGTGGCACCTACATAATTAGCCCGGTCATAATACTCAAGGGTCACCTTGATACCATGATTAGGTAGTACATTGGGAAAACTGGAAAGTGAGTCACTAACTCAGCCAGTGTGGTCAAGAAAGGCTTCAAGGATCAAATGGACTAAGCATGTAAAGGATGTCACCAGTAGATGCCATGGGAAAATTCATGGTCAGGAGTGAGCAGGCACAGTGGCACAGTCCTTGGAGAATTCCAGGAAATTTTGAGGAACATTATCCACAAAGACTAGATTCATAAATAAAATTTAAGTGATTGATATTCATAAAATCCCTATCTTCCAAGGACCTGAAAAACAAGCAGCTCTCTAAATCCACAAGTCCTCTTCCATGGATTCAACCAACTGTAGGTAGAAAATATTTGAAAAGAAGTTTCATCTGTACTGAATATGTACAAACTCTTTTTCTTGTCATTATTCCCGCAGAAACTAACTCTATAACATTGACATTGAACCTGGCATGTAATAATGATTTAAAGTATACAAGAGGATACATGTAGGTTATACACAAATGCTGTGTCACTTTATATAAGGGACTTGAGAATCTGCAGGTTTTGGAACCTGCAGAGGGTTCTGCAACCGATACTTCATGAACACCAGTGAATACTACACCTTGTTTATTCTCTTATTTGTTATAAGGTCAATAACTCATGTCTGGTAAGTCATGAAGCCACATCGTGACTTTTGAACTACGTCCTGATTCTTGATGTAGACCATTTTCATTCTTCACACAGACAGGAATATAAAGTTACATGCTACCAGATTGTTATCAGGTATGTGCCCAAAACAATGTGCAACAACCAAACAGCCAGTCAATAAATACTGTCTTCCATGTTGATTCCTCCAATTTGCTTCTTGACATTTACTGACTGGCATCTGCTTGGCCAACATCCTTTTTGCCTTTAAATACCAGTTGTTTTCTTCCCCTCAACCATTCCTCCCTTTCCATTCTCTCCTAAGGCCTTGCTATGATTTGAATGTAATTTGTTCCCCAAGCACTCATGTACTTGAAGCTTTGTCCTCACCATGGTGATACAGAAGAGATAATGGGACTTTTAAGAGGTGGGACTTAGTGGCAGGTGATTGATTCATAGGGCATCACCTCCAAAAGGGATTAATGTACTAATAAAGGGGCCCTTATTGCTTCTCTTAAGATGGATTGTTCTACAAAGAGTAATCCTGGCCCCTGAATCTTTCTAGCTTCTTCTCTTGCCTTGTAATCTCTGCTATAGACTCTCATCATTGTGAAGATATCTACCAAGAGGTTCTTACCAGAGTCCAAACAGATGGGGCTGCCCAATCTTGGACTTTCAGCATCTAAAACTATGACCTAAATCATCCTCTTTTCTTTATCAAGTACCAAGAGTCAAGATATTGTGTATATCAACAGAAAACAGACTAAGATGTGAATTAGGTATAGAGCAGACTAAGATGTGAATTGGGTATACACCTGGACAAAGTCACTTGCCCCCACCTTAAATCTTCACTTTGAGCTATGGGTTCCTTTTCTTTAAAGATAAAAATGTATTTTAAGAAATATCCTAGACAATAATATTGATGGGGTTTTTTCCAGTATTCAGAGTCTTCTATACTTTGATTGATGACTTTAAGCTGAATTGATATTTGGGGCTTGTTTCTGTAACTATAACTTTAGTTATATTTAAAAAAAACAAAATAAAACTCTTCCTATGATGGTATTTTCTAAACTATGTAGCTTATCAGTCCAGTAGAAGGAACATAGAGTAGGTAAGAGTAAACTTGTCAGGTCATTATTGGAAATCTTTACTCTTGATTTTAGTTCTTAGCAGAATTCTGACTATTTATGTCATGTCAGGTTGAGAAGCCGAGGTTTAGAATTTAAGCAATTACTATTCTAAAAGAGTTTTTATTTTTCAGAAAGGAAAACAATTTTATGAATGCAAATTGTGCTGCTCTTAAATGTCCTAAAGCTCAGCAGAGGAATTTGAGTAAAATAGCCTCTGCCTTAGGAAGCCAAAATCTGAACAACCAAAACCATCCTACCTTTAGACAACTTCGCCATCTTCATAGACTCTCTCTGTCTTCTTGAGCTTTCCTTCAGCAGTGGATGTTGTACCACATCAGTGGTGGTCCCCTTTCCACCCTAACACAAGAAAGCCATGCTCAAAGGGAGCATTCTAGAGAGAAAAGCCACTTGCCTCTGCCTTCATAGAAAGAGTCACAGCACATTGACACAGCAAAAAAGTTAAGCACATATGAAATATAAAATGAAATATTAATGCCCTTAGTCCTTTTCCATTTAAAATTCATTTTTGGGTAGGAAATAGAATTTTTCTCAATCAGATCTATCTATTTGTCCCTGAACTATCTATCTGTCACTGAGGAAAGAGGATAGAAATGGGGGAAAAAAAATCTCTGAAATTTTGTTGAGGGAGTGAATTGATAAGAATGATGATGGCTAGATTGTGGAATGGGATGGCACACATTAGAGCAGTGAGCGGTCAGGACCTGGACAGAAAAGGACTTCATCTCTATGCTCTGCCTCCTAGTATCCTGCACCTTTCCCCACCCCAAGCACACCCATTATTTCTCATTTCTTCCTCTTTTCTAGCTGAATCCTTTGCTCCAATGCTGTCATATTCAAGCTTTATTTTTAAAGAAGTCATTTTAAAATATGACAAATATGCCCAAATAAATGTGGAGAATTATTAGAAATTTGGATATA
The DNA here is from genome assembly GCF_047511655.1 of Castor canadensis. Taxonomy (NCBI): domain Eukaryota; kingdom Metazoa; phylum Chordata; class Mammalia; order Rodentia; family Castoridae; genus Castor; species Castor canadensis. Next base: position 168,497,078 of record NC_133391.1, read on the forward strand.
AATATGAGTGAATTGTTATATTAGTCTTCTTCTTCACTTTATGATTTAGGATTTGTCCAGGGAAATGACTTCATGTAGCCTAAGTCTGGCTGTTGAGACCTTAAAAATAGATCCAGTTTTGTACTTGTAATTGTTCTGCTGCATACTGTCATCAAATGTGTCTCTTAACCTTTGGCCAGTATAGTCATCACCTTCTGCTGAAAACATGTATTACCAGATCACAGCCTAATGACTGACTAGTGAAGTCAGATGGCTCTGCTTTGTGGACCAGCTCATGTTATCTGAGGTCAGTGTGGTGGGTTGCATAAATGTCCCTCAAAAAATCATACCTACCCACAATTCTGAAATGTAGCCTTATTTGGAAATAGAGTCTTTAGACATATAATTAGTTTAAGAACAGGTCATACTGGATTCAGGTGGTTCATGAATCCTATGAGTGGTGTCCTTATAAGGAGAATACAAAGCAGTATACAGGAAATAGGCCACATAAAGACAGTCAGAGATGGGAGTGATACAGATGTAAGCCAAGGAATGCTGGGGAATGCCTGGAGCCACCATAAGCTAGGAAAGGGGGAAGGGGTTCTTTCTTCGAGCCTTCGGAGAGATCACATTCCTGCTGACACCTTCACTTCAGACTTCTAGCCTCCTGAACTGTGAGAGAATATATCTCTGTTGTTTTAAGCCACAGATTTTGTGAGTTTGTTTTTGCAGCCCAAGAAAACAAATTCATTTACCCTAGTAAGTAACAGAGAGAGAACTGCAAAACCAGGTAGCCATCTGAGGACATAGTACAGGGCGAAAAGTGAGTAGGTAACTCAAGAGAGGCTGCCTACTTCCACAAGGTACCCACACACTGGGACAAACAACTAGATAGGGACCTGTTTTTGTCTGTGCACAAGCCATAGCTCAGGTAGAAAACAAAACATTACCTGTGAAGGATTGAGCTATGAATGCCCAGTGTGACTAGCCCTTCAAAGAAAGCTTGAGTCCAATTTCTTGACTGGACAGCCATTAAATAAGGGTCTCCCCAAGTGTGGATCTGATTTCTGCATTCTGTGCTCTCACTCATGAGCTAACCTTCACCTAGCCTTCACCTTCCTCCTGACTTTGAACCAGCTTCTAAATATGGCTTGGATTTATCTAACACTAGGGACAGCCAGTAGTCATTCTAGGTTCCCACACAGGGAATGTACCATTTCCAGAAGTCGACTCCAGCAGCCATGTGCAGAATGAATGTTTTCTGGGTATACTGTGAAACGTGGCAGTGTTTCCCATTTAAAATATCACAAATCAATATCCTAAAGATCCCTGTTGCAGACATTAACATCCTTTCAGAATGAACTTTAGGTAAAGCCTCTTTTTGCCTTCTAATCTAACAACTAGCTCAGTAAGATAACTCTGATCTACATTACTGTCTGACTCCATTACCTTTAGTCATGGGTCCTCAGGAATTTATCTCTAGCTGAAGCATGTGCATAAGGCTGGCTTTGCTAACTTGCACAGCTCATTTTCTGGTGCCGCCAAGTCATTTATTTATTTTTATTATTCTATTCCCACTTCAGCATCTTGTCCTGAAGGACAACAATATACAACCCTAATTTTTTCCATTTATCTTTGTGTACACAAGAATGTTATTAAACCCATCAAAGGAGCTGCACTGAGCCTGTGCTTATGAGAATAATTAAACTTAGACCCTCAATTAGTCATTTTAATCCATATAATGGATGAGCACTTGGTCCCAGAGTAACACTAATTCTAGAGTGACCTTGAGGAAACTCATCACACAGTAATGGTAGTGATAATCACATTCTGGCTGGAAAACTCCAAGGACATTTATTTTATCTGGTTTATTCTTGCATTAGCCACAAGTAAGAAGAGGAAATATTACCATTTTTATGTTAAGGTCATGCCAGTATTATTCATCTATTCAAAGAATCTTTTTTAAGGAGTATTTCTAAAGTGTTGTCTGGTAAGCTCTGGACTGCCTTACCCCAGTCCCCACAGGCAGAGTGCATGTGTCGTGTGCATGGAGCACTCATTGCCTGGGTTCTTGGGTAGGAAACAGACTTTGTCTGTGGAGAGTGGACAGAGTTGATACTTGTTACCTGTCCCTCTCTCTCCCTGCTTCCTACACCTGGGCCTAAATCAGAGAAAGCTCCTTGCTATGCAGCTCTCCACTGCTGGCCAATGTGTCTGATAATGGGTATGACATGACGTTCTTGATTCGTGCCTCAACAGTGAAGGTCTGCTAAGATGAGAGGGAACAGAGTTCATTGGGGTTAAGAATAGGAATCTTACCAGTTGCTATCCATCTCAGCAGTCCCATTGGTGAGAACGCTCAATCCTGCCGTGATACACCCCAGTACTTCTAGCCCACTTCTCCCAGCCCAGTCAGTAGGGAATGCTTGAGACTTGCTCATCTGCCATAACAAAGTACCATGGACTGCAAGGTTTAAATAACAGAGATTTACATCCTCACAACTGTGGAGCTGAAAACCTGAGATCAATGTGGCGGTAGGGTTTGTTTCTCTGAGGCTCCTCTCCTTAGTTTGTACATTTCTGTCTTCCCTCTGCGTCTTCACATGGTCTTCTTTCTGGGCATCTGCGCCCAAATTGTCTTTTATTATAAGGATACTAGTCAGATTGGATTAAGGCCATTACTAAATATTTCATTATAACTTGATTATCTCTTTTAAGACCCTGCCTTCAAATATACTCACATTCTGAGAATCTCCAGGTTAGGACTTTAATGAATGAATTTTAGGGAGGTACAAGTCAGCCTATAGCAACACCATAATAGTTTCACTGTTTGTTCTCACTGTGTGAAATAATTTTTTATAAATTAAAAATTATACCAAGGTCATGTTGACCAGAATGAAGCATTCTCGACTCATTATATAATATAAATAAAAATCATGCTTATTCTATAACCTTAAAAAGGGCTAATGTTAGCTTGTAGTCTCTACTTCTAAGTAGAAGTGATCATAAAAATAGCTTCTGAAAATGTTCCACATGCAGGCTGACACCTCCCTTTTCTTACCTTAAGAGGTGGGGGGAAGAGAGGGAGGAAAGGAGAGAGGAAAAGCAAGTACGAGGTATGATGTCTTAAACTCTTTCAGAACTCAGCAAGACCATTGGAGAGTTCTTGAACCCAGCCATCCTTTAAAAGAGTCTGTATCTCCTAGGAATGATCTCACTGCTGCTGAGCTCAGTCACTGGCTGGGAGCATACATGGGAAATGAAACCTTTACATGAAGGCAGAGCTAGTGATGGATTTCAGGGCATAGCAGCCAGGGCCCATCAGTCAATGACACTCTTACAATCAGTAATCTGAATAGTGCAATTTCATGGGTGACATAAGCCTAACCTTTACCAAGCATATTCATTCCCTATGGACTAACCTCACACAATATCACATTATAATCAGGAAGTTGCTTGGTGAAATCCAAACAAGAGGAATGAGTTATAGCAACTAAAAGTTTTGTTCTGTCAGTGAATATTCTTTGGGACCTCTACCATGTGGTAGGCCCTGTGGTAGGTGTTATGGCCATGCTGAAGAACAAATACACAGTCCACGGAGTTCACAGCTGAAAGCCCTGCATGATATCATTAAGGGAAGCAGCTTGGTCATCTATGTCCACATCCTGCCACCCTGGAGTGGACAAGTGGGGTGTGTTTTCCCAGATTAATGCCTCAAAAGCCAGTATTCTTTAAAAAAATATTTCCATGGTTGATCAATTCCATCTTACTGACATTCTTTCTTTATACACAAAAAAGATTTTGCATTTCCATATCTTTTCTATTAAGAAAAGTTTGAAAAGGCCTTATTTTTCAAATCTTTCAGAAGACCTTTCTGCCCCCCAAAAGAACTAACTATAATTGTGCAAAGTTCTTCCTGCCATTTGCATTTCATGAATAGTAATGAAGACTGTTCCTTGTGAAGGTGTATGTTGTTTCCCTTGGCTAGAAAAATGAGAGTGTGATGAGTTCACCTTAAATATAAATTATTAATATGAATTACCCTATCATGCTGTTCCATATTATTTCTATCACTTATTTCCACAAAATTTGATCTACTTGATTATGAAAATTTGCAGGCTATAACTAAGGCTTGTTTTAAATTACATATTTGATAATATTGTTGTAAATATTAGCTTTCCTTAAAAGGACAAATATTAAATTTTATATTTTCAATGTGAGTCACCATTTCTCCTTTATGAATACAAATATTTTGATCTTCACATTAATATGAACAAATTACTACCTTTTTAAAAAAAGATTCAATGAAGAAGTTTCATTAATTCCCAATTGTTAATTCCCCTACTATGATGTTTAATATCTATTCCTATAAAACATTGGGTTACAGGATGTTAGTTCTTTGATAAATAAAAAGATGGTCCATTCTTAAAATCCTTCATTATTTCTTGATATTAAAAATATAGTTTTTCTTCCTGTTGCCTCCCAAATTATATTGCATTGCATAAAGATTAGCTTCTCTGGAGAAGAAGCAAAGAAACAAGTCTATTAACCATAAATTGAAAAAGAAAACTCACCAAACATTTTCATTATTCTTTACATGTTAAGCCTTTGCAGTATTTTAACATATATATATATATATATATATATATATATATGCTACCTCTCCTTTCCCTTTGCAAAGTAACATTGTTTTAAAATAAAGCCAGAATTTACCAGAGTTGGGACAAAATAACCAATGAGTTGAGTATAGCTTACAGAAGAGCAGAGTGCCCCCTTCATTTACACTAAATGAGATATTCAACTTGTTGGTATGGTTCCTCTTGGAGGACAAGAAACAGAACCAGTAAGAGTCCCAAAAAGCATTCAAAATGCACCAATTCAGAGATTACATCTCCTAGCCACCATCCTATGAATTCAGAGTGAAAAATTTGATGCTCGAATCTGCATTGCATACATGTCTTGTTTCTTGATTCTGTACCCCCACACACGCACACACACTTTTCCTGGATTCTACTGTACCCTTAATTAATGAAGAATGTTTGAAATAAATTTACATTTTTCCTTAGTTGACCAAGAACATTTGGAATAAAAAAGGAGAAAGTTTCCAGGTACCATTCTGATCTTGTGGGCCCCCTTTCCTAGGCTAATGATTTCCCCATGTCAGGTTGTGGACATGTGTAGAAGGCCACATGAGTTGCTTTAGGGTATTCAACAGGTAGCTGCAGGCAAATGCTGATAGGAATATAGTTTCCTGTCCACTGTACTTTGGAGCTGTGGTATGGAGGAGTGAGGTGTGGGGGTCTCTCAACATGGATTCCTGATGATGTCATGGGGGTGGGTTCAGAGGAGTCAGAGGTACACATAGGGTGAATAGAGGAAGTCAGCTCTTGGATCCCTGTATAGCATCACAGAGATCTTGATTGCATTTCTGTGATGGAATCATCATCACCTCAAAAATTGCTCGTTCTGGAAACAGAACTGGGAAACTTCCGAAAGTAAAAATCATTATTCCTTAACTCTTATCAGAAAGTTCTTCTGACTGGCAGAAGCTTCTGGAAGTACCAATTAAAAAGTTTTCCTAAAGCAGAGAAGAGCCAAGGGGAGGACAGCCCTATTCAGGTTTCATGCTCAGTGTGCATGTTCTTGTCTCTGAAATATTCAAGCAAAGAAGCAACATTTAGTAATAATGTGTGCAAACGAGTTGACAGCCCTCAACACGGGGTTGTCCAGACACTGTGCTTTTCTGCCATTAATTCATTTTTCAGTAGTTCAGTCTGTTAAGTAAAAGGACAGACACACCAGGACTTCAGATTAAGCCCACATCCTTCATTATTGTCCCATAAAAGTTCTAATACTCCACTATTCCCCATTAATAAGCTGTGAACCGGCAAGGAAGATGTTGTGCTATAGATTCACTGATGGAGCTAATGAATTCCTACAACTAATTACGTTCCTCTTAAGATAACTTATTACCAGAGAGTAGCTGTGTTAGCGCAAAGATTTTATGTGAGAATGGCAATACCCAGGAAGAGGCCAGCTGACGAATCTTCCACCATATTTCTCCATAATGGTCCTAGTTGGACTTTGATGTTCAGACCACTGTTCTTCCCTGGGTTGCATGTTGTCTGACCTTATTTTGGACCAACAATGTAATTGTTAATTGCAGATTAATTGATATAAACAAACAAGGGTCTTGCCAAATGAAAATCTTGTCACCAGGATTGCTGCTTAATGTTCTTATAGCTCTGTTTTCACAAGTTTGGATCAGGTGGTTGGTACAAATGGAGCTTACTGCAAAAGATAATTATTTCAAGTAAGAAAAAGCATTGTGGCCTTTTAAGGCCTGCCAGGAGGTATGGCATGTGGCCTTATGCAGTGAGTGAGAGCTCATACCTTTGGAGGAGGCTGGCCCCAGTCCTCGGCATATCATGAAGGGCAGTCTTTCTCCCTAGCGTGTATGAAAGCTGTGCTGATAAGCTTCTTTCTGGAACAGAAAGGAACTTCACTTATTTCTCCTCTGCAGGCAGCACTGTCCTCTTGGCTAGCCAACATGATTAAATGTTATTTGTCCTTGACCCCTGTCACTTTTAAGCAGTGAAATAGATTAACAGGACAACGCTTCCCAAATCAGATGGAGCCAAATGTTCTCTGCCAGACCTACAGTAATAGGCTTACAGAGGAACTGATGAGGAGTTTATTAGGATTTCCAGGGCTTATTCCTATTTGAGGCGAGATCATTGAGATAGATTATCCTCTTGTTTCCTCTCAAGAGCCAGACAGGGTACTCTGTAGGCTCAGATGGAGACCTTGGGGAGGCCCCAAAAGGACAACTGCTCAGAATGGCAGTGCCAAAGATGCTGTTGGAGAAAGGGGTTTCCTTACTTTTCACCTCTCAGGCTTCTTCCTCTTTCTTTAGAAACTTACTGAGCTATGAAGACTTTAATTCAGGAGAAGCCAACAGCCACAGAGCACAGTGAACCATAGAGATCAGATTAACCTGACCAGAGAGTGAATCTGACCTCTACCCAATGGGCATCTTGTATTTTGGTTCTATATGAACCCCCACTTCCTAGGCATTTCCTTCAACTTCACTTTTCTTTCTTAAAAGAAAAATTCAGGTCAAATTTGTATAATATAAAAGCTAACCATTTTAAAGTGAACAACTCAGTGGAATTTGCTACATTCAAAATGTAGTATAAATAACCTCTAATTCAAGAAGACATTTGTTACCTTAAACTTACTTATTTAAGCAAACACATCCCTTTTCTCTCTCCCAGGCCCTAGCAATTACAAACCTGTGCTGTATCTCTGTGAATTCACCTATTCTGCATACTTCATATCCATGGAACCATACACTACATGGCCTTCACCTGGCTGCTCTCACTAGTACAATGTGTTCAAGGTTCATCTATGTTGTTGCATGTTCAGGACTTTGCTCCTTTTATGGATGAATGATATTCTGTTGTATGATGCACTGTATTTTGTGTATTTGTTCATTCATTGATGGACATTGGACTGTGTCCATTCTTTGACTACTGTGAATAATGCTGCCATTAACATGCATATAGAGGTATTTGTTTTTACTTCTTTGGGTTATATTTGTAGGAGCAAGATTGCTACATCACCTGTAATTTTACACAGCTTTTTTGAGGAACAGCCAAAATGTTTTCAGCCCTCATGTACCATTTTAGGTGTATCTGTCTCCATTGTGTTTTTCGGTTCAGACACCTGTTTTTCACACATTATCTTCCTTTTCATTTGTTCCTTCATTCCAGAGAAGATTGTTTGTCCAATTAAAGGCTTATTGTGACCCTTTGTCTTTATATCACTCTCCTTGAGCCTGTAGAAGGAAGGACTTTGTCCAGCTATGTGGGCAAAGTTGACCCAACTCTTTGATTCTGCAGCCTCATGGAAGGAGGACCTCTGCATCCTCTCCTTCACTGTGCTTGCAGTAGTGGCCCCATTGCCCTGCTCTGTACACTGAGGTCTGTTCCTCCACAGGACCTTCACACGTGACTCCCAGCATGCAAAGGACTTGTTCTCACCTCTCTACCATTATAGCTCAGCTTCAGTGTCTCCCATTCAGAGAGGCCCTCCTTGACATTCCCTCCATTGAGGCTTCTATGATGCCTTTTCAAAGCTTCCTGAGCTTTGAACCAGTCTTTCTCACAATTTGGAATAATGCCCTTGCCCAATTACTCCACCAGCCACATTCTCAAAAACCCAAGGACCGACTCTTATCATCATTGATTCCCTTTCCCTAAACAACATATGCACCTTGTAGACACCTGCTGAATAGCTCCTAACTGGATGAGAGAGTGAATGACTGAATCACTGAGTAGCCCTTCCCTTACTGCTGTGCCAGTTACCACTAACTATCTTGTGCTCAGCATCAGAAAAGCAAGGAAGCTTGCTCCTCTCCTGGTTGCTCATAAATTTCCTCAGTCACAGAGACAGCTGTGCTTCATGACGGCCAGTTTCATAAGAGATTCATTTCTTGGTAAGAGTCACATCCCTGTTATTTTCCAGTGTGGATGTTTGTGATATTTTCTAAGTAAAACCACCACATCCATGAGTTCTATCAAACAGCAAAAGCCCTTTCTCTCAGACAATCTGCACAGCTGGTTTAGTACACTTTGTTTTCTCAGTTTTCTTATATTTGCTCTTGGTTCTCATGATCCTGGATTCCTCATCTACCTCATTTGAAGGAAGCTGTTATACTTTCTTTTTTTTTCACCAGAACAGATTAAAATCAATAAATAGTACTGCTAATGTGTTTCCTGGACAAATCCCAAATGCTTCAATACCTCTTTTCATCACTTAATCCTCTGGACAGCTTTATAAATGATATGTTATGTTTTCCTCCAGTTTTTAATAAGAAGAAACTGATAGGTTTAGCAATTTGTCCTAGAGCTCATGGTAGAAAGCTACAAACCAAGATTACAACGTAGGTTTCCTGAATCTGGACAAAATGCTTTTCTCATGATGTCATCACCTTGGAGTCAGCCTGTCAACACGTGTCACTGCAGCAAGCACCCCTCCCAAAAATAGTTTGAATGGCCATAACCATCTCATGTCTTCTTCTTGGCCAAATTCTAAATCAGCAACTTAAATAAATGAATGACATCTCCTACTCCACACAAACATATATTGAATTTCTAGTATGTGCCTAGGACTCTTCTTGGTTCCAAAGAGACAAAGATGAATTAGACTACACATTTATAAATAGATAAAATGGTAATTTTATATGTATCTTATCACAGTTTACAATGTGTATGCTATTTGGGACAATTAATGCTAAGAGGGTGCTTTAGTAACCTTAGCAGTAAACAGATTATTACATTTCCATCTGCTTTCATTGTCTCATTGTTTAAAAAAATTGACCCTGAACTTGACAGAAGAAAAGGGTTTCCTTATAGCACCCTCAACAAATAATTGAGCCTGCGTAATAATAAATGTGATAATGTGTATGCCCAAGTAAGCAGAAGTATAGGGGAGGAAAGGGTGGGAGAGGAAACTGTAGGTTTGTCCATTATGATTGCCTTCTCTAATCCTCCTAAAACATCAGCCCAGTTTACAGATCTAGAAACTGAGGGTCAGAGAGGTTCCAGACCAGGCAGATAACAAGAGTTGAAATTTGATACAAAAGTTTTTCACTACCCCAGGCTGTCTTATGGGGTATAAATACTTCCCATTCTTTACAAGTAAATAACAATATTCATAAACATTTTATCACATGAGGTCATGACCTGGCAAGGTAGGATATGGAAGAGTTCCTGATGTGTTTCACTAGCTATTTCTTCCTGGCTCTTCAATAATGCCCATCACATTCAACTCCAGACTTTTTTCTTGAAATTCTTGTAACATGCTTGAGATAAGAATGTTGTCTGGTCTGTTTCTAATTTCCCAATGGAATAGACCTAAAGAAAGAGCAGTCCGTAAGAAAATGTTCTATTGCTGACTTTCAATGTTATTTCCTTTCTGTAGCCAGAGTACATTAGTACTGGCAGCATTTAGTCCTTCTTTCTCCTTTTTCATTTTGCCTCATTATCTATTTGACAGGCAGAGAAGTCAATCACAAGCAGCCCCTCATGTTCATTCACAGACCAAAGCTGGCCATAAAGGACAATGTGGACCACTGATGGCTGCCCACAGACACGGCTGGCCTAGGGCACCTATTTGAATTCTCTTACCCCTAATTTGAATTTCTCTTCACTTTGTAAGGTTGCATGGTTGTTCATTCTTCCTACAGCTTGCCTTCCTGCACATTCAAACACAACCATTTCAAAGGCAATCTTTATTCAATCTACAACTACTCTTTAGAATAATTAAGCATCCCTAAAGAATATTTTTCCTGAAGTTGCATCCCAAAGACTGAAGCATCTAATTTCTACTTTTAGCTTTTCACCAAGAACCCTTGAAAGGGAACTCTGAGCCCTTAGGAAAGAGGTGAAGTCAATCACATCAACATGTAATTATCACTAATTACTCTGACCTTTTCTATTATTGTATCCACTAAGACTTTACAAAATGAAGAAATAACACCCTTACATATGTGTGGTTTAAAGACAATCAAGCAATACAAAAGGAACCAAATATGCCTTTCTTCCTTCCCTTGTCTCCCAACCTAGAGAATATACACTGTTCTCAGTGTATATTTCCAGAAAGTGTGTGTGTGTGTGTGTGTGTGTGCGCGCGCGCCCGCACACACAGGTTTTCTTTTCTTTTTAGAAAATTCAGGATGCATCAATTTAAATCTATGTAAACTTTCTCTCCAGTACTATATGAAAGTGGGTTATCCCATACATTCCGTGAGCTTTTGGCAAAGACTGTATTTCCAGATCCTTCTTTCTAGTGCATATCCCACTGGCATAAATACTTTTTATGAAGAAGTTCATAATGAAGAAGTTCTTTGATGAAGAAGTTCTTCTCCTTCCCTTTTTTCGTATGTGAGATTGGCATGACTCTGGGAAACCAGAAGGCTTAGCAAACATAGATGGAGATGCCCCTTCAATACTTGGTTGTGGACAGTCACTCTTAGACATATGAGCAAATTTGAGTTTTAACTGTTTAGCACACATAATGTTAGAAAACAACTTCTGTATGTTGTTTGCAAAAACAATCACTGGAATAAAGCTTTAGAAGGTTGGGTCAGACTCACAAAGACCAAAGAACATAGTTCTTACAGTATCAAGCTTCATTATTAAAATCCAGGATTCAGGTAGCAACTGGCACAGGCGAAGGAAGGAAAGACTGTCACTGCACTGCTGGTCAGCAGTTAAGTCTCTGCTGTGTCAGGGCATGTGTTACCCCAATTTACAATGTGACCTTGAAAAACTGTGTATTCCTGTCACCACAAAAGACACTGTAACCCAATTCCAGCAACCTGTGAATATGTTACCTTACCTGGAGAAGTGATTTTTGCAGATGTGATTAAGGTTAAGGGTCTTGAGATGGGGAGATTATTACATACTATCTGCATGAGTCCAGTCTAATTGAATGAACCCTTGAAAGCAGAGAACTTCTCCTGCTGGAGTCATATTTCAAGGACAAAACATTCCATGTGCCACTGCTGGCCTTGAAGGTGCCATTCCACAAGCCAAGGAATTCAGACAACTTGTAGGCACTGGGAAGGGGCCTCAGCTAAGGAAACTGGGATCTTAGTTGTATAATCACAAAGTGAATGCTGCCACTAAGATGAACAGGCAAGGAATGGATCATACCTGATGATTCCTGGGCATCATCACTGGAGACCCATATGGACTTGCTACCTATAAGAAGAGAAAACCATCAGAAGATAGACTTGTGCTGTTGTAAGCTGCAAAGTTTTTGGCAATTTGATTATGGTAGCAATAGATGGAAAGTAGTTTTAGTCATCAAATAGCTTTCATTTTCTGTCTAGGTAGATGCCTACTTTGGTGATATTTTCCATAAACAATCTTAGACACTGGGAACATTATGGAGGAAAAAAATGCATCCCATAAATGATGATTTACTTGCTAGCAAATAGCATTGTTTGGTTTGCAAAGAGGTCTGTCACCTGCTCTCTTTTCCAAAGGCATTCTTCCTCCTTTATCAAAGTCAGGAGATGTATCACAGGCCTGCTGCTTACTCATCTTCCTCCCAATTAACTTCAGAAGTGTTCATGTACAGTTAACATTGAAATAGTAAAGGGCTTAGAGTATTAGCCTATTAAGTTTATGATTAACACTGTTCTCAAACATGGAAAGACATAAGCAAGGAAAAGCAAAACAATTCTGAATGTTTTTGAGACTATATACTATTTATAGTCTTTGCCAAATCATAACTTACTTTAGACTACTAGATAACTAAGGTGGTATAAAAAAATAAGATTTGTGCATTTTGTACACCAAAGTTAATAAAGTTCCTGCCTTTAGAGCAACAATTCACCAATAAAACTGATAGACAAATGAATGGATTCATTCCTCACATAGATTCTCTGTCATCCATCCCCTCCAGACAAATCTGGAATAAGTGTATGATTTCTGGGATTTGAATAGAGATACAAAGAGAAGTCATTTTCATTCAAATGTTTAACAAATACCTACTTTATACCAGGTACCCTGCTAGATGCTGGTCACATGGTTGACAAGAATGGCACACTCTGTTTCTAGGGATCTGTGAGAAGGAAGCAGTAAGTGTAGTGGGAATGGGGAAAGGAACTTGAATGAGCATAGAACAAATGAAATTAATGTGGGAAGAGAACAGAGAAAGCCTTCCTATCCTGTGCCATGGGAAGGACTTTGAGTTTGACTGTGAGTGAAATGGAAGGTCCGAGAGAGGACTTAATGTTCCAATGTACATTTTCACAGAATCGCTGCAGGCACTCCATGGAGCTTCCCTGGGAGCTGGGAATGTAGGGAAGAAGCAGAGACTGTATAAGAGACAGGAGATGGTGGTGGCATGGATCAGGCATTGGCCTTGAAAAAGGATTCCAGACATGCTTTGAAGTTGAAGCTGGCTTGGTATGCTGACTAATTGGATAAGGATGTGTGGGAAAGAGAGGGGTCAAGGGTGAACAGCAGCAAGGCTACTCTGTGAGTTAAGCAGTTGATGCATGACAATACAACCATTCAGGAAACCCTCAAGTCAGGCAATGGTTAACACCACCATTCTTTATCCCATTTCACTTGTATTTCATTATTTCCCTTGTTTTGGTTTTTTTTTTAATCTCTTGATCACTGCAGCCTGAAATATACTTTATGAAAGCCTGTTTTTACTCTTATATTCCTTTTCTACTCATCAGCAGTTTGACTCAGGGTCTCCATGGTGAAGGAAATTCAGAACTAAACAAAAAAAGACTGTCTTTGCTCAGGCTGCTATAACAAAATATCTTAAAATGAGTAATTTATAAACAATATTTATTTATTGTTCAGTTCTAGATACTGGAAAGTCTAAAATCAAGGTGCCCTCAGAGTCATTGTCTGGTGAGGTCTCACCCGACTTCAGAGATGGCACTTTTTTGCTGCATCCTCACATGGTAGAAGGGGAAAAGAAGCTCCCCCAGGCCTCTTTCATGAGGACATTGAGCCCACTAATGAGGGCTCTACCTAATCACTTCCCAAGGGCCTCAACTCTTAGGAGATGACCTTGGGGAATAGATTCCAACATATGAATTTGGTGGGAAGCGGGGACATAAACATTCATACCTTTGCATTGATCAATACTAAGTTGGTGTCTTCACCCCTCCCCTCCCCATGATGAGGTTGTGCACAGCCTGCTTATCACTGCGTGTATACCACAGCCCACCGTATCTCACCTAATAAGGAGTGTGGTTAGGGCTGATAGGAATTGTCAGCCATTGGCACATTGTCCTTGAGATATGTCCATGTGGTAAAAAGGTGGGGAACCATTGCTCTAAGACTGTAGCAACTCCAAATTTCTTTGACCTTGGAATGGCCTAATATTATATATTTAATTTTTTTTACATTCTGTAAAAACATTCCATGGTGAGTAGTTGTGATTACAATTAAAATAGCACAGTGTGTTTCTTGGAGAATTTTAGCAAATTACCAGATTAAATCAAATCATTGTGAAACCGGTTAGGAGGTAGAGGAAGCACAGAGAGTTCAAACACAGCCGCTGATAATAAATCAAGACTCACTAGATGTTTGAGTTCCAAGGTATCTGTGAGGAAACAAGCATGGAGACTCCCCAGGTCTTTGTGGGAAAGTAACAGGCACAGAGACTACATGACACCTGGCTCACTTCCTCATCTAGAGGAACGTGGTAGAAAGTCTTCAGCAAATCCTAGCCCTTGTCTGATGCGTGATCAGAGACCTGATAGGGCAAGAAATACATACACAAAGCATGGAGATGACTACTTAGCCCTAGAAAGCAATCAGGGTAAGTGTCTTGGTCTGCAATTTCTTCCCTTGCAGCAATATACAGCACTAGACAGAAACCAGCCACTGCCACCCAATTGTGGGACCCCTCAGCTGTGGGAGCTCTGCTCTCTGCTCTTTCTCTCTCAATAAACTTCCCAGCCTTGCTCACGCTTATCTGTAACTTTCATTCTTCGAAACCATGAAATAAAGATCCTCGGCTCAAACAGAGCAAGTTGGTAACAGTTGGATTACAAGTATAACTAGTCCATTTGTGTGGTATGTAAAGTTTCTCCCCTTCACACATTTTAAACTCAGTCTTTTTGTAGCTGTTTTTTTCTTTCTAATCAACAGATTTTTAAATCCTTTCTATTTTAGAACATAAAATAGAATTAGCCATAAGAGTAATTATATTAAGATGAGCTTTAGAAAATTCTTGAGTTTCTACTTTCCATTTTTCAGATTATTTCTATAGGGCATTGATGCCTTGATATTTTTTCTTATAAGTCACTTTACATACTTTGTGGAGCATCCTAAGAATCATAGCCATTTCTTTACAAAGAACAGTGAAATCTGAATGACAGATGACCTGGGCTGACAGCAGAAGGCAAAAGTCCCTTTTGTTTTCTGGTTATTCTTAGGGTGGCCACTGAGCTGATTAAAAGCAGTTTTTAAGCAAAATCTGAACACTTCCTCAAAACCAAGAGTGACACAGTACTACATAGACTTAAAGTCCTCTGAGTGTGGCAGTTAGGTCAGTAAGGACACACAGTGGAAATCACATCTTTGTGGCCATCTTGTGACCTGTTTTTAATTGTGCTCTGTGTCTTTGCAGTTTGACCTTTCTATGCAGATTTCTAATCCTTGGATTCTTAAAGCATTACTCCCTTCACAACCAAAGCAGTAAAGAAATTGAACAGCCAGCAGTGTCATTATCCTACACTCATAAGCCATCTGGTGGCAGTAAACCAAGAAAAGCCACTCTTAGGTGTTTCCTAGAGTTGGTGAGAGCCTTACTCCCGCAATAAACTGCATCTAAAAGTCTGAATGACTGCATCTTGTTATTCAGAACACCTAAAATGCCCCCATATGAAGAAACAGAAAGTTTACCTAATATTTGTGAAATACTTTAGCAGAAATGTTAAAATTAACATTTATGAAAATACTATGGTGGATCTTTTGTCTTATGTGAATGTGGTAGATTTTCATTGCTTCAGTAATAAATAAGTGGGCTGCAGAGTGGCTCAAGTGATAGAGTGCCAAGCAAGCATGAGACTGAGTTTAAACCCCAGTACCAACAAAAAAAATTGTTGCAAACTTAGGAAAATACAATTTTATTACCTCAGAGTTTTGTACACCAAAAGTCCAAGGGGTTTGGTTGCTTTATCTGCTTGGAGTCTCTCACATCCGAAACAAAGTGTCAGCCATCTGGCTCTTAGTGGGAAACTTGGGAAAGATCTGACTTCCAGGCTCATTTCAGATTGTTGGCTGAATTCATTTCCATGCTGTTGTAGACTGGGGCCGCATTTCCTTGCTGGACTTGTTCTCAGGCTCTAGAGGCCGCTGTATTCCCTAAACATGGCTCCTTTCTTTGCCCTTTTCTGCAGCCACAGTGGTGGTCCTCCTTCTTCATCATTCCCCATCTCCTCTGCTCCGTTTTCAGCCACAACTCTCAGTCTGACTCTTCTGCCTTCCTTGTCTGCCTTTAAGTGTTCATGCGATTACATTGAGTCTAGCAGGATAGTCTGAGGTCATGTCTCTACTCTAAGGTCAGTTCATTAGAAACCTTAATACCATCTGCAAAGCCCCTCTGCAGCAGCACCTAGGTTCATATTTGACTCAGTCAGGGAGTAGGATCCTGGAGGGATATCTTTAGAATCCTCCCCACCACTATGAAGAATAAAAAATGCAAACAAACTGTATATATAGCAGCCTTGATTTTAAAATTCAAAGACTCTGAGCTGCTGTCATTGGCCACATTATTCAAAGTAGCAATGCAGACCAGTTTATGAACTGGAAAGATTTCATCGGTACTTTTCTTCATAAAAGCTGACCCATGTTTTCTTTTAGTAAGGCATCCAGAAATTTTAAAATATACTTCAATAATTAAGATTAAAGACATATCCTCTCAGGAACAAATATCCAAGTCACCTTAATTTTACTGGGTTTTCTGTGTATTTTTCTCTTACAGGAAGAAGAGATGTAATCGCATTTTCTCTTCCTTTTTGCCATCTCCCACCATCTGCATACTAAAGACTTTTATTCTCAAACAAAGCTGGACTACAGATATTCTCCACAGTTCTAACAAATCTTGGCCAAAAACTGTAGTTCCAGCCAGAACTCCACAATACCGCTCTTCAAATTATTGCTGATCAGGTTGTCTACCCTTCACAATGTTCTTTGGCCCAAATAAAACCACCACATGTGCTTTCAGAACTTTTAAGTTCATGAGATAGCTATTCGCAGAGATGTGTAAGTTTCTAAGAGATGAGAGGAAATTATTTTAAATTTTTCATTATTTTCTTCCAATTTGAGCAAAGGGTTTAAGCCATTGTGATCCAAGAACTGGTTTTATTCACAATTTTTTGCCACAAATTTCAGAAGCTTTCCCCCCACCCCCAGGGAAGAAATCTAAGAAGACTTTCTTAGTGAGTTTGAGCTGCCATAACAATGTCATATCAATTAAATGGCTTAAAAACAACAGAAATTATTTCTTACAGTGCTGTAGGCAGGAAATCTGAGATCAGAGGACCATCATGGATGGGTTCTAGTAAGAGTTCTCTTCCTGATACAGACAATTGACCTCTCCTGTGTCTTCACAAGGAAGAAAGAGAGCTAGTTATCTCTCTGGGGTCTCTTTTATAAGGACCTTCCATTCATGAAGGTCCTACCCTTATCACCTCCTCAAAGCCCCACATCCTAATATTATCACATTGAGAGGATATCAACATTGCAGGGGGGAAGTCCATCATGAGGTGTAATAGTACAGAGAGGCGTGGACACCAGCAGGTGTTGGCTCAGAGCAGCAGGGACCTTCTGTTCCTCCTCCCCTCCTTTGTGGCTGCTGAGTCCAGTCATTTTACCCCACCAGGTTGAGCAAGGACACTGAGCAGTCACCTTAGGGAAATGCTGACAGCACTCATCAACTATGAGTCCCCAGAAGGGGAGGACTGGAGTTTCACAGAAGAAGAGGAAAGATACAAAAGCTTATACGGTTCTTTACCACTGAATATACTTTCAGTTTTTGGCTGGTTGTTACTGGTATTCAATAACTACCAATGAGTGATCAAAGCAATCATGAAAACAAGAAATGTTCCTCAAGGAATCCTTACAATCTAGATAAGTGAGCTTTTAAAAACCACATAGATTCCCAGCTTTAATAAGTCATTGGTGTACAGTTTGTTAAAATTTCCTACAAGTAAATATATTGAAAGATTACATATGGGAAATTAGGTAACGAATTGAAATGAAAGTTAGAAATGTTGTTTTAATAATAGCTACTAATAATCCAGAACATAATACAAAATCTTGAGTCTTCACACCCACAATTTGACATTTACAAGGCAGGTAGCCAATTACTGATAATCCTTTATAAGTTGGTTTTGTTCTCCTACTTCTTAGAACACAGAGGACTGAAAATTCAAAAAATTGGATCATGTTGACATTGCTCATTATTTACTGACTCACCTGATGCTTGTTTCCCTGGAAGCCATCTGCTTAGTGAAGGGAATATTGGACTTCTGTTTTGCAATGCTTCCCAACATATTAATATATGTAATGTATGTATACATGTATGTGTGTATATGTATACATACATGTATATGTAATATATATAAAAGCTTAGGTTTTGTGACTTCTCATGAAATTACATTGACTGATGAGGAACAACTTGAATTGCTCTTGACCCATGAAATATTCATTTAGCTGTTGTTGCATTTATAATTGGGCCTTGACTGGCAACTCATTTAGCAAGCATAAAAATGCTTGCTGGAGTCATGGCCCTGGTGGGTCCACTTGATAGGAATTGGAGGTGCCAGCTCCAAGGCTTGAATATAGGGAGCTTCCAACGTGTGAGCATCCTGAGTTTCTGAGCTCACCACAAAAAGGCCGGTGTAAAACCCTAGCTAGGGCATTAGGGGAATAGACAAGGCAGGCAAGTATTGGCCTTGGAGTTGGACTTCATGACACCATCCCAAATTCCAGAAGGAGCCACTAAAAGATGAAATCCCAGTGATACAGCTTATGCCCTGAGCACAACCTGTTTATAAACAACTGTGAGCAGGACATGAGTGTTTGTGGATCACAAAGGACCACATGCACAATTAGGTTCTCAGTTAATAGTTTTAGCCACACCGCATTCGCTCTTTTTATCCCTCTGATTTCCTTGTAATTTAGCCCAATGGGAAACTTTTAGCAGACATTTCATAGAGCAGTTAACTCTGTGGCGACCATCAATTTTAATTGGAATCATGTAGCTAAAGCCCCAGGTAGTGCTTGACAGCAAGAGGGTGTCTTTTAACTCAGGTATTTCTGATTCTGCTCTAGGCTTCTCTGGAACAATGTTCCCTGATGCATGACTAACTCCAGAAGGCTCAGGCCCAGGCAGTCTTAAAAAGGGAACAGTGTTTAATAGTCAAGAAAAGAGGAGTTCACCCATTTCTTTTGGTAATTTGCATTTATGAGGGGATTTGGGAGTGTCAGGGAGTTAAATGCAGCAAGGAATGCTCTGAGTACAGAGTGGCAGTAGGGTTTGCTGCTGGCCCCAGCACATAGCTGGTCTTTGGCCACTGAAGCATTCTGTCTCTGTAGCTCTCAAAGTAATTACCAAGCCATCATCATCCTGATTAACAAAGAAATTGCTTTCCTTGGAGAAAACAGTCAGGTGCATAGTAATCCAAACAGCAAGACTGTACTAATCTTTAAAAAAAAAATAGGGCAACTTACCTCCTTAGAAATAGTTCTGACATGGCTGTGATGAGGTGCCAACTTGTTCACAAATGTGGAGAGAGAAGTCAAGAGCTCTTCGAGTCAATGCAGCCTCCGTTATTAATGCCCAATAAAAGTACGTAGAGGTATGGTTAATCCTAATATGGCTAATACTGCTTGGTACTTATGATTGGTGTTTCACATAATGTTCTGAGAATTCACTTCAAAGAATGACGCTACATGGCAGACTTAACTCAAGCAGGGCTGGGAAGCCACCTTAATTTCTCTCCCTTATAATCCAGTATGCTCATTTCCCATGCAGCTACAGAACACCAACCACAGCTCTTTCTGTTCACTAGAAGCTATGAAGATAGGTCTTCATTGGTCTTTTCTGGCAGAAGTGGAAGATACTATAGACAGGAGGGCAGTCAGGGCCAGACTGATGCCTACAAATTTGGTTGCCCTCTTGGGGCTAATGAGATCAGGGCTAGGACAAAAAAAAAAATTAAAGGGATGTACTTTTGTCTCAAAATATGCATTTTCACATCACATTATTGTCTTATGTTAAGGACCTCAGCATGCCCTGAGTTACATCCAAGAGTAGCCTAGGTTGTATAGTTGAGGGGAGATGTTTTATATGCCCCTACCTTAGCCCAGCTGTATGCACACCCCTAGAAAGAATTTTGATTGGCATATATGTAGAATTCTGGTCTTAATGAAAATTATACAATCACTTGAGCATCAAAAAATACCTTCTTGAAACTTGTTTGAGCCCAATTGTTTGACAAGCCATTTTCTAGGGAGGAGGTAGATTTGAAACATTGCAGTTGGTATCAGGAAGACTCCCATTCACCCTGGAGTAAAGCAGGCCACAGACCATGTGTTAGTTTTTCATTGCTGCTAGCAAATTACCTCAAACCTTGGGACTCTAACCAACATAAATCTATTATCTCACTCCGTGTGGGGGTCAGAAGTCCAGACACTGGTTTCACTTGTTAAGATCAAGGTGTTGATCGGGTTGTGTTCCTTACTGGTGTATTTGGGGAAGAATCTGCTTCTGACTGTTGGCTATTTCCAGTTCTGAGCAGAATACAGTTCCTTGTGAATGTAGGAATAAGGGTCTGAGACATTTTCCTGGCTGTCAGCTAAGAGCTGCTCTTAGATCCTAGCTTACCCTCTCTCTGCATAAGATATCAGAAATGGGTGACATTGAAGTGTCTTTCTATTGGAATGTGTTGAACTCATCAGGCAGGTCAAGGGAGACTTGCTTCTATCTACTCTTGGTTATTGGCCCAAAGATCCTGAAGTTTCACTTGCTCCTGCTGTCAAGGTGCATCAGGTGGAAGTAAAATATTGGATGATGCATTACTGACCATTCACAGCAACCTATCTGGGCCACTTAGTAACTAGCTAGATAGCAGAAGGATGTAGCTCAGGTAACTCATGTTGATTAAAAAAGCATTGACAAGATTTACTCTGGTGAATGGTGAACCAGCCACAGTGATGTAGATACAGGTTCTGGCTTAAGATCTCATCAGACTTTCATCACTGTGACAAATACCAGAAAGAAACAATTTAGAGGAGGAAAGGTTTATTGTGGTTCATGGGTTCAGAAGTTTCAGTCCATGGTAAGCTAATTCTGTTGTTTCTGGGCAGTCGGGGGGGCTGAACATCGTGGCAGCAGGAGTGTGGAACAAAGTTGCTCACTTCATGGGGGCCAAAAAGCAGCCAAGAGACAGACGATGGGGACCAGGGAAAAGATGGATTCCCTCACGATGCACCTCCACCCCCTGTGACCCACTTCATCCAACTAGACCCCATCTGCTAATAGTCCATTCAGCTATGAGTTCATCAATCAATTCATTGATTAGGCCAGAGTCCTTATCCAGTCACCTTGCAATGATTGGATCCACCAGATGGGGACTGAGCCTTCAACACTTGAGCCTTTTGGGGGATACTTTATATCCAAATCATAACACCAGGCTCAGTAAAAATGGAAAAGCTATGCACCAGAATTGCTGTTTGCCCCAAAATGCCACCTCTCCCTGTCAGGCCCCCTGTTAATGACGACAGTGGCCTGTAGGCCCCATCTCTGCACAGGTGTGCTTGGCTTATGTATGTGCTGGCAGTTGACCTGGGTCTGCTCCTCAGCCTGAGTGTGTGATTTAAGCCTTATCCTTCAAATTTGAAGCGATATTTTAAAATAATTTCCACTGAATCCACACGAAATGCTTTCTTGCTAGAAACATATTTATCGCACTCTGTGTCCTTATTTCTTAAGTCACAATCTATGACTTGCTGCTACAAATGTTAAGGAAAATAACCTATGTCCAAATTTATAGAATTACCACTTAAGGAAAGATTTTACTGAAGCAAAAAAATAGTAACATTTCCATCCATGTCGGCCTGCGTTCATTTCAATTGCACATTTAAAAGTCACTTTCAAAAGAGATTGGTTCTCAGATTTTTCATCTGATAATGTAATGTGTAGTCACATCAAATGTGCATCTTCTTACTTTGCCAGACTGTGACCTTCTATAGGTCAAAGGCCACTTTTTCATCCTAAGACTTAGCACTGGCCAGACTCAGAAAACCAAAAATCGTATGTTCTCCCTCATATGTGGTCTTTAGATCTAAGGCAAATACAGCAATGTTGTAGGACTTGGGTTACATGGCAAGGGGAGAACATATACAGGAGGTACAGGGTTAGATAGAAAACCCAAAACATGAAAGCATTTGATGTCCCCACTCCAGAGGAACTAATGCAGAACCCTTAAAGCGACAGAGGTCAACACAAGAATGGGATCAGGAACCAGTGTAAAGATTAGTTAGAGATGAATTAACCTGGGTTGTAACACATTTGTACATGAAAGCAATGCTAAGAATCTCTCTGTATAGCTGTCCTCAACTCAACTAGCAAAAATGCTATGTCTTTCTTATTACTGCCTATTTCTACTGTTCAACGGAACTGGAGAAAAGTGCAGAACAAGTTCTGCCTGCAAGGGAGGGGGGTGGGGGGAAGAGGGTGAGGGCGGGGGCAAGAGGGAGAAATGACCCAAACAGTGTATGCACATGTAAATAAATGAATAATAAAAAATGAGAAAAAGACTTAGCGCCGAGCGTAGAACAAAGCAGGTGCCCAGTGAAGGTTGGTAGACTTACGATTTCAACTGATTTATCTCTGTAATTCTTTCTTTCTATTCCTGGAATGGATAAATCTGTTGAAACCCATAACTCCTCCAAAATTTTGCTCAATATTACTTATTATAGTAAAAAAATTAGATGTATGAATATCCATTAATAGGGTAATAATTTTTTAAATTATGAATTTGTGATCTATTTATATAAATGGATACCAAAAGTCACTCAGTAACTAAAGTAAATCTGCAGGTGCATCATGGAAAGAGACAGTGTGACACTTTTGAAAGATAACACAAAGTTGTATGAAGAAATGCAATGAGAAAAAACCTACACAAATTTTTAGATTTCTTGAAAACTAGGAACTAAAGTTGTCAGTGTTGTTGTAAAGCCTTCTATTGTTTTCTCTCTCCACACTTGTGCACTTTTCCATGTGGTGTGATAGTTGTCCTCCTGATGTCTTTCTTTCCTTTCTGATGTGGGGTCCCTGGGCAAGGAGCGGCTGGAGCAGTTAGCACTTATTGAGAAGACTGGCCATGCCCTCAGACCACCTGGCATGGGTTAGGACACATCTCCAGTGACCTCCAGCTACATTCTCAAAGGGAAGATCAAGGTCAGGAACATGCCTTCACTTCTAGGTAGCCCCATCTATCAGCACCATTTTAGGAGCACAAACAAATAAATCCACATTTGTTGACATTATTGAGTAAGAAGGAAATCAGTTACTGTCTTCCTACAGAGAAGCCTAGCTGTTTTGTGACTGCAGCTCTCTGGGGGAAGAATAAAGGTGAGGGAAAAACTTAGCAAGACCAAACTGCCCCCAGCCCCAGCAACTCTGCATCTGAGAGGAGAGTTTCTGGTTGGATGACTGTTCTGGTTGGCTACTGTTGGTAGCCAGGTAGAGGCAACTGACCCATCTGGCCAACAGAAGAGCTCTTCCTTCCCTTCCCCTACACCCTGGTAAAGAACAGGATCTCACTACATAGGGTGGGGATAGGGCCAGTGATTTTGGAACCCACACACAGGGTCTCCCAAAGTCTTTCACATGGAAGCACAAAGCAGAACTGCCATTGACACACAGAGGCAAAATTATATGCAATTCTTCAGACTCGTACTCTAGATTTAGGAAAGCAACATGCTGCTCAAACCACTTATGGTGATTAGTTCTTAGACTTTTGGGGGTCTAGTCTCAGAATATGATAGAAGCTCTGTATCTGTATCACAGGAAAAAACATGAATAACCTACATATAAAAATATTCAAAACTTTGACAAAATATTATGTTCAGATACCTCATCCTAAACTGAGCTTCAGATGAGAATCCCAGTTAAGGGTTGGCAAACTCTGGGCCACAGTCTTGATCACACCCATGACCTATTTTTGTCTAGAAATGAGTAAGAAAGGATTTTATGTTTTTGAAGGTTGTTGACAGGAGTAAAGAGAAGTGACAGAGCCCCTATGTGGCACCATAGGAAAAGTTCATGAGCCTTGATTTAGATGTTCATGGATAGAAAGATTTCTATCCTTTTTCACTACAGCAAAAGCAAGCATACTGAATAAGAGGCCTGATGCACATAATTTCCCATTCCGATGTGTACTCACATCAGGTAATTGTTGATAAATTCATTAGTTGCTGAGTAGTAATTACATAGTCAAGAAATTAAGATGATCCATGTTTACATTCTTCTTAGATCTCCCCTCACAATTTGAGTGCTGTTTCTAGTCATTCATGGGTTGACTAATGGAAGTCATAACCACTGGTCTAAATGCTATCACTGCTGGGTGTGGGATTTAGAGCCTAGGAAGTATTGGTCCATCTATTAATTGTGTACACACAGTAGACCATTACATGGCTTCTTGTCAGTCAATAAATATTTTAACGTTCATCCTGCCATGGCTCAGACAGGGGTCTCAGCATGGCATGTGTAAGAACACCTGGGCAGCAGAACACAAGGATGCCAGGTTCACTGAAGCAGGAGAGCAGACTGGGCCTCTGTGTTTGTATCAAGTTCAAAGATGATTCTGACACAGCTGAGGTCTGAACC
Organism: Castor canadensis; assembly: GCF_047511655.1. Taxonomy (NCBI): domain Eukaryota; kingdom Metazoa; phylum Chordata; class Mammalia; order Rodentia; family Castoridae; genus Castor; species Castor canadensis. Next base: position 168,521,510 of record NC_133391.1, read on the forward strand.
ACTGGGCTACACACAAGTTAAGTGTTGAGGAAGCCCACACAGAAATCAGACCTTTAGGGAGCCCAGCCATAGAGAGCAGGTTCCTTGGCTTCCACACTACTGGCATCTGTGTTGCGGGATCTGTCCTAAGCATTGCAGGATGGTTAGCAACAGCCCTGGTTGTCTCCACCCACATGGTGCCATTACTTACTCCAGCACTCGCCCAATTGTGGTGATCAAGACCATCCTAATAACCCAGATATTGTTACATGCTCCTTGGGGCAAAACTGTCTAGTTAAGACCACTAGTCTAGAAGGGGTCATGTGCTCTTTCACTCAGTGGCATTTGGTGGTTCCCTACTACGCAATGGAGGCAAGAGACAAGCAACAAAGTGAGATGATGCTCTGTACCTACCCTCGCCCCTCACGGTCCTGAGGCGCCAGCTTGAATATCAAGTGCTGCAAGTGCTTTAAAGGAATGTGAGGATAGGCAGAACATAGTGGAAGGGCTGAGGCAGTTGTTACAGTTTAGGTATGAATTATCCCCTGCAAAAGACTCGTATGTTCAAGGCTTGGTCTCCAGCTGGTGGCACTATTGAGAGGTAACTAGATCATGAGTGAATTAAACTGTTGATGAGTTCATAGCCAAGTGGGCAATTAAGAGGTAGGGCTTAGTTGGAGAAAGCTGGTCACTGGGGACATACCCCTTCCTCTCTCATTCTCCCTGCCTCCTGGCTGCTATGAGGTGAGCAGCTTTCCTCCACCATGCCCTCTGCCTTACAACAGGCCTAAAATAATCCAGGCCAAGTGACCACAGACTGAAATCTCTGATACAGTAGGACAAAATAAATCCTGCTTTCAATTGTTTTCTCAGGTATTTTGTCATCATGATGAAAAGCTAACTAAAACATCAAGGCTTAAAAGGTAAACACACACAGCAGAGCTCTGATTGAGCCCTGGCAGCTGTGATGGTCACAATTGATGGCTTAGGTAGAAAGAAGGGCATCCCAGGTAGAGGGCATTGCAGCCTTGGAAGTGCAGACAGCCTCTTCTCATCCATGGTCAAGAGGTCTAGAGGCTCTCAGCTCCATCCCTAAGCACATCTGTGTTGAGGAAGCCCACACACAAGTCAGATCTTTAGGGAGCCGAGCCATAGAGCAGGTTCCTTGGCCTCCATACTGCTGGGATCTACCAGTCATCTGGCAGATTCTGAGTCCTCGTCTGTCTGTTTGCCAGGCTGCACCAAACACATAGCTTTATATTTCTGCTTTGTTGTAGGACTTTCTGTATTCAAAAAATAACCTCAGCTTTGCTCTCTACTGCACTCTGAGCAGTACAGCCCCATCCCTAAGGCCAATGTATAATCTCAGGAGCCCTTATAAGTGCAGCAGAGAGCCCATGGCTGGGCTCTGCTGATTATTAGTTGGAAGAAGAGATGAAGGAGCCTAGTATCAGCCCATGATGTACAGAGTAGGGCCACCTGAGTAACCATAAGCATGTATGGCAGGGCTGGACCCAGGGCCCAAGGGAGTGAGGCCATCTTGGTGTGCACTGACTCCAGCAGAGGCCAGACCATAAGGATAAAGGAGCAGGTTAGATGGAAGGGAGAAGAGGTAGCAAGAGATACAGGAAGAGAAACTAGCCTCAAACCAGAGCATAAAAGCTACCTTTGCTCAAGAGGCAGAGATAGGTGTAAGACAGAAATATCTAATTGTATACAGGCTGCAAAGTTAGGCAGTTCTCAGCAGTACCTACAGTCAGAGTCAACAGTATGAACGACTATAAAAAGCATGTCAAACTCTCGATATTATATGCTGTATTCAATTGCCTTTTGCCTCTTGAAAATTGAGATTTTCCTGAATAATCCAGGATGGTGGTAGGGTTTTACACACAAACTACAGCGAAGAAGCTTCCAGATAGTTGAACAAGCAGCTGATATATCTAAGAAGTATCTCACACAGAGGTAAAGCAGTCAGGGACAGATTTCAGGCCCCTGGATTCCTGAATTCCAATCCAATGGAAGAACTGAACACCCAGGCAACAGCCAACTTGCATTGAGCACCTATGATGGACATGTCAGGCACTCAGCTGAGTGCTACTTATACATGTAAGGATCACATATGTCTCACTTCTGGAAGGTACCTGTGCAATAGTAAGGTCAAAAAGCCTCCCTAATTCTAATACAGAATCAATGATGATTAATCACAGAGGTTTAAAGAACTAAGGGAGTATAAAGGGAAAGACTAATTATGAATAGATCGAGTCCCCAGAAATCTCTTTCCTGGGTTTTCTCTGTGGTTTGATCCCCCATGTGCTACCCAGCTGCAATGGACACATCTTTCATGTGAAATTGTACAGTCATTCAGTTGAACATATGGTGTAATTCCATTGTGGATCCTAGGAGAGCACTGTGTGTTCATTTGATTTAAATAACCCCAGTGAGTGACGGAGGCTCAGAGAAATGAACTGTCCAATAACACTTAAGATGGGGAAAGGAAGCAGCTCAACTGGATGCATTGGAATAAAAGATTGGTCTTCTAATTGGAAAATATTGAGAGAATATTTCCATTTTTCATCTACTAGATAAAAGAATACAGAATCTTCTTTAAGCAGAAACTTCCAAATGGCATGTCATCTGACAATTCAATCAAGATTATAAAGATTATATCTAAGGATTACATAATGTACGCATATTTGTGCTTTTAACAAATCTGTGTTAATGTTTTAATGCTGATTTTGCAAAGAATTTTGCTGCACCAGTTTCTAGTCAGATTAGGAAATCACTTCCCCCATTATGAACAGACGATGCTTTAAGTACAGTGGTGGAGAGCAATGTCTTAGGTTGGACATTGGCTCTTTGTCAAATACTTACTTAGGACCAGGGTTACAGCTAACCACTTGATGAACAACATAAAGCATTACCAAGGTTTTAATTTGTGTACAGTAAATCATGAAGTTAACATTTATAGTAAACATGTAGAAAAAAATTGAGCTTTTTAAAAATTGTGGTGCTCACAGCTTTGTACTACTTATGTTTAAGTGTAATGTTTATGATTATATTTTAATCATAAGTCAACATGTCTCTGCCTTAACTTGCTGATCAGAAGTGTTAACCACAATAAAAAGCTGAGTATCACAGTGAAGGAGTGGTTCTTATGTTTAAGAGTAAGAGGGTGGAATAAGAAATCTTCTTTGCCTTCAAATCAAAGCCCTAAGATCCTCTTAAGATGTGTTTCATTCATTCAGGAATACTTGAGTAAAAGTGGAAACTCAAGCCTTTGGGTTTCTAAGAAACTGTTGCCCATAGAAAAGAGGCCTGCACATACTGGTGTTTATTTAAAAACATGTACTGAGGGCTGAGAATGTGTATAGAATTTAGAGCACTTTCCTAGGAAGGCCATAGCCCTCTGCGTTCAATCCCCAGCACACAAACAATATCAAAACATCTCTATATGTATGTATCTGTGTACATATATGTACATATACATATGTACATACTGAATCTGCTTATACAGGCAGACAATATGTATGTGTGTACATGTGTTTATGTGTGCGTGTCTCAGCCATTTCACTGCCTCCGCTGAGACCTTAACTAATTAATCTGTTTTGCCCATTATATCAGATTAGCCAATTAATAACTTTTTAGATTTTGTAGGAGACTAAACTGGAATCAGATAGAAATTAGAATAAAAATGAATGCTGGAATTGCTATTGACAACATGTAATGTTGATGAAGTTGTTCATTCCTGTTATTTCTTATGGGTTGGTCCTGCACATTTATTGATTGCCAGTGAAATTAGGGTTGACCATTATGAAGTACTTTTGCGAGTCAGGAGGCAGCCCACCCTCATCACAAGGATGCTTAAAGGATGGACTGAGCTTATCAGTCAAGGAAGGGGGCAGACGATAACTTCAGACTAGAATGTACACAAACATCCCTAAGATTCATTCAACTATGAATTCCATAATTCTTCATTTGAAAAACTACCCACTAAATTATAAAGAGTCCACATTGCCACCCAATATTCTTCTGACCAAGAAAATCTGATTAGAATTTGTGACAAACTTAGTATTCTAACAACTTCAAAACTCAACCTGATAAAAACTACTTCAAGAAGGAGTGGTCTAGAATGTCCTTCTAGTTTAAAATAATACTATTAAGCCTCTTTTCCTAGCAGAATGTTTGTTCATCCTCGTACCCCACCCCTGCCAGAGATTGTCTCAGAAACAAAGTTTGGCTAGTACAAGATGGAATTTATAAAATTTGACATAAAAATGTTTTTAATATATGCCCAGTTATATCATCTAAGGAACTAAAGAATTTTGTTTCTATTTTAAGATAAGAAAATGACAAAAACCCAACTTAAATTGAATAACCTTTCCTAGCTTTGCATTAAAATACTGATAGATCCTATTTTAACATGTTACGAATCTTTTTAGATAACAAAGAAAACAGTTGTGTTCAGTAACCTTTTAGCATTGGGCCTATTTTATATTTAATTCCAAAAATATTTTAAATAAATAAATGCACTCCACCCAGATTCTCCACCAGGCCTTGGAGCTCTGATCTTCCCTTCTCCACAGGCCTGTGTTTTACTTATTCTCCTCCACTCACCACAGGCCTTGGAGAACCTCCTAGAGGCTCAGTTCCTTCATCTAGAAAATTGAAATAAGTTTACGGCAAAGATGCTGTTAGAATGCAATGAGAAGATACCCATGTCAATCACAGTGACAGCGTGAAGTTAATTCTATTCTACCTTTTTCTCCAAACTGTCTACGTTCACAGATCCTTAGGGTCTGCTTCATAGAATCCTAGCAGTCAGCAAAGAACCCTATCCTCCCTCAAAGGAACCATCCCCACAGAATTAGAGTCTAGTTCTCAAGTTCTGCATCACTAAGGAGATGCAAATTATACAGCTCCGCCCAGATTTTCTGACCCAGACTCCAGGATAGAGTCCAGCACTCTGTATTTTACTTGCCTTCCATGTAATTCCCAAAATTGAGGAACATTCTCTCTTCTCATTTTCTCCCCAATGATGCCTGAATTCTTCCATTTCCTTTGTCCCTACCATTAATTCACCTCCTCCAGCATCCTTTGTGTTATCCATAGGCAAGGAATAACATTGTCTCAGATACCAGAGTAACTAACAACACCCCCCCCCCGATGGTTCTCCATCAACGAGGGTATCTTGTGTGTTTTGTAGGACTGGAAGAAGGTCTGCCTGCTTTGTAGCTGTGTGTCCCATTACAACCAGCCCCTCCTATTGTCCTTAGATCAGGCTGTGCAATACAGGAAAGACCTTGAGTGACAAATGGTGTTACAGAAACCCTAACTGCGTCCTTAGAATAAATTCCCAGAAGTCAACTTCTTGCTGGGCCAAAGTACGTATATTTTTGAGGTAGGCTCTTTTAGATCTATAAAAATATTTCAGTAAGTTGGAAGCTCTGTATCTGAAAATGTTTCACATTTCTCCAAGAAAAAGAATCCTTTGAATCAAAAAGCTTGTGATTCCCTGGTAAATTGTAAATGAAATGAACTCTGAGAACTTTCTGAAAGGCTCCCATTCTCAGCAGACACAGACAAATCACATCAAGAATTCTGAATTCTCTCCGTCACAAGTTGCAATACAGTTATCTGTGACTTACTCAATCCTTGGGTGTGTTTGTGTTGAAGCCATACCTACTCTTTAAAACTATATTCTTTTTTAAAAAAAGTTTTCTTATGGAAAAATGTTCTCTTGGTGACCACTGTGAAGTCTACTGATGTGTTCTCTTGCTTTACAGGAATGTAAGTTCAGCCGGAGAGGAGGCCCGCAGAAGGATGCGGGAGTGTGAAGGACTGACGGATGCCTTGCTGTATGTGATTCAGTCGGCGCTGGGGAGCAGTGAGATCGATAGCAAGGTTTGTAGAATCTGCATCAATTGAACATTTTAGAGAATAAAGACAACCATGGCACTGAACAATGGCTAACAACCATGGAGAGCTATCTCAGGATTTCATGCTTTCATTCTGAGCTCTGTCATGACTCCAGGTCTAGACAGAGCTTTTCCTTGTATTCTCACAGCTAGCATTCTACTTTTGGACTAGTAATAATTAAAAATCCAGACTGTTGTAAGTTACCCAAACCATATGTGTTCCAGATGAGTGTGCAAACTTCACATCAGAGTACACAAAAGTTTCCAGCTTGATTTTTACTATCCACTTTCGAAAGAGGAAAATATTAAAATTACCTATATGAATGATCGTATATTCTTGTAAATTAGCTTTGTAATAAGTAATTGTATTGTGTCATGTTAAATGCCTGCAAAATCTTTAAAAAGAATGTCAAATGCTAAATCAATGAAGCTGTCAACATGTTAAACCATCAATATCTATGCACTGTTTTAGTTCACAAGCCCAAATGGAATTTGGTGGGCTTTTCCAGTGTTTGAGTTGTTTTGTTTTGTCTTAACTAAATTAGTTTCAATTCATACTAAATACAAATTTGTAATTTCATAATGTCTTGCTATCCACACAGACTTTACCAGTACTTGCAAAGTAATGCATATGATAAATGGGATGCCTCAATTAATGCCACCATTAATGACATTGAGGCTGAGTAATTCTTGGTTGTGAGGCACTGAGCTGAGGATGTCAAGAAGCTCTGCCCACTAAGCAGTTCTGCCAAACAAAAATATCTCCAGACATGGCACGTGTCTTGTGGAGAGCAAAACTGGCTGTGACAGTGAACCACTGCCTTCACCCCATTGCCTTTGGTGCATCAATGAACACAGATCTGCCCAACCCCATTACAGTCCTGCAAACCCAAATGTCACACTATGGTCTCAAATCAGATGGTTCAATGTTCATCTTGGATTAAGAACCTGCTTGAGTAGATGGAGCTTTGAAATGGACTGATTGGGAATCTGGCATACTGTACTCCAGTTGTAAAGCCAGATAAAAAACAAGTAAGAGTGGATCTATCCACTTAGTTATTAACTGACTTTGTGGGTGCTTTTTAACTTTCACCAACATTACAGTTACTAAGAAATTTAGAAAAGTACTGATGTCTGAGCCTCAGTCCCCATTCAAATTTGGGCCCAAGGTATCTTCCGGGACTCCAGCTCTCTGAGTACCAATTCACTTCCTACACAAGCACTGCTTGTTGCCTCATCACTGCCGCTGGCTGGGTTTTCATCCACTCATTTGCCATGTGTTATTAATTTCAAAGACAGACTATACTGTAGTAAAGGCTTAAGCATTCCTCTTGTAAAAGCCCTTAATGACGATTTTAGACCTTTTAATATCATTGACAAGAAAATTAAGCCCCTAAAACAGTGATGAGTCAAGATGTTGTGTTTACAGAGGCCTGTTATCACAATAGACTCTTAAATCAATGGAGCAATAGTGTTGAGCATTTTAGTATTCACCACAGTGAGAAACTGAGGCACTGGGAGGCTGAGCCTCTTACCATGATGAACACAAAAGGCTACCTGGACCATGCAGGTGAAAATAAAAGTGAACAGACTTGTGCCTCAGGCAGGTTCCTCTGCCACTGTCTGTGGAGGTTAAGCAATCTTCAGGAGTGTGGTTTGAGAACCAGCATGCACCATGGCACAAACATCACATTCTAATTACTTAGATAATAACACTTTTAACACTCTTGGGAGAGCTTGGAGATCATCTATTTTAATATCCACGTTTTCCCCAAAATAGGGATTTGAAACAAATGGGAGTTTTCAGTGCTGGAGTTAGAAGACCCAGGAATCCGTGATGGGTTCCTACCAGCACTGAGGACAGGGCCAGTAGACTGTGCCTTCTCCACCCTAACCTGCTGGAAAGCCATACCAGTGACCCTTGTGACAGGGAGGATAATCATAGCCAAGGGCCAATGCTGTTGAAAGCATCAGATTTGATAAATTTCCCCATGGTACTTCACTGGGCAGCTTGTGCTATTGAGTTTTAATGTATTATTATTATTGTGCCATAATTTTCCACTCAGCCCTCCGCTTGGCCACTTCCAAGCTTTCACAATGACAAGTGAGAGGGGAACATGAGAACACATTCTCTTTGAGGCCAGAGAAGTTAATGAATAAAAGAGCCTGGATTCTATGTAAGCTTTCGCCTCTGCTCCTATAATTGGGACAGTTTGTTGAATGGGTAACATATGGTAGAGCACTCCACAGACGACTTCCAAATTAGCCCTTTCTAATAGAATTTAAGGAGTCAAAATGACCCTGGTGACCAAGAGGAATTGCTAAAAGTGTTGTTGACAGCAATAGATGTCACAAGCAAAGCCACCAGCTGTCACATACCTTCTGCTGGTGTCCTGGGCTTTTTTTTTTTTTTCTCTTCTTTCCCCCCATTGCTTTAGAGAAAAGCTCTTGAACTTCTAACTTACCTAAATCAGGCCAGACTGCAACACTCCAGGAGGCTTAATGAGAGACATGAGTTCAATCCCTGGGGTCCCCTCTTCCCTCTCCACCCATCCTACTCCCTTTCTGTCTCTCCCTCCAGCTTCTCCCTAAATCATCTCCCCAATCACAGGTACATTATAAAGCATCTCTTGAAACTGCAAATTTAGTCTCAATAGTGGTCTGTTAAACAGAGGAACAGCAAAGCCTTCAGGGAAGATAAATAGCAGGATGAGAAAGAAGTTTATTCTCCAAAGTCTTTGATGTAAGAAGAATCAGTTTGAGCTGATTTAAAAATCGTTCTGACTTGTGCCATAACATTTTCCTTTCAATGAGAGATTTTTCTGTCTTTCATGCATCGTCCTGTGTTTACCTGCTTTCATGCCGGGTTCCTTTTTTGATGCTAAGAGGATGCTTGAAATAGAAAATCAAGTTGACACAAAGCCTTTGGGATTAGCAGCCCTGAAATCTTGAAGTGGACAAGAAAGATCTAGAGTGACAAAGACTCCAGAGATGTATCCTAAGAATTGGTTTTTCTGGTTGATTTTCACAACCTGTGTTCCTCTTCCATCCCTCCCTGCCCCCATCATCAGGTAAAGGGCACTGACTGCCTTTTACCACATCCCAACCAATGAGGGAAGCACGTCAGGATTTGAATCCATGGCCCCTGCCCATTCAGCCCTGAGCCTGGACGCAGGAGACGTGGCACCATCCACTCGAGTTACCAACAGCTGGGCTCTCTTCCCTTCCTCTGTAGAGTACTCACGTTACCTGTCTTCAGTGGGGCAGCTACGTGCTGGATATCTAAAAGAGAAAGACAAGGTGGTATGCTTTTTAAAACTTAGCTCAGTTTAATTATTTTCTCCTCATTAGTCCTTTTCAAAAAAAATGGGTATTTTATTTCCCTCTTCCTCTGATTCCTCAAGGCCAGAACAAAGGTGAAAAGATCAGCTGTGTCTGCAGAAGCTTTTCTGCAGAGGATCAAGGCTCTATGTTTTGCTGGTCGTGTGGTCTCTGTCACAATTCTCTATTCTGCCAGTGTAGCCTGACAGCATCTGTAGGTGACAATAAGCACACAGGCATGTTGGGGTCCAGTAAAATGTCCACAAGATACAAGCTGTGACTTGAAGACCTCAGTTACCAAGCCCTCTTCTCAAGGGTGGAAGTTATTACAACTGGTATTTACAGAATTCCACACTCCTCTTCAGGGAATAGCAGCAAATACTTCTTCCTTAGGCACTGTCTTAAGAGCCATGTCTATAAACTCACTTCACCTTCACCATAGCCCTGTGAAGCTGGTACTCTCATCATCACCCCCATTTTACAGGTGAGGAAATAAAGGCACACAGAGATTGAGCACACAGCTAACTCAATGGCAGACTGAGGACTCGAACCCAAGCCAAGCCAAATAGCTGTAGAACCCATGCTTGATATCTCTGGGCTGTGTGTCCCCCCAGCACTGTAAATGGTACTGTACAGCATTCACTGTGCCCTGGGTGCTCTTCTCAGTACTCACATGGTGCATTAGTACCCCGTTGCTGCTGGGACAAATAACCACAAACTTGGTAACTTTAAAAGAAACATACTTTTACTACCTTATAGTTCTAGAGATGAAGAGTCTGAAATGAGTCTCATTGGGCTAAAACTGAAGTGTCATCAGGGCTGGTTCCTTCCGGAAGCTCTAGGGAAGAAGTTATTTCCTTCTCTATTTCAGCTTCTAGAAGCTACCCACATCCTTTGGCTTGTGGCCCCTTCCTCCATCTTCCATCTTCAGAGCCGGTGATGATTGCTTAAGTCCTTCCTACATCATACCCACTGAGCCTGACTCTTAAGCATTCCTCTTCCTCTTACAGGATCCTTGTAATTACATGGGCTGCCTGGATAATCCAGATAATTTTCCTATCTGATGGTCAGCCAATCAACAACCTTAATTCCATCTGCAATCTTAATTCCCCCTACAACAGCACCTAACACATTCACAGGATCCAGCACTACGGATGTGAATACTTATCACACACAACACTGTGCTGACCCACTCAGCAACCTACTGTGAGGTCCTGGTATGGTCAGAGTACTGGGGATGGTGGATGCATTGTCCAAGGTCACACAACTCATCCTGAGAAATCTCGGATTTCTCTACAGAGCTCTACATGTGCCCTTAACACTTAACCTTTGCTAGAAAAATAGGAATGGTGTTCATCTAAAAAAAAAAAAATTCAGTATAATGAAAATATTTTTGCCTCCCAATGACCCCAAGCCCTCCCTTGCCCTGGTTTTCACCTTTGCTTCTTTTACACCCAGAAGTGGCCTGGTGGATGGTACCTGTTAGTGATCCCCACTAGCACTAAGCAAAATCCATTATCTGTGCTCTTCATGACTTAGACTCCTCAAGCCCCAGAAAGGAACTGTCTGTAAATGGATGCGTTTGGGATCTTTTGTGGTTGTGAATTCCTCCCCTCTCACAAGTGAATTTCCATCAACAGTGGCAGATGTTTACAGAAGTAACTGTTGGTGACGGGTAGTTTCTTTGCCAGAAGAAATAGTCTCAAGCCAAGTGTCTCTAAACTCTTCCCACTGAGGCTCTCAGGAGAGTCTTTAGAAGCAGGCTAAATCATGCAAAGAGAATGTGTATGTGGAGACCAGTTGCCTGTCTGGGGTGGTGGCATGGAGTGCTGGTTAGTTTTTATTCATGCCTCTTCTGTTTTCCATTTTCTTTTTTGGGGGGGTCCTCCAGACCGTTGAAAACTGTGTGTGCATCTTAAGAAACCTCTCATACCGGCTGGCAGCAGAAACGTCTCAGGGACAGCACATGGGCACCGATGAGCTGGACGGGCTGCTCTGCGGTGAGGCCAACGGCAAGGATGCTGAGAGCTCTGGCTGCTGGGGCAAGAAAAAGAAGAAGAAGAAATCCCAGGATCAGGTGATGCTGGACGCTCACAGCTGCATGCAGTTATCCCCTTCCCTCGCTATGGCTTTAATATTGTGCCTGTGTGCATAGATACAGGGCTCCACATTTCCAACGTGAGGTTAAACCACCACTGCACCTGCACAGTTTACCTGTGGGAATTTCATAGCTGAGACGATGGAACTCAGATAACTTCCCCCATGCTTTGCAACAGAGCCAAAATAAGAAGAGTGCTATCCATGCAGCTGGCATGCTCTGACATCCCAGCTCTTACAGTGCTGATTCTACTGGGGACTGACTCACATGTGTGTTGAGGTCCTTGTAGGGGATGGGTGGGCTGCCACGCAGGTGGCAAGGTGCATAGAATAGGAAAAGGAGGTAAGAAGGGAAGCTGAAGAGGGAGGCACAAAACTCAGTCTATGTTTCACAGCAGGGTTTGAAGCATTTGGCTATGCCAAATGTTTACCATTGCAAGTGGAAGTAACAGTTTGAGAATTCACTGCCCTTTAACGGGATGACTTTAGAGGTTTGATCATAAGAGACCACTTAAGTGAGTTCAGAACATTGTGCAGGCCTCCAACACAGAATGGTCTTCACCATGTGCAGCAGAGGCTGGTAAGCAGCCACCCCCAGCTGGGGTGTCAGAACAGTATCTGTCCTGCCCCTGGGACCTCTGGGGGTGAACTCCTCACCTCCAGTGACCCCAGGAAAGGGAGTGGTGGAAAGGAGCTTCCATCTGCTGTTGACCAGGAGCCCTGCCACCAGGGAGCCCCCATTTCCCCCACGCTGTCATCACATGTCCACCCCCCCGTGGACACTTTGATCATACATCCAAATGAGGAGGGTTGTGCCAGTCGAGGACCTGACTGACTCTGGGAGTGGACTACTGAAAAAGAGGCGGAGGCCAGGCACTCGCTGGTGACTCACGCCTGCAATCCTGGCTACTTGGGAGGCTTCGATCAGGAGGGTCGCAGTTCAAAGCCAGCCTGGGCAAATAGTTCACAAGACCCCATCTCCAAAATAACTAGAGTAAAATGGATTAGAGGCATGGCTCACGCAGTAGAGCACCTGCTGTGCAAACACAAAGCCTTGAGTTCAAACTTCAGTCCCACCAAAAAAAGAGAAGAAGGAGAAAGAGGCATGGAATCTGAAACACTCACTGTCACCAGGTTTTGAATTCAAGATAAATATGCAAATACATCCATTTTAATCCCAGCAAACAGTATTTTCCAAACTACTTGATAATTTTACCTCGAGTAAAAGTTAAAGACACTATTTTATTTATAGGAAGGATTAATGTGGATGGAATGCCTTTTTGAAGATACAGTCTTGCTTTTTACCATGCTGGCCTGAACCATGGTCCTCCATTGCTGGGATGACAGGTGTGTACCACCACACCCAGCTTTTTTCCATTGAGATGGGGTCACCAACTTTTTTCTCCCTAGGCTGGCCTAGAACCACACTCCTCCCAATCTCAGCCTCTCAAGTAGCTTGGGATGACAGGTGTGAGCCAGCAGTACCTGGCTGGAATGCCTCCTGAAGTCTAATTCCTGGATTCCTTGAATGCATTTTCTTTAGGTTTTTGGTTCTCGGTTTGCAGCCCCTAAGAGCTTTGAGGTGTAGTCCACAATGTCTGTCTGGCTTACGCAGCCTTTACTTCAGGAGAGCCATGCTCTTTGCCTCTTTAATGGTGCCCTTCCTCCTCTGAGAACTTATCCCCAGCCCCACTTTTTCTCCTGTTATGGGTTGGAGCTCTGTGTCTCTCATTCTTGCCCTAAATGAGGAGCCTTTCAAGAATTAAGCTGCGATTCTTAAGAGGGCTGCTTAAAACCCTCCCACGTGAGGGGTGCCAAGAACAGCCAGCAGGTGTTTAATGGACACCTAGTAGGTGCTGACATTATGTGAGCTGCTGCCTGGTCCTACAGTTTTACACCTGGTACATAAAGGAGCCAGACCATTACAGTTCTGAACTGCCTCACTTTCAAATCAACTAGGGCATGAGCTACCGAAGGTGTAATGGGCTCCTTTTATCATTTCCTTTGCTGTGCTGTTACCACGGGGTCCCATCCCACCCTACTTTCTCTGGAAATGTGTGCCAAAGAAGGAAAATGCACAAGAAGGCATTCCTGCCATCTTTACAGGAATGTGGTGCCACCCAAGCTGCCCAGGATGAGAAGTGCTGGGTCTCACCTGATACCTTCCATCTGAAGGACTGCATCTCCTGGATGAACCCAGGCAACTTGGAAAGACACATTTGAGGACTTACTTAGTGTCAACCTTGGCTGAGGAAGCTTTCCACAGACGTTGCATTCACTCCAGTTTCAGGCTTTTATCTCCAGTGTATGAGCTGTTACAACCCTGTCTGACCCCTGTACCTGTCACTGGTGCCCCACTTGGTAAGATTCTGACCCTAACTTCAAACCCTTCCTCAACTGCTGAAATGTCCTTACATGACTGCAGTTTTTCAAGTGACAGGAGATTAGCAGTTGATTGGGTTCAGAGAAAGAAAGGGAAGGAACATTTGTGGACCTCACCCCATAACACAGACCTTGTCTCCAGGTATTAGCACATTCACGAAACTCTCAATGAGCAATTTCTCAGGCTTAGAATGCTGACCTTGGAATCATATTTTGTGGTGTTGACATGCTCTTTTCTAAGCTGAGTATGATAAAATCATTACTAGAATTTTATGATTTTTGCCAAAAGTCAAAATAAAAGTGTATTTGGTCCACTGGTCCCATTTTTACTTATAGTTTTCTTTTAGGGAAAAAACATTTCTTTAAAAAAGTTTTGCTGAGCAATACATGGTGGTACAGGCCTGTAATTCCAGCTACCCCAAAGGCAACTCCAGGAGCATTGAGGTTTGAGGCCAGCCCAGGCAAAGTTAGCAGAGACCCTATCTGAAAAACAAACTAAAAGCAAAAGGATGGGGGCGTGGCTAAGTGCCAGAGCGCTTGCCTACCAGGTGTGAGACTGAGTTTAATCCCCAGTACAGAAAAACAAAAACCAGTGCAGTGGAATATTGTTCTTCATAAAGAAGCTTCAAAGTTTTTATTTCAATCAAATTATAGTTTAAAAAGGCTTTTTAGCATGCTCTAAATTAAGATAAAACTATTTTGAAGTTCCAGAAAATTCAATACCAACCTTAATGAGGATGTGAACAGATAACAATTATGCTTGTTTGAGAAATCATTTAATGTGATTTGTCAAGTTCAATATATTATAAAACAGTCAAAAGTAAAAGCTATTATGCATTTAAAGACTGGTGCAAAGGAGGCAACGCCTGGGGATATCTTCGAGATGGAGAGGGGAGCAAAACCAGAACACAGGACTGAGTGAAGGAGAGGACTAGGAGCCCTCCAACACAGGGGGGGCCTTCCTACTGGATGAAGGGAGCTGAGCCTCAGTGGTGCCACCTGCTGGGAAGGTTGGTATTTAGGCCAGCCTGTGGTCTCCACAGGGAATAAGCAGTGGTTTCCCCCACACATCTTCTATAATACTTTGTACTTGTGCAGTGCAGGTCACCATTCCAATACACAGTCAAGGACTCTAAGGAGCTAGAGGCTGGCTACTCCCAGTGACAGGAGGGGGCAAGCCCTTGATTTATCACTGTTAACAGGTTGCAGCACAATGAGCAGTTGAAACATTCCAAGTCTTCTAGGACAGAGCATCCTAAGCTTTGCTGACACGGGAACAGCAGGTCATCCTCTGGCCTGGAAACTGGAAACTCACCTAGTAGTTTGCCAAGTTCTAGGTCCACTGCTTTAAAGATGGCTAGATAACAGCTGACCCCTGGAACTTCTACTGCTGGCCAAGTCAGGAGTTTTGTTTTTGGCTGCAGTGCTGAAGATCAAGCCCAGGGCCCAGTGTGTTAGGCAAGTGCTCTAACCACTGTGATACACCCTCAGCCTCCTCAAAGCCAGAAACATTAAAGAATATTTAGCGATTATAGAAAATATAATACAAATTTAAGAAGCTAATATAAAAACATTCGTATTTTATGGATATAGAAATACAAATGATGTAAATATAAATAAAACCTGACCAATTTTGTAATATATGTGTCATTTGCAAATAAAAACCATGCTTGTATGAAAGGTGTTTCTAGAAAAAATGCAGAGGAGGTAATAATTGATTTTTTTCTACTTATATATTTACAGTATTCTACAGTGGTCATTGAATTTGTTACTGCTTCAAAATGTGATTTAAAATAGTGCTCAGAAGGCACTAGGTGACTCAGTGAATGCATGCTTATAAAAATTTATACTTTCTTCTCTTAAACTTAAGATCCCTCGGAGAAAGGCAGAAGGACAATGTGAAACTAAAAGGTTATGTATACACAGACCTCCTGTGGCAGAGGAGCCAGATGATGTAACAGGAAGCAAAGTGATGATGTCATCACTGGTTTAACGATGGTCCTGGAGCTTGCTCTGTTCCAAAAATTTGTCCTGACTCCTACACTTGGCATTGGTATTCTGAATCTTAGAAAAATGCTATTCCATTCTGCAGGTCAGAGTTAGTTCTAATAAAAATGTCAGAAATGTTTTCTTTTAAATCCTTGATAGGGATAATTCAAAAAAATATGTCATAAAAGGTATGTTACATTTCCGCTTTTATTTCAAGAAATAGTTGCTATTGAAACATGTTATAACTGTCTTCCAAGCCCCGACTATTGCTGTATTTGACAACTGTATGCACTGCATTCTGGTCTAAAAGGAGTTTGCACCTCATTCATTTCTGTCTCTGTGTTTACTGCCTCTTGCTGAATTATGATTAGCTGTTAGTTCCTCTTGGCCTTTTGGAGGCAACACTTCACCTAAGTCAGCTGCATGTCTTATGCCAAGGAGGCACCTCACCTGGCAGAATCCTCCTCACCTCCAGTAGGCTTTATGCCTTAGTCTATCATCTCAGGGCAGGGTGTGACCCTATACTGGAGTATATCAGTTATTTACATTGTATTACATATTATACGTAATCTAGACATGATTTAAAGTGAATTAGGAGCTGTACATAGGTCATATATGAATACCACACCATTTGTAATAAGGGACTTTGACCACTTGTGGATTTTGGTATCTGCTTGGGATCCTAGAACCAATATCCTATACTGATACTAAGGAATGACTGTCTATACACCTATAATGTATAGATAATATTTAAGTCAAATAGCAATAAGCTACAAGAAGAAAACAATATACATACTTCTACCATTCTCCTCTATAAATTCACCATTACAATTTATAGCTGGGCATATAGCCTTTCATCCATATTTACTGATAGCTTTGTTCAAGCCTTCAGAATACAATTACACTCCATTGATCCACACTTCATCACTGGTTACAGCATGCCTTCTTTCCTTGCCAGAAAACAGTCCTTTAGGCAGAACGCAGCATATGTACAATGGAGAATTCCATTGTATGGACTGGACCATAACATGGTTACCCAATCCCCTTTTTATAAAAAGACTGTATTGCTTCCAATTTGTCACTAACATAATGCATAACAAACATCTGTGTGGTTAAATCTCACCTCTGTCGTTAGGCACATCTTAAGAATATACTCCCCAAAGTGAAACATCCAGACCAAATGAATGATTCAAGGCTTTTGATACACAGACCAATATTTATCATAATCACTCTGTTGGTGAGAACCTAGGTGGGTGGATTTCATTTTTTATAATCACTTTATGGATCTGCCTTCAGGACACTGCATCTCTCAGATTTTCATTGCCTACTGTCACATGTGGTTTTTCTTTTTTTCCAAGATAATTTTCCTTTTCTTATTAGTAACCACACTTTTTCTTTTGCTGCTCAGTACAATTTCCTTTCTAGCCATCTGCTCCTTTCAGCTGCCACTCATCCTCCTGGCTGGTTCCAGCCTAGTCTCACTCTGCTGTCACCCCACCATATGATAGCAGCTTGTTGTTTCAAGACATGATATATCCTGAGAGCAACAAACCACATGTGCCTATGAAGATGAGCTGTAAAATTTCTGTGTGGCAACTCTCCCTTACTTGTGTCCATGCATGAGATCCATCTCCTATTCTTCCTTACCTCCAAGAGCACCTGAAACTGCTGCTCATTGCAGTGTGTTCACAGACTTAAAACTGTCTCAGCTGTCTCATTTCATTTCCTGTATTACAGTAAGTACTTACACCATCAAAGCCCTGGCTCTTCACTCCGAGACCAGGGTTTCCCAGCTCTGGCACTGGAGATGTTTAAGGCTGGATAATTCCCTGTGGTGGGATTGTCCTGTACATTTTAGGACGTTTACCAGCATCCCTGGGCTCTACCATTATATGCCAGGACCACCTCTTCCCATCGTTACAATAACCCAAACTCTTTCTGGACATTGAAAGTTGTCCCTTTGAGAAGTAAATCTGCCATGGTTGAGTCCAGGGTAACCAGGACAGTCTTTTGAGGGATGAATCATCAGTCAACCAAGCGAGACCACAGGATACCTGAAGGATGTTGGCATGTCAGGGACAGAGCCCCTTTAGAAAGCAAGTCACAGAAAGGACCATTGTCCAGGTAATGACCGTGGTGCTCCCTGTTTGGTAGAGAAATCTAGAAAACAGACATGCATTCTGCTGGCGAGGCCTTTCCTCTTTGTGTTCCCAAGACTCAGCTCAGCAGGAAAAGTTCTTTGCTGAACATGGACTTGTCTGGCTGTGACTGAATCATGTCTAAGATACTTTGGGAAGGGGAACCCAGTGTTTGACACTTCTGCAAGGAAATCTCCACTCAGTGAATTCATTTTGTTTGCAGCACCATGGTACCAGGGCATTGGAGACCAGGGTGGGGCGTTATAAGCTAATTCAAAGGGAGGAGCTGAAATTGCTTTTATGAATATAATAATGATCTATGCTGTGAGTCTCCTTACCTTACATCCCAAAGTCTTTTGTTCTTTTGACTTTCTGATTTTTATCCCTAAGTTATGTTTTTCTCTCCATATAAGACATACATGGCTTCCACTATTCTATCTTCTAATGGGGGTGGAGGGGGAGATGGTGGTGGCAATTTAACCAATGCACAATGTAAACCTACTCAGAATTGTCACAGTGGATCCCCCTGTACAAGTATATCCTAATCAAAACAATCAAAAAATAAAAATCAAGAGGGCTAGAAATTTTGTAGGCCTTTTTTGTTAAAATGTAACAGATTAAAATGAAGATGTTGCACAAAATTACAGAACACTTACTTAACTTCAAACTTGAGGAATGACACTATGAGGAAGAAAGATATTTTTACTGCAAACTTCCCTCCAGCTGGAACAAGATAAACTCCAGCAAAAAGCTCTTTTAAACTACAAATGCCTTTCTCCTCTGTGTTTGCTTTCTTTTTATCTACTCTTCTGGACTTTTAAACTTCATTCGGGGGAATGAAGATATGTAAATACACATGTGCAGAAAAGTATGTGTGTGCACTTGTGGGTGCATTTAACATCTTGGTGATAAAGCAGATAATATCGTCAAAAATACTTTACTGACAGCACCTCTGTTGGTTCCCTGAAAATACTTAGTTTCCTTAGCTGTACTTTGTTGCAGAAATTTCTCTCTCCTGTCTCCATAAAATTTTCCATATATTATTTTCACATTTGAAACTGTCAGTGTTTTGTTATATGTCCTGAAGATATGGTCAAGAACAAACATGCTTTGTATAATGCTTAAAAATTTAGTCCTGCATTCTAAAGAACTAAATAGCTGTGTGGTCAGCATTTTGAGTGTGTTAAAAATTTAACCACAAGCTAGATTTGGTGGTTCATGCCTACAGTTCCAGCACTGGTGGGGCTGAGGCAGGAAGATGTTGAGGCCACCTTGGCTGCATAGTAAGAACTTGTCCCAAAAAATAAAAATAAAGGATTTAGCCACTGGTCACCTTCACTCAATGTACCAGTTTTATAGAAATGTTAGGATAGAAATTTAAATATGTTTATGAATATTGATGATGTTATTTCCATTTTTAAAAAATATACAGGGGGGTTCACAGTGATATTTCCATATATATTATACCCTGGTTTGGTTCTTTCCCTCCATTATTGTATTTCCATTTTGGTGAAAGAGTTGCTTATCCCACAATTTCTCACAGATCCTCTCCTAAAAAGTTAGCATTAAAAATGTTCATGTGCAAAATGGCTTCATCTACTTCCATCTGATCCTACCCTCACCATTACACTATTGTTCTGCCAATGTTAATTAGCTGAGCAAAATAGAGTCAAGTGTGTTAGCATGGCCCTTAAAGAATACTTCCATTCATTTTCATAAGGGAAACCCTATTTTTAATGAATAATTTGTAATATAGCCCTATTAACTCAGTAAAACTTTGAATAAAGTACCCAGGAAATGGTCAGATACATTGACTGCCTGTGAAAAAGTTCTTTTGCTTCAGTATTAACATGCCAGGGTACCATCAACATTCTGAAAGAACACAGAATCCCCTTTGAACTCCATCACTTGTTGCCATCAAAGATTATCTATATTCACACAGGTGCCCTTTTATTTCCTTCAGATTCTCTCTGTAGCCATTTAAAAATGATTGTAATAAAAGGTATTTAAGAATTACATAGACACATGTCAGAGCAGAAGAAAATTATCTATGGGTTTAACCATTTATCTTGCTTTATAGTGTAGAAGTTAAAAAGGAAAGGAAAGTGAAACTCAAAAAAAGATAATGTAGGTCCTTTCCCGCCTTTCATTTGAGCTGTCACTTCTCGTAATGAGCATGAGAACGCTACTTCTAAATACTTGTTGTGTCAGTTCTTACAGGAGAGGAAAATCTCATCCATGTTAAGTTGAAATTTCACATTCTGATTTTTCTTGGTAATATTAGATATTATATGAAAATAATAGCTTAAAATGTTCAAGGAGATGACAAAGTAGAAAATGAAACCAACAAACAAAACAATGAAATATCCACTGTCCCAAGCTGGTTTCCTTTAGATCCAGGACTAGTACCACCTCTTCATCAAAGTTGACAAAGCTACAGAATAGCTGTTGTCTTTCCATAGTGCTACCTTTCTGTTCAGTGCAACAAGCCATTCTCAAATAATAATGAGCCAGGAGTAATGTGGAAGGACTGGTTCACTTTCAATTTCTTTTTAAATATTTAAAAGAGATGTGCTGGTTTCATGGCTAAGCCATTCACAGGTGCAAATTCATCTCTGAGTAGTTGAGATGTGGCTTCAGTTAAAAGAACAAGAAGTTTCATGCACTCAGTGTAATGTAGTATTGGAAGTAAGTGACAAGTTCATGGAAAATGACCTTTAACAGGATGTCCGATTCCCATCCATGGAATGTCATTCATCTCCTAGCTTTAGCCTTGACTTAAACTAAGCTGCATCATATTTGAGAGAAAAAAGACATCATTATTTAACTTTCTCTGGACAATAATTGAAATTATTTGTGATAGCTAAATAACTTTAAATTATCTCTGTGAACACTTCCATTTCATGTTAAAAGAAACAAAGCAAGCCTACATTTTCTTCCAGTGAATTGTCAAAACTAAGGAACTACTCTGATTCTGAAATATAGTTTTGCTTTTACCTTTATTAACATATACATACACACCTGCACATGTATGCATGTATACCAGATATCTGTGAGAAAGCTTAGTCATTTAGATTATATTTAATGTAATTTAGATTTTAAGCAATTACCAACACTAACAAGCTAATTAGTTTAGTAAGATGATAAAGGAATTGTTTTGCTTCACTGTGATTTTTTTCAGAAGTATATTTTTCTCAGGGTTATTTTTTCTAATATATAGAATATTTTATTGCTATCTTCATTATATTCAGTGCTTTTATTTTGACTGTATAATCAAAGATCAGAATCATTATTTCAATTTTAATGTTTTTTAAAAGAATGGTAAGATTTACAATATAGAAAAAAATGAAAGTAAATATTTTATTAATGCATTCTTCTGATCATTACAGGTTATTTTCTGATACTTTTAGTTTGCTGTAAAGCATGAAGTCCCATACTGCTTTGCATCTTTATTGCATTTATCTAAGTTGCTATAGTCATCACAACTATTGTTTTGAATGTTAGACTGGTATTCCTTTGTGAAAATAAGCCATAATTTTTAAATGATGTGTAATTAATTGTTAATTACACATTCTCCTATTATTCATTACATTTGATTCAAAGCAAATTTAACTCTCAGGATTGGTATAAGATCTAGATTTGTCTGAAGTTCACATCAAGGCATATAATAAACCATAACAATTTTCTCTCTTTTATCCCTTCTGTCATTTGTTAGATGTGATGATAGAACCCCAAATCAAATAAATTTGTATTTTGCAAGTTATATCAGAATTTACTACAGTTATGCATAAGTTATCATAATTGTGCATGAGTAATGAAGGCATTGAATTGTTAGTAACTGCTCTATAATAGCTAATGAATTCTAACTATAAAATATAGTACCTTGATCTTTAGCCTTTTTCCACCCTGCCCAATCAACATTAATCCATTTCTGCTTCTTCCTCCTTTTACTAATGTGTTAGAATTGTCCTCAGGGAGACTCTCCCCTCCTTCTGCCAGTTGCAAGAACTTCTACATGTGCCCCATCCCCTCCACTCCCTATCCTAAGCTCTCCCTGGTAGGGATGGTGGCTTTCCTGCTTTCAGTGGCCTCTGTACTCCTGACCCTCCCTGCCATCAATATTCACCAAATGTCATGAATCCTACTTTTGTTTTTGTCTGTGATGTTTGCAAAGGTAACTAGGAAGCATAAAGATGTTAAAGATGTTTACTGTCTCATTTTTCTTCCACCAGTGGGATGGAGTAGGACCTCTTCCAGACTGTGCAGAACCACCAAAAGGGATCCAGATGCTGTGGCACCCATCCATAGTCAAACCCTACCTCACACTGCTCTCTGAGTGCTCAAACCCAGACACGCTGGAAGGGGCAGCAGGCGCCCTGCAGAACTTGGCTGCAGGGAGCTGGAAGGTATGGCTAGTTCATTACAATACAAAAGAAATCTGGAATTATGAGCAAGTCTTTAGAAAATAATGCAAGTATAGTTTTGAGAAATGCAGTTATAGTATAGAAAAGATTTTTTAGAACATTAGAGACAAAAACAGTTATATTGGGCTATTAGACTTAGAAAGATGTTCTTTTAAAAATTTCTTCTTTAGGGCTCAAGGGTCCACTATGAATCCAAAGGAGCAGATGTGAGAATAGCCATTGGAAATGCTGGAAAATGCTTGTATTTCCTTTGTGTATAGTGAGCTACTTTGCTTTTTGTTTTTACAGCACTATCACTGACTGTTAGGGGAGATAATCTCCAAATATTTTATATGAAAACACACATGAATGCTTAAAATGTACAAGGTCTCAGCCCCAAAAGAAAACCCTGTGCATGTATAAATTATGGACTTCCAGGAAGAAACAATTATTAATTATTGCTGGCAAAAAACCCATTAAAGCAAATGTATATCTGTAAGGAGATCAGAAGGACCTTTTCCTCCAAGTCCTAATAAACTGACACTGTTCCTGATGAATTTTTCACAGAAAATTATCATGATACTCATTCTGAGTAGAAAGGGGTTTACCTTAGAAAAGAATTCTTGAGTACAATCACTAATAGTTACATGTGCCAATTGTCTTGTCACATAAAAACGTGTGACCACTTTCAGAAGAAAGAACACATATGGGGGAAATGCCAGAGAAAATCACAATGTTTAGACTTTTTGCCATCTTGTGCCATCCATTTACTATGAAGCCTGGGATTTGGACATTCACAAATCATTCTTTTCCTTGCCATTCACTCTCTTAAAATGATGTTAACGTGGCTATAAATAATTTTCAGAAGCTCAAAGCCATAGATGTACACACACATTATAGTGCAACTACACACACTCCCTTCTGCTTACACCTCCCAATGCCTGCCTTCTTTCCTCTCCATACCCTCCATCTTTCCTTTCTTTTGCTGCAGGCTGAGCTTCAGCATTCCCTCCTTCCTCAACTGTGACATCCCAGCTGATGCGTGAGAGGCTCCCCTCTTCTCTTGAGAGTTTTAGGGATAAGCTAATTGGCCCTTTAGCTCCCTGCCCATAAGGCATCCCCAGTGTTTCTACTTAAAGAGTTGAAGTTGGGTTGGACTGCAAGAGAAGATGCTTGTTGCTTTTATCCAGAAACTGTAGAGAAAAGTTTCAAACACAAAGTCACATCAAGCAGGCCAGAGTGTAGCTTTATATGACTAGGAAGGAGAGAGTAACAAAGATAGTTCATCTTTAAACTAATCCCTAGATTTGATGTCCCTCAAAACTTAACCATAGAAAATTTGACTCCAATCATTGTCCAAACCCACCTGTTCTGAGCACCAGGAGCCTGGGCATATTACAGCACCTCTGGTGTCTCACTTGTGCTCTCCTTAAACAGAGAAGACCGTAGCCGCCTCACTCTGCAGTGTAAGGATCTATCAGACACTGGATGCAAAGATAGGAATAAGATGTTACAGCCTGAGGCATTGCCACTATGTGGAGCCAAGGATCCCACCCAGCTCTCCTGCCTCATGCATTACCTGGACGGATGTGGGAAGTGGGCTCTGGCTGAACTTGAACAGAGGCACAGAGATCTAGACAGTGTCAAATCAAGTATTGCATCTTTTATCTTTTGTGTGTGGGTGGGGGGACTGGGATGTGAACTCAAGGCTTTGTGCTTGCATAGAAGGGACTGTACTGCTTGAACCATATCTCCAGTCCATTTTTCTCTGCTTACTTTGGAGATGGGGTCTCCTGAACTGTTTGCCTGAACAGGCTTCAAACCACAATCCAGCACCCAGCCTAAGTATGGCATCTTAAGATATGATTTTATTTTTCACCAATTATTTCTTGAAAAATAGGTCATCCTCATGACAATTTAAAAATAGAAAGCTGTCTTTGGATACTAGAAGATTTTTTAATGTAGTATTTTAACTTTTAAACAGTGTATTCCATATATTATGAAGTAGAGAAAGGAAAAATGTGTAGAAGACCCAAAACAAACACCTAAAGTTGAAAATATAAGGCCTAAAACAAATACTATTTTTGATGAACCTAACAGCATATTAAATATTGCAAAAGGAAAAATTAGTGCAGCTAGGTGCATTGCTTCATGCTTGTAATCTCAGCTACTCATGAGGCAGAGACTGGGAGGATCATAGTTTGAGGACAGCCCAGGCAAAGTTAGCAAGACCCAGTCTGAACCAGTAAGCTGGGCATGATGGCACGCACTCTAGCTATATAGGAGAATCATGGTCTGAGGCTTGCTCTGGGGGAGAAACACAAGAACCTACCTAAAAATAACCAAACCAAAGGGATGGAGGTGTGGCTCAAGTTGTAGAGCCCCTCAGCACAAGGCCCTGAGTTCAAATCTAGTACTGCTAAAAAAAATAGTGCACTTAAAGACAGTGAGGAAAATGACCCAAAATGAAACAGAAAGAAAAGAAAATATACAGTGCACCAGTAGTGAACATCAAGTAGCCTGATGTAAGTAGTAAGATCCCGCATAAGAGAAAAGAAAAAGGAGGAAGAGAACAGAGAAAACATTTACAGAATAACTGTTGAAAATTTCCCACACCTAGCGAAAGAATTAAAGCAATTTGAGGAACCCCAAACACAGCAAACATGAACAAAGTGTACAAAGGACATTATAACAGACTGTTCAAAACCAGGAATAAAGAGAAAATCTTAAAAGCAGCCAGAGGAAAAAGACTTGTTATGTACAAAGAACTGCACTACATACAATTCAAAGATCGGCACCAAATTCAAGATCTGCACTTTATCTAAGTGCCAAGTTTAAGATGGGTGTCACCAGTCATCCATTCACTCACACTGCCTTGCTGAGCTAGGGATTGTCCTGTAGAAGGGACATTGGTCTGTAAGCCTCTGAAAAGCCAAAGTCACATCCCACTTCTCTTTGTACGCCCCCTGCTTGACTTGTACTTGGTTAAACAAAAATGTTCAAACACCAAGTCTAAACTCAAGCAGTATCTGTCCATGCATCTTCCTTGCAGATGACAGTCTTCTTTGTTTATAAACATCTGTCAGTCAAAAAGAATTTAGTAGCACGTGTTATGGACCGGGCCATCCTCAGAGGGCCACATTTTATGATCTTTTATCTGGTTCTTTGATTCAGACAGCAATATGCTTTCTATACAGAATAAAATTGGTAGACAGGCATTGTGGGAGAACTAGTTTCTTTTCTGCATCTGAGCTCAGCAGTATTCAACAGGCTGCACTGGTGAATATTCTGTGAAAGTGACCAGGTCCTTGTCAGGGTAGCCAGTCATCTGGGAGAGCTGCAGAGACAGGTCTGAGTGAGAAAATGATAGGGTTTAAATTTTGTTGCTATTTTTAAATTTTCAAATTCTCTCCTACTTTGGATTATATAATGCCAATTATGACCAAAATATGATAATCGTTCTAGTATTTGCTAGCAGTAACATTGTGCTGTTTTCAGTACATAAACCTAGTTTGGCACTGTTATCCCTAGGGTGACCTCTATCCCCATATTTCCAGAGGGCTTACTTGCTAAATTTTTCTATTACCGATAAAATAGAGACTGTTATGAATGAGGCAGAAGATACTTCCAAAGATGTTCTGCATTTTAGAAAAAGTCTAATAACTATGGCCACAGGATGCTCCATTTCATGAGGGATTTCAGGCCACAAGTTAGAAAATGCAAGGAATATCTCTTATAAGGAGGAACACAGATGCACCATAGGAAGTGAGAGTAAATAACCCAGTGGCAAAGAAAAAAGATAGAATAGATAGAAAAAGTAAGTATGAGGATGCAAGATAAAAAGCTCTCAGAGCCAGGCACTGGTGGCTCATGCCTGTAATCCTAGCTACTCAAGAGGCAGCGCTCAGTAGGATGGTGGTTCAAAGCCAGCCCTTGGCAAATAGTTAGTGAAAACCTATTTTGAAAATACCCAATCCCAAAAAGGGCTGACCACAGGGCTCAAGTGGTAGAGTGCCTGCCTAGCCAGCATGAAGCCCTGAGTTCAAACTGCAGTAGATAAATAAATAAATGAACAGCTACCAAGGCCATTCAATGTCTTGGCTGTTCCATATCTTCTAATAACTGATAGTTATAATGCTGACCCTCTCTAGTCAAGGAAATATCAAGTTATTACTAGTAATTTTAGAAGACAGAAAGTATTTTAAAAACATTTCTATCCCAATAGTTAACATAGAATTTTGACACTTACAGTTATTTCTGGGGTTTCAATTATTAAGGAAGCAGCACTTCCGTAATAATTCTAGGCAAATGAAATAATCCTCGGGTAAAGCAAAGGCCATGAGGCCCTTTCTGTCTTATTATAGATGTACACACATAAAAATATATCACATAAGAGCTTTTTATCCAAATACAAATCACAACATATATAAGAATCAATCACATTATCACCCTGTACTGTGTATTTTATTAGCTTCGTGCATTATTTGGAAAGGAGGTAGACAAGTCTTAGGGAAGATTAGACAAATTTTCAATAAAACAAACACTGTTGAATTATTACAATTTCAAGAAAATTGAGAATAACTTGTACAGAAACCAAACAGAGAAATCCTTACTTTAAGAAGACGATTTCAAAAGAATGTTGAATAATTTAAATGCTGACTTAGGATATACATGGACAGTGTTACCATCTGAAATCTACAGTTCTAAGAATGTGTTTTTATAGCAACTGTCGAGATTTAGTGGTATTCCTTAGCAGTCCTTAACTTTTTATGACCCAACAAAACCAGAAATGTGGAGGTAAAACACCCAAATTTTGCATGGAGAAAGCTTTTTATGTTATGGACCTCATTGTCTGAAACAATAACTTCATTTATGAGAAGAGCATACACTTTTTCTGTGACAAATTGACTAGTGAGACAGATCTTCATAATGGCCTTAAACACTTTTAAACGTTAAAACATTCGTTACTTGCTTTACGAGCATTAGAAAATCATAGCGGTATCATTGTAGAAGCAAAAGGATAAATGTGTCTTACAGCCAACATGGACTTCAGTTACATTCTTCTCTTTTACAGTACGGTGATTTTGTTTGTGGCAGAGTATTAAAATGACTGAATATAATAGTTTGAAGATTTCCAAAATGTGGATGAATGCTCTTTCAACTCCCATTTGTGAATCATCTCTAATTGTAACTGAGCTTTATGAAAACACAAGATTTGAGTTATATAATTATGTCGGCATTGGCTATGAGGTCAAACACTTTAGGTATCACTATATATTCAATTTTTCCTAAAATATGAATATCCTCACTGAGTATTATTTGCCTTTTTATTGTAAAAACATAAGATAGAGTAAAAAAACTAGAAAAAATAATCTATTAATATTTAATCAGCTAACATGATAGCAACATAGATACCTAGTGAAGAAGGAAACAGGATCTATGGCCATATGGTCCAACTGAATAAAAAGAGAACTGTGAAATTTGAGACTTTCCCTTAGAGACAGAGACAACAGCCTTGAGAAGGACACTGAATTTAGCATAGTTTACAGGTGTCATGTAAAAAGGAACTAGGGCAGACTAGTGGAGTACAACAAATAAAAATAAGAATCATGGTTTGACATCTAAGACAAGGTGAATTGGCTTTGTCCCAGTTAACAATGTGAGGCAAAGCATAAGTTCAAATGCAAAGAAGCAGTTTTGAATGATGGAAATGGGGCATAAAGCACCATGCCTAATGGATTAGAAACCAGACCAGAATAAATACCACCCAGTCAGCAGCCTCAAGAGACAGTACACTCCAAGGCATGAGGACCAGAATGAAGTAGGACAAGGAGCAGGAGGATGGAGGAGCAAGCCCACAAGTCATGGCCATAAGTACACATGGCTCAGCAGTTTCTTTCTCATAGTACTGACACAAGACCACATCAGTATTGTAACTGCCATATACGTCCAACTGGAGAAAAGACCTGTGGGTTTCAGCACTGTCATGGAATGATCTGGTTTCTGAAGTCCTAAGTTTCAGAACTCCATTGTGAAGTTGTAGAACCACTGAACCAGAGGGACTTCCAGTTGAAATGCCAAGATGGGTGACAAGGTCCAAATTTACATTCCTTCAAGTAAAACAGAAATGTGTGAAGCAGTGGATTGTTTGATAGGACACTAAGCATTAATCAGTGAAGGACTATGACCTCAAAAGAGCTAGGAAACAAGTGAGGTGAGCCCTCACTTGGACTAGAGTCCATAGGACAGAATACCAAAAATGAGACAGTCAGATATAACCCTGGTGATAGGCAGAGGCTCCCCCTCCAATATTCAGAGAACTAACAGCACACACATAGAAGGGAAACAACCAAGGCCCAGAAATACAACCTGAAAATATAAGAGAGAATGAACTTTGGCACTCACATGGGTTGGGGTTTGGTGGGCATTTCTGAGAGCCAGACAGGAAAGCCTCATAATTCATGGGTCACTAGGGAGAGTATTCAGAAAGATATTGCCTCAGTGAGAGGAATAGCTAGCCCTCAACTAAACATGCTGTAGCCTTTCCTAACAGATCTTAAAAGTAAGATCCAAAAAGATCCAGTTTCCAAGTAAATTAACTTCATGTTAGAACAAAGCTTTGAGATGAAAGTGTGACTCAAATGGGAGAGTGCCTGCTTTGCAAACACAAAGTCCTGAGTTCAAACCCCAGTCCCACCCAAAAAAAAAGTAATTGGAACAAATCTTTTAGTCTATAGGCATTAAAGTATAACAAATTAAAATTAAGAATGTCTGATATCCAACTGAAAATTACCCACTTAGTAAATAAAAAGGGAAATACAATTCATAATGAGATTAAATCAGCTCAGAACTGACACATATGTTAAAATTAGCAAATGTGGGATTATTATAACTGCAGTCTGTGTGTTCAAAAAGTTAAATAGAAACTTAGAAAGTGTGCAAAAGAACCAAATAAGCCTTTTAGAGCTGAAAATACAGTGTCTGAGATGAATAATACATTGAATGCAATTAACAGCAGAGTAGACATTGTGAAAAAAGATCAGTGAACCTGAAGATAATGATAAAAACTATAAAAATGAAAAACAGAGAAGAAAAAGAAAAAAGTGCAGCTCAACTGTGAGCATCTTCCAGCCTGGTATGTGCATCCTTGTCATCCCTAAAGAAAGGAAGAGAAAGGAGCAAAATAACAAAATTTGAAGGAATAATAGTTGAAATTTTTCCAAATTTAATGAAAACCATAAACTCACAGATCCAAGCTCAAAAAATCCTAAGCACAAAAAATATGAAGAAATATGGTGCACCATAGCCAAATTGCTCAAAATCAGTAATAAAGAGAAAATCTTAAAAGCAGCTAGTGGGGGGAAAAAAAGACATGACCCTACAAAAGATAACTAAGACAGTGCCATTCTCCTTAGCACCCTGGAGTTCCCCGTCAGCACAATGCCCTGAGAAGACAGAGAAGCAACATCCATAAAGCAGTAAGGAAACACTGAGCCTTCTGGGCTCATCATTCAGTAACTGATTTTAGTTTTGTGTCTAGCAGACACAAGGTGTCCCTAATGGAAACTTCTGGGCCACCAATTATACTTAGAGCAGTTGTAAAGCTAGCTATAAATGAAACTTTTCCTGAGCCCTGCGTAAGGCATGGGATATCCTGGGAACAGACATAATCACCTGAGCTGCACACCGGACAGGAGAGTTCTAACATAAAAACTTCAGTTGAATTGCTGCCACATGATCAGAGTAATGGCAGCTCAGGACATACTCCCTCAACATTCTGTTCTTCCCATCCTCGAGAAAGACAAGTCCTCACAAACCTGGAGTCAAAGGTTCTAACGCCACACTCAGGGGCCACAGGAGTAAGGAATTCATTTGGCCTTAGAAAAGACTCCCAGGGGAGAATGTAACCAATTCAAACCCTAGCAGTACTTTTGTGGAGGTGGCTAGAGCACTGTGTCCCCATTAGTAATTATGGTGACTTTGATCATTTTTGCAGAGTCATTTGGTAGAGAAAGCTTTTCTTAAATAAGCCCTTGATGCTCCAAATCAACCTGACATTTTCTCTCATCAAGTAAACATTTTTAAATCTCCACTGTGAGCCAGAACTGGAAGACAATAGAGTTAGAGACAAATATGACTGAGTCTCTTCCCTTACAGTATAATAAACATATAAGTAAACAGGTCAAAATGCCATTATTGATGTTGTTAGAATGAAAGAGGCACAGATGAGGCAGAGAAACAGCTCCAACACCAGCACAGGGTTTATTGTTTGGGAAGAAGCCCTGCAGAGGGAGGTTTCCAGCCAAAGCCAGAAGCCCACTGCAGCTTACAGACTTGGAGTAGATATAGGGAGGGGTCCCATGGGAAATTCTGCTGGGTGGGAGATTTTCCCAGAGTGGAGTTAAGGATTGGTAGGGGGAGCCAGAGGAGATAAGTGGTAATTAGGTAGATAAGTTAGTCAGCTCTGACCCTCTGGCAGGTGACAGTTTGTCGTTTCCAGTAAGCTGCCTGCAAGGGAGGGGTGTATGGTCCTGATGTGGTTTCTTTTTGTTCACCCTAACAGATGTTGACATAGGAGTATGTATAGGCCTGAGGGGGTCCATGAGGTCATTTCTATAAGGAAGTGGTAAGAGGGGGAAAGCACACTCTTAGTATCACTAGTTAAAACCTTAGGGTTAAGAGTCAGTGATTTAGAATTCCTTTTGGCATACTAGACTATATTTACTTAAATATAGACTATTATTTAAGTAAATGCCAGCGGCTAGAACAGAGACCTCCAAGTATATAAGGGCTCAAGTAAGACAGAAAACAGGTTATTTTCTCCTGAAAATAAAAGATAGGAGTTAAAGACAGAAAGCTCCCCTTCAAGAATTAATTCATCCAGACTCAGAGCTGTTCTGTGACTCATAGGACTGCTGTCTCATCACCAACCACCAGCAGGAAGCAAGAAACAAAACGAAACTCAAATGCATGGCAAGAAATGTTCTCTTTATGAAAATCAAGATCATACCTCCATGCCCATGCTTACAGTCTCTGCATGCTTCTGACCTCCAGGAGACAAGTACTTCTGTCAGGTCATACTCTTCCAGCAATGAGCAAGAATTTGGAGTAAGATAATATGAATCCAGATTCAAGAAAAATAAAGTTCTGTCTTCTAACAGGACTAAGATTTACTAATAGATTCGATTTGTGTTACAAAACAACACACTTACTATCTCAGTAAAAAGTAATTTTACTTGAGTTACCCTGCTACCTAGAGCTCCATCAAAAATTGTGCTTTATACTTGCAACCAAAAGCCCTCAAGAACATAGGCCCTCCACTCTGTATCCTAAAGACAACGTTCAGATTTTAAATTGTTTGATATTCCCAAAGTGGAATGTCATGTCTCCAAAAGAAAAATAGGAAGTCCAGCCCCTCCCTTCATAAAGCACCATGTTTAAAATGACAAAAGAGAAGTTTTCTGACTTGGTATCTAACAAGTGAGAAGAAGAAAACCAACTGAATTACTTTTATTGTCTTGTATTGAATAAAAATATCACTGGATCTGCCTGAGAGCCCAGTGTCTGGGAGGGGGTCTCCCCTCTCCATTAGCACCCTGCTGCTTAGAGACCAGGACTGTCGGGACCACTAGTCTCCCCTTGTCAATGGCTTTTTTTCATTGCAGCATGGTCATAAAGGAAATGCAGGAGCCTGGAATGAGATCTAAATCAGGCTTAGTTTTATACCATGCAAGGCCTGTCATCTAACAGGGTTGATTTAATTCCCTAAAAGGCATTTCTAATTGCACACAATGATGATATTACCAGTATTTGATATCATTCACAATTTTAAAAACTTCTTGTGCTTAGAAAGGTCCATTTTTAAAGACAAGTCTTTTAAATTGATAATTAACTGATCCTTGAGATAGCTTGAGGGCTGGGGAACAGGTATCTGTGTTCTTATGTTTAGTGAGTGTTTCCTCTGGATCAATTTTGTTGGGCTTGACCTTCTTCCTACATGAAAATGCATCAAAACAATTCCCCTCCAGGGAACCCCATTGCTTGGACATTAATATTTTCAGCATTGCATGAATACATGCAATAACGTTTAGTCTTTGCAGTAACCTGAGTTCTATTTTAAAAATACAGACAAATAAGGTGGGAAAAGCTTCAAACACATAACAGCTACCATTACCTTAACCAACGTTTGTACTTCTTATATTATTGTCTTGCTGGCATACAGAAATTATCCACTAGTCCTTCTGAAGGACACTACTTTTCAAAATAGACCATGGAATTTTGGAAACAAAAATTCATAATACATGTCTGAATTTGAAGAGCTAACAGCTGAATCCTATAAAGTAACCCTACATTGGAAGGGGCTTGTACTGACATCACTCATTTGCTTCATAAATCCTATGCTAGCCAGCAACCACAGTTCTCTTTCAACTGTAAGAACTTGGTTACTCAGAAAATACTACTACTACTACTAATAATAATAATAATAAGGTGAGGCATGACTTCTGAATGTTGCATGTGTTCTTTTAATAGCACACTGCCAGTAAAACAAGACTGAATAAATAACTTGAGGGGAGGAAAACTTCTGTAGTTCTCATCATGAGAACGAGAAGCCATGGTAGATAACATGGTATTATAAATGAATTCATGCAATTTGCACCAAATTCATTGCAGGTATTTCTCGTTTTGAAGTGTAGAATTTTCTGCACATGGTTGGCCCTGTGTCATCCCAAGATGATAAAGTACTTCTGAAAGATTCCATCATATTTAGAAGACTTAGGTTTTAAAGTGTGACCTTTCTTTACCACATCATGAGCAAAAGTGGGGGAAATGGCTAAATTAATAATCTCTGTGGGAAAAAAATGATCATTTAACAGAAAAGCAGTAGGTTGCATACTATACTTCTAAAGTGAGAATACTTTTAAAGAATAGAAAATTCGCAATAAATTCAGAATTTAAACACTATAATGGGTTCAGTCTCAGAAGAGACTATTTTTTACTTAATGGAGAAAATTATCTTTAGTTACTTAGCAAATTATTATGATTCCAAAGGGAGGATGCTAGGTAAATTACAGTGGCAATCTCCTCTTAGAAACATAAATCAACTTTAATGGAATTGTCACATCTTAAGCAGGGGAGAAATTTTTGGAAAAACTATTGTCATCAATTGTGTTTGTAGCCAGGCACCTGGAAACCCACATTCCAGTGAAACAACCTGGATTTAAAGGGTTACAACGTTACTGACTTCACTCTGTCATCAAGCCCTCAGTGCATATAGCGAAGACATTTATTGGATACAGGCTTAGGTTCAAGTACCTTTGTTTTTAGCAGCTAACTTTAGGTTCATTTCTGAGCCTTCATTTTACTTGATATAGAAAAAATGGCGGAAAGCACTTAATCTAGACATTTTGAGGTATACTTAACCAAACTCAAGTGTTTCCCATTCCCTTCAAGCTTAGAGCATGGCTGCACTTATTGTTAGCCCTCACCCTCTCTTGCCCACGCACTTGCTGCTGAACTTGGGGTCTAGCAGGCATACCGCTATAGAGGGAATGGGGACTAGATTAAGAATTGATTCTGATCCTCAGTCTGAAGCCTCTTATGCTCTTGTCCAGGGCATGCATGGGTGTGACGAACTGGGGACTGGATCACTTCTGATCCACCATGCTCTCTGAGCCACACCTGCCTCCCTGGTGAACTCTGTTGAGATGCAGCCACATGTCTCCATACTCACCATTCTTATGTGTCACCTGCCTTCTGGCCAAGTAGCCCCTCTGCAGCTCTGGGCTCCTTCAGCTGACTTACATACTCCCACCCATGGAGCCTCTCAGGGGCTACATGGGTGCCACAGGACCCTCTACAGCAAACCGACTGTGTTGCTATTCCTGCTCTGAAGTTGCTATACCCCACACTTCAGCGTGGTACCAAAGCCTTTCTGGACCTTGCTCAGCCACTGCTATAGTCTCAGAAGAGCAAAAACCTTTCTGTCAACTCTCCACTCTACCATCTTCAAGGGGTAGAGCCATTCATCCATAGTGGGGACTCCCCCAGGGACATTCCAGGACTCAGGTATTGGATCCCTTTCTCTCCAAACTACATCTCCCCACCAACTTGAAGGCTCTGTTTGGTCTCTTAGGAGAAATCAAATTGTTTCCTGCTTCTTCTAAATCTCTTTCAAATATATCCCAACTTTTACCTGAACCTGTGCCTTCAAGCCTTAAACGCTTAGCTCTTACTGCTTTCTTTTTTGTCCCATTCTAACATTACCTTGTGGAGCCAAATAATAGCCTCGGTCTCCCCCCAGGAAGAAGCATATACAAGGAGGACTATAGCATTTGCCATCTCAAAGTATTGTATTATCACTTACAAACACAAGTGACCCATTCCAGACAAAAACAAGAAATTTCAGTTACACTTCTGAATCGGGACAGGCTGTTCTCAAGACTGGACTGAACTGTCCACCAGCTCTATTCATAGTACTCTTTAACTCAGGAGTTCAGAGGAGCACCAAATGGATCACTGGAAACCAAAAATAATACAATGAAGATCAAGGGTAGCTGGTTAGTTTATAAGGAATTCTATCAATGACGAGTGAAGAAGTTTGTAATATATACTGTCTTCTGAGAGGCAGAAGAGAATAAAGTCGGCACACTGACTCTGAGGTGATACTTAAAACCTCGTTGAGCATTTGTGGACTGGATGGCCTGGCTTTTCCTCCCTTTTCTCATCTGTAGAAGAACAGTGGTACCTGCCACATAATAGTTGAAATGAGGAGTGATTTAAAGCATATGAAGAAGTTAGAACAGTGCCTGGTTTCAAGGTTAGGTAAATGTTAACTGGGATGTTTTGAGGCATTGTGACTCTCTTGAGGTCCTCACTGGGGGAAGCACTTTGCCAAGAACATGTTGATTCTGGTTTCTGGGCTGTTCTTCTCCTGGGCCAAGTCCTCCTCCTTGTCCTCTTCGTCCTCCTCTTTCTTTTCCTCTTCTTCCTCTTTCTCCTCTCTCTTTTCCTCCTCCTCTATTTCATCTTTGTCATCCACTTCCTGCTTCTCCTCTTCCCCTTCCTGCTCTCTTCCTTCTCTTTCTTCTCCTCCTTTGGAATCATTGAGTATCCTGTCTTGAGCTCATGGTCTAGTCTTCTCAAACGTATCCTGGTCTGTGCCTGACTCAGCCTCCCCTCCTCCTGATCCAACACGCTACCCTTTGTCCCTTTGCAAATCATCAAGGTTCGGTCCCAGGATGTCCACCCCAGTCACTGTGGGTTATGTACACTTTTCTCAGTGGTTTGCCTGTTTTTATGCCAGAGATACTCCTACTGTAGTTTCAGTTAAAACTCTTGACAGCCCATCCCTTTCTAGCACCATATGGCCTGGTGTGCTCCCCAAAGCAGCTCACTTCTCTTTTAGAAGAACTGTGTGTGAGCCTCATGCTTCTATGCTACTTGCACCTATGAACCATTCCCCATTTCCAAAATACCTTCATCTGTGTCATACCTTCTGCTCTTTTAAAGCTCTGCTAGGTGACACAGGTGGGTTACTAATCCTACTCCAGCACTGGTAGTCTGGTACTTTCAGAGCATTACAACCACCCATCTTTGGAGGTCAAACTTGCAACACCTTTTGAATGCAATATAAGTGATTTACGACATGCTGTGATATTATTGGAAATCTTTCATAAACACACAGGAAACACAAAGTTTCCAAATAAGAGTTATTTTCTCTGCCTCAATATTTTAAGTATCAAATCCCTTTTCTGGCTATCCCTGTCACATAGAACATATCATTGTTGATCATTTTCTCATATAAAATATGTGTATGTATGACTCATCCACCTTGGGGGGGGAGGGGCCTTGAGAGCTGGGTTTTGTTGCTGTCAAATCTGAAGAACTCTCATTATTCTCCAAACATCAAGTCATCTTTCATCCAACATGGAGAGATAGAATGCTGTACTGCTTCCAGGAAGGATAAAGTCATGTCCATCCCTTCTTGGCTCATTTCGGATATGGGAATTCTCTTTTGTGTGCGTGTGTGTTGAAGCATGGAAGGCAAGGGCAAGGTAGTATCTGGGAGGTTGAGCCTAGAAGACTGGATGAGAGGGAATTAGATGACAGCAAGTGTGGGAGGGGGAGTAGTGTCAGCAGCATAAAAAGAAGCAGATATGCAGAAACAGGACCCGGCTTCAGATGACTCCTATAGTCAGGGTATTTAACCTCATTGTGTCTTAATTTCCTTATCAATAAAATAATGGTGGCTGACCTCCCTAAGCTTTGGGAAATTAGAAGAGATCACAAATATATAAGCCAGTAGCATGGGACCTGGAAGGAAGCGATTCTGTGGAAGAGGTCATCTGTAGGGCTTATGTCTAAGTTGCCTTTGTTGTCACTGCAGTGTCTCAGAACGTCAAGAATACCTCCCCAGTGTTGCGATTTATTGTTGATGTTCTCCTTGCAATGGGTCCATGTTGACCCCCCATTCTGATTTCCATCTTCTTCCTTCCTAGCCTCCCTCCTTAGTTTTAGAGAACAGCCCATTCATGAGTGGGCTGAACAGGTTTCCAGTATGTTCTGGATGGGTTGCTGGGATCCAGAAGGACACTAGTGATAGAGTAAGCAGATGTGTCCTGAGGAGACCATCTTAGCATGTGGGGCAAATGCACGAACAGAAGTGGACATGTGATATTGGGAGAAGGTGCTTCCTCTGGGAAGTGATATGAGATCCAGACATGCATTTCACCTTCGCAGCTTCCAAACTGCGCTTTTCCACATCTAAGTCTCCTGGCCATCCGTGACTTTGTTCCCTGACAGTGGGACCGTAAAATAGTTCCCTGCAACCAAGAGATGCCTCAGTGAGTTTTATCTGCTTGTCCATCCAAAAGCTTCCTGAGTTTGAGTCACAAAAGGGGACAGAAGAAAAGCGTGTGTTATTGGATGATGGTGATAAACTGTGTGAATGTGACTTCTAACATAGGATGGGATGAAGTTGTTTGTTTTTTTAATCTCATATTTCATGCAGGGCTGGGCTGAGGATGTGGCAGGCATGGCGTATGCCCTACGTTCACTGCCAGAGGGGGCTCCCTGCCTGCCACAGGTGAGAGCCAGCTCTGGGGTGCCTGCCCCCACGGGGGAGGGGGGTGGAGAGGGCCTGGTGGGAGGGGTGGGGAAGGACCAGTCCTCAGGAGGACTCTCCCTCAGAATCCAAAACCTCATTCCGTGAATGTAACTTTGGACCAGAAATGTAATTGCAACAAGTTAATCCCTTATATTTGTCAATTTTTATATTGCACACTCTTCTCTGGGACACTACAGAGCAGAATAAAGCCTAGAAAGAAAGTATATATGCACATGCCTGAAAAAACAGGGCATGCGTGCTCCTGGATCTGAATGCATTATCTGTTGTTTTTTATATGAAGCAACCCAAAACAAATCGTGTGTCTTACTTTATAAATAAGACTTCAAATTATGGTCCTGAACAGAATAATTTTTGTCTGAATTTTTTCAAAAATAACTTATACTTTTCACTCTTGGTTGTCAATATCGTATGTACCTCTCCTCAACCCTGTATTTTTCTAGCTTACTCTTTAATGACAACTGATCTGTGTGTCCCACCACCAAATTCAGAGCACTTTAAAGAAGTCCCTCAGGCTTGACCCATCCCACTTTATACTTTTTGGTGCTTCTTATTTTATTCCTTTTAATTTCAGTGACCAGCCCTGCCTGTCCCAAACCTCCATATCTAAAGTACCAAAAAAAAAAAAAAAATTGTCACAAGAGAAACGAAGTGTGGTTCATGGATTTACCCTAAAACCTTTATCATAAACTGAATGCAAAAAAATGAATTTAAGACGTTTAAATGCATGTCTAACATGTTCAACCCGTTCTACAACTAGGTCTTGATAATTCAACCTTTTTGGCTCCTGTAAACAGCTGTCTGACAACCGTCAGATACTGTTTGCTTATAGGGTTTTTCCACCTCTGTTCCTAATGTCTTTGCCTTCCCTCTTTTGGCAGTGGTCAGTATATATCCGAGCCGCTGTCCGAAAAGAGAAAGGCCTGCCCATTCTTGTGGAGCTGCTCCGAATAGACAACGACCGTGTAGTGTGTGCAGTAGCCACGGCACTCCGGAACATGGCCTTGGATGTCAGAAATAAGGAACTCATCGGTATGTGCACTGATTCACAGCATCCCAGTTTGTCAATGAAAACGTTTTCTCACAGGTGTGTGTGACGGAGTCCATGTGCAGAGCACATGAGTAAGCAGAAACTGCATTTATTGGAACCCTCGTGTTTCCCAGCTCTTCTTCTGCCCTCAATCCAGATCAGCATTGACCCATCTTTTAGAAATTAGAGGAAAACGCAGTTTGTTGCCATTTCTAATCCTTGCAAAATAAAAATGATCCCATTGCTCAGCAATTAATCCTACTGTCCCAACCTTCTGAATCAGTCATGAGGTGAACTGAGAAATTCTAATAGGATAGATGTTCTTTTTCTTTTCTTCTCTTTTAATTTTGAATGAGACCATACTGATTCCTTAACCCTATTTTTAAAAAAATCACCTCCCCGAGAAATACCAAGGGTCTTTTATTAGTAAAGCATTAAAGAGATTAATATATTTGTGTATGTATCCAGCAAATATTTATCCATAATTTGCTTTGTTTGGGCCTCTTCTAGGTCCAGAGATTTTTTTTTCAGTGAGAAACAGACAGCCTTGCTCTTGTAGAGTTTATATTTGGGAGAAGGGAGAGATATAATATA
The DNA here is from genome assembly GCF_047511655.1 of Castor canadensis. Taxonomy (NCBI): domain Eukaryota; kingdom Metazoa; phylum Chordata; class Mammalia; order Rodentia; family Castoridae; genus Castor; species Castor canadensis. The sequence continues at coordinate 168,560,482 of NC_133391.1, forward strand.
TAAAACAAACAGGTCATAGGATGTGTTTTAAGGGTTCTATGGTGGGAAATGAAGCTGGGCAAAGGAGGCTGTGATGGTGAGGTTGCAATTGTTTTCAATTGAGGCAAAATTCACATAACATAAAGTTAACCATTCTAAAGTGTATGAATTCATTTAGTATATTCCTAATGCTATCTAACCACCACCTCTAAATGACAAAAGAGTTTCATCACCCCAAAGGAAACCTCATACCTATCAAGAAGTCCCCTTCTGTCTCCTTCCTCCTAACATCTGGCAGCTACCAAGCTGCCTTCAAGCCTATGGAGTCCCCTGCTATGGACATGTCATATACAGGAAATCATACAATGTATGAGAATTTGAGTCTAGCTTCTTTGCCTTAGCATAAGGATTGTGGTTTTATTTATTATCTTAATCACATATCAATAAACTATAATTGTATATATTTGTGAGTTACTATGTTACATGTGTATTCAATGTAGAATAATTAAACTAATCTAATTAATATATCTATGACCCCAAATATTTATCTTTTTGTTGTTATTGTTGTTGTTATTGTTGTTTTTGAGACAAGTCTCACTAGATAGCTCAGGCTGGCCTAAAACTGGCTATGTAGTATGGACTGGTCTTGAATTCAATATCCTCCTGCCTCAGCCTCCTGAGTGTTAGAGATAGGCCTGGGCCATCACACCCAGCTCAATTCTTACCACTTTTTGTGGCAAAAACATTTGAAACTTTACGCTCAGCAATCTTGAAATATAAAATGCATTCTTATTAACTACAGTCATCCACCTATGCAATGAATCCCAAAAAACTTATTCTTCTTATCTACTATAAACTTGCCCCTTTCAACCAACATCGTCCTTTCCTCCCAACCCCTAGCTTCTAGTAACCATCATTCAACCTTCTATTTCTAAGAGTTCATTTGTCTTATATTTTACATATAAGTGAGGTCATGGAGTATTTGTCCTTTTGTGACTGGCTAATTTCACTTAGCATAATGTCTTCAAATTTCATTCTTCTTGTCACAAATGACATAATCTCCTTCCAGTTTTAGTATAAATAGTGTTCCATTTTGTATCACATTTTTTCATCCATTTATCCTTTGATAGATGCTTGAGTTGATTCCATGTCTTGGATATTGTGAATAATGCTACAATTAATATAGGACAGCACATATATATTCAAAATACTGATTTCAGATCCTTTGAGAATATACCCAAAAGTGGGATTGCTGGCTCGTACAGAAGTTCTATTTTGGATTCTCCATACAGTTTTCCATAATGGCTGAACTAATTTACATTCCCACCATCAGTGTACTAAGGTTCTTTTTCTCTCCATCCTTGACAACACTAGTCTTCCATCATTTTTATATGAGCCAGTCTCACAGGTATGAGGTGATACCTCATTATGGATTGATTTGAACTTCCTTGATGATGAATAATAATATTTTTCATATATCTGTTGCCATCTGTATGTCTGCTTTTGAGAAATGCCTATTTGTGTCCTTTACCCATTCTTAAATCAGGTTATTTTCTTGCTGTTGGGTTGTTTAAGATTTTATGATTTTTGGATATTAACCCAGTATCAGATTTTTGCCTTGCAAATATTTTATTCCAAGCTTAGGTTGTCTCCTCCCTCTGTTAATTATTTCCTTTGCTGTGCAGAAGCTTTTTTTTAAGTTTATGTAGTCCCATTTATCTATTTTTATTTTTGTTGCCTGAGATTTTGGGCAGAAAATCACTGCCCACACAAATGTTGTGTATCTTTCCCCATTTTCTTAGGTCTCATGTGTATTTAATACATTTTGTGTTGAGTTTACCTATAGTGTGAGATAAGCATCTATTTTCATTAGTCTTCATGTGGATATCCATTTTAAGGCTGTGATATTAAATGAGAGGTCAAGGTAGGAATAGTTAGGAAGGCAACCTTTGAACAGACTTAAAGGTTGTGAAGGGGTAGACATGCAGATATTTAGGAAGAAGAGAATCCAAGGTAAAGTAGTAACCTCTACAGGTGGCTCCCTAGTATGGGAGCTGGTAGTGAGCCAGTGGGCTCCAGGCCTTCGAGGGCCCTCATGTTTCTGGAAAAGCAAATAGTGGGAACTCAAGTCAGACAGACCTTGTGTTCCTCCCAGTATATGGGAAGATGCTTAAGCCAAGGTGGATTGATTCTTAGAGAATGATGAACCCCCGGAGATCTGCTGGAAAATGGCACAAGTCCCCCATGGACCACTGTCCCAATGGGTAGCCATATGGAATTGAGAGGATGGTTCCTATGTGGTTGCTGGACAAAACACAGAGTGAAGTCTAGCAGCCTAACCACGAGTGACAGGTGTCAGTAAGTAGCATCTAGAAGCTGAGCAGCAGGAAGCTAGACTAACCAACAACAGGGCAAAGGTGTAATTTATCTATAACTTTGTAGAACTGGAAGAAATGAGGTATGAATGCACAAAGAGGCAAGAGTCCATCCCTGGGGCAGTTGGAAGACCAGGAATGACATACTAAACCCTTAATGATTCAGGAAGCAGATTGGTTTTTTTCCCCATTTTTTTTACTGTGCTTCTTCAGATACTACGGTGAAAACCAAAGTATTTGCAAAGTTTTCCACTCTATTTTTTTTCACAGTGGAACCAGACTTCAAATCTGTGTCTCATAAATGCAGTTGCATCATACTTGCAATATATTACAAGGGAGAAAATAAACTCACAATTTTCTATCTATACTTAGTTTGAGTTTAATTTAAACATTTGCAAATGTTGTATATTTAAACTAAGCCATTAGCTCAAAAGGTGAAAGCACTCATTCCACATGCATTTTTCTTTTCCTTGCACAGTTATTTTAGACAGGACAGCACTGGGGCTTCCAATAAAAGCTTTTCTCTTCTTCTGTGTAACGTGGTGAAAAAAATCAATAGCTAATCAGTCTACTGCCTGAACACTAACTACTAGGTACTGTGTGTTTGTGGATTTTATTTCTTTTTGTGGATTAAAATATAACAAAATAGCGAACTATTGATTGGCCTTCTAGCTCCAAGGCATCTCTTCTTTCTCCAAAGCTGGTTATGTAGTACTCTGACTGAGGCAAGAACATTTGGAGTTCCACACTGCCTATGTTAAATTAAGCCACTAGACAGGAAATGGAGCCAGTCACTTAGAAACAGAAGTGAAAATGTCTAAGCATGGGCTTTACTGAAGCAATAACTTTTTCTTCAGTAAGAGAATTTAACAAAACCTTAAATTCCATTTAGGCAAAAGGAAATACAACTTTTAGTACTTCCTTTACTTTAAATATTGTATCAAAGCGGTGATTTTTTAGGAAAATGCTATACTTAACTTTATACATTGAAAAATAAAAGGCTGCAATGACTTAGGACCAAGAACAAGAAAAGAAAGATTAAGTGTGGACCTCTTCTTTCAATTAGCTCTCATTGAAAACTTTGGTGACCTCTTGTTGTTTCATAACTTAAATATCATCTATATTCTGATGACCCCCAAATAGATATCTTTAGCATGAATGCCAGATATATATGTCCAGCTGTCTGTCCAACATCATCACTAGATGTCAAATAAACATCTCAAAAATAACATGTCTACAACTAAGTTCTGCTCACGCCTGATCCTTCCACAGTTCCCCATGGCAGCAAATGGCCACTCTTCCAGAATAGACCCCTGGAAGTCTTCCTTGACTCATATCCAGCCCACATTCATATACAGTCCATCATCAAATCTGGCCTTCTCTCTGGGCTTTCCTATGATCTGACACTTATCATTATCTTCATGGTTTTCTCCCTGGTCTAGGACTTCCCTGATCTTTCAACTGTGTTGTTGCTATAGCTGTCTACCGAGTCTCCCTGCAGCCACCATCACCCAGTATGGACATCCCTTATAGCAGCAGCCAGAGTGGTCCTGTTAAAACCCAAGTCAGAGCATGTCATTCTCCATCTTAAGTTATCAGTGTAAAATTAAGCAGATGCTGCTCTTCCAGATCTAGCTCCCTGTCACCTCTCCAGTCTCACCTTCCATACCTCTAGGTATCAGTAACCTCTGCTGCATCCACTGGTTCCTTCATTACAGGCACAAGATTCTGCTTCAGAGCCTTTACCTCACTCCCTCTACCAGGAGAACTCTTCCTTCAGATGTCCACAGCTCAGCTGTCACCTCAGGGTCTTTTCCCAAATGCTGACTTTCCCAAGAGAGGCTTTACTGGACACCACACTTAAAACTCCACCCACCCTCTTTCCCTGTTTGGTTTTTCTCCATAGCACTGATCAGCATCTAATACAGACAATACTTACTTAAGATGGTTCCACTTAGCATTTTTTGACTTTACAATGGTATGAAAACAGTATATTCAGTAGAAACCATGCTTTTAGTTTTGAATTTTGATCTTTTCCCAGGCTAGCGATATATATTCCAATCCTCTTTTTAAATACTGGGTTGTGGCAGCAAGTGGCAGCTTCAAGTCTTCCCTGGGATCATGGGGGAAATAACCAGTATTCTACAGTGTACCTGCCATATTGCTAAGCTGTGATGTCCTGTAGGTTAGAAGCATTAAATGCATTTTAAACTTAAGATAGTTAGTCATGACATAACCCATCATAAGTTGAGGAGTACCTATATATAACATCTTACTGATCTTATTTCTTATCTTCTCAACCCACTGGAATGTAAGCCCATCAAGGGCCAGAGCTCGCTCTTGTTTGTTTGCTGATATAGCCTATGTACCTGGAACAGCATGTGCCACAATGAGGACTTAATAAATATTTACTGAGCTAAATTCTTCCTGCCTGGCTATCATCTTAAAACAAACTCCAAAACAGGAAAACATTAAGTAGATAAATTAAGTGAAGAAAAGAATTTATTTTAATGAATAAGCAAAAAACCATTTTGTTTCTTCTTTAAATGTACTAGGTGAATATAGATGCTCAGAGTTTCATAGGAATCCAGTTTTTCCTCATCATTGGCTCTGTGGTTTCAGTTTAAATTATAACTCTCCTTAGATTATCCTCTTAGTTAGGGATGGAGGTGAGTGCGCTGCCGCATTTGCAGGCAGTCCTCTTCCTAGGACTTCATTATCAGGAAAACGCCAAAGAAGCTATTGAATAGTAATCACTCTACCCCATTAGGTCTAATAAGAAGCATGTAGCAGCACTAGCTGAATGCATCATACTCTGCCTTTTCCTTATCTTCACTTTGGGGCTGTTTCCATGGTTATGCGTATGTCTCTGTGAACTGGTGATAAGCATGCTATAGATAGATTCTGTGCTCTTCATAATGGTATGGCACCATAGCTGAGGTTACTGCATGTCCATACATTTCTTTGCAAACTTCAAAAAAATGTTAATTATACTTCTAAGTAGGGAATTTTTTTTTAAAGAAGGGTAGTAATTACCTTTAGTGAGAAAGGCCAACAATATTGCATCACTTCAACAAGATTAGCAAAATACTGTCCGTTTCAGCACTTGGATAGTTCCTAGTATAGTTAGCAGCCATTTATTTTAGCCAAATCCCCATCCTCTGCCACAAACAAAAAACCTAACAAAATGAAAGCCTTAAAACATCAATGAACTTGCACCTACAGACCTCCTGGGATCATTCAAAGCCCAGCTCATGGCAGCTCCACTTGAGGAAGGCTACTCCTTGAACTCAGAGCTTTGGTGTGGAACACTCACTTGACAAGAAATCCTTTTGGTTGTCTTAGATTTCTAGTGTGATTTTTATCTTTGCATTACCTTTCACTTTTGCCATGTATGCATTTCACCCTCCTCTCCTGATATAACAAGCAGGGAAAGATCCGGTTAAGGTTATGGTGACATCTTATGCCTTATAGTGCTGGTACTTTGCTCTGCCATAACTGCCATTCAGTATATATTTGCTGAATGAGGTTTCTAATGTGTGAATAGCACAGGCTACTTATTGTGATGGACATATCTAGAGGAGGTTTTGGGAATCCTAAGTTGAGAGAGGAAGGGATGGAGGGGATGTCTGATTCAACCTCTTTCTATAGTGTCCAGGAAAGGAGTACAGAAAGACAACTCAGACACTCCCTAAAACCCAGGACTTTAAGCAAGTTCATTCTGTTGCCACTTTGGAAGAGGCTTGAGATTGGGTGGGAAATAGTAATGCTTTCTGTGTATGACTCAGTCACTGCCAAAGTTCATGTTGGCAGGAAGGACCACATCCCTGTAGGGAGTGTTGGCAGAGCCCAGAGAGCACACTCTCTTAGCTTCCTTGGGTGGTGGCTGCTTGCCACATTTTCTAACAGGCGAATGCAAGCATCCTCCCAGTTCCCTTGCACACATCCCTGAGCTGAAAAGAGAGCCTGTCCACTTCATGAGCCTGGCCCTTCCCAGTACCCATGGTCCTTTGGCCTTATCCCTGTGGGACTTGTAGAACGCCTTCCCTACCCTTGTTACCTCCTGGACCTTAGGTTCACCACATTTGTGAACCTATAGAATTTGTTCTTCAGCTGATTCCCATACACATTCATGTTACATGAGCTATTCTTTGCACTTGGCTAATGCTTTTGCTTTATCAACTAGTGGAGCTTCTCTCCAGGCAGTGTCTTCCCTTCCCTGTCTGAACCTTGAAAGGGCCACAAGGGCAGAAACTAACTTTTTTTCAGAGATCAAGTTGGAGCTATTCTGACCATATGTATGTGAAAAGATGGAAGAGACAAAGGAGCCCGAAGTCTCCATGTGTGCCTCTTATACTTCCACTCATGAAATCTTGATGAAAATAAGGATGTGTTCTTGTTTGAGAGTTAGTTACTTTGTAAGCAGTAAATCCATTGCTATTCCCTCATCCCCACCCTCATAGAGTTTTCAGATTATCCTGTTCATTCTTTCTGGGGATTCAGGGGAAGAGGGGAATAAGCAATCATTCCTAGCTATCTTTTCTTGCCCCAAGGTGTTCAAAATAGTCAGATAAAAGATTTTATCTTGTTACTCTACAGGCTGTTTATAGACAAAGATTGCCGAAGACATTTGGATGACAGCATAAGATGTTCTGTATTTAACTAATAATAAAGGCTGAATAATGAAAGTAAGAATGTGCATAGAATGACAATTCTCCCCTTCCTCCACACCAGATCTTTATTTAGTGAGAAATGTAATTTCCCTTAGAGAGCTGGGGTGACAGTGGGGAGAATGAAGGAAAATATGCCAGTATTGTCTTGAATGTTGGCTAGCTTTGTAAACATTCCCTTTCATTTAGTGACCTCACCACTGAATTTTTGAAGTGTGAGTGTACCTATGGAATTCTAAATTTGGAAATACTTACCTTCACTCAAACTTTGAAATACATATTTTTTACCCAAATGCTTAATCATGAAAACATGTTTTCTAGGGAATAAACAGATACCTGCAGCTGTCTCTACCTATGTGAAGAATCACCCCAAATGTTGCTCAGGAAATCATTTTTCAAGCTTTGTCCAAATTCTGCAGCCCAGGATTGAAACACATCCTGTTTCTGTTTGTAATATCATGCTTTGCATGCACCATTGTCTCCTGGAAAAACTGGAAAACAGAGGTCTTTAAAATCTTATAGATTGCTATTCGCTAAAAAAGACAGGTGTGTATTTTATTATTTTCCAATCTCATGCCAATGGTTTTCATGTGGCAAAATCTTCTGGGGTACAAGCATCCCACTCTGGGAAGCAAACCTCTTAAGCATCGCTCATCCCAAGGTCCCATAAGCAACTTCTTGCTTTATCTGTGTTCTTGACCCTGACAAATTCCATCTGAGCCCATGGAAAGAAGAGGCTCTGGAAACCTCAGGGCGACCCAGGAAGGCAGTGTGCTATTTTTATTCCTGGGAATGTGTAAATTCCACTTTATTAAGTAGATAGGAGGAAATTTTAGAAACACACCTTCCCTGCTTTTCAAAACATGCTCTTCAGCCTAGGACAGATGTTCTTTTAATTAAAACACATGCAATTTCAATTAGTATTTTAAGAAGAAGCCTGATTTTCCAGACAAGGTGATTTATCAGAGCACTGTCTTCCAGCTTGCTTTAATAACTTAGTTTCACAAGCCAAATTCTAGCAAAAGGAAAGTTCTGTACTTTGGCTGAAACTTCACATCTTTAGATTAGGTGCCTATGAGAGAGTGTTCATCTCCTAACCACCAGAACCTAATCTCACAAATGCTGCTTCCTTTTTCAGGGATGCTATGGGTTTCTTGTTAATTAACTTTGGACACCTATTGGGGAATATTGGCGGCTGGGTCTGGCAGATAAGAATTCCTTGGAAGATGAATTATAAATAAATCAAAGAGCCAATGATTATTTTATTAAATAAGACTTCAATGATTTATCCTTTGGAAATATTCCATGTGTGGAAAAGGCAAAATTGAGAAATTTCCAGTTGATTCAGGACCTCAGCTTAAAACTAAACATAGATCTGCCATATGATCCAGCAATCCCACTCCTAGGGATATACTGAAAGGAATGTGACACAGGTTACTCCAGAGGCACCTGTACACCTATGTTTATTGCAGCACTCTTCACAATAGCCAATTTATGGAAACAGCCAAGATGCCCCACTAATGAATGCATGAAGAAAATGTGGTACTTGTACACAATGGAATTTTACTCAGCCATGAAGAAGAATGAAATCTTGTCATTCACAAGTAAATGGATGGAATTGGAGAACATCATCTTAAGCGAAGTTAGCCAGGCTCAGAAAGCCAAAAATCATATGTTCTCCCTCATATGCAGACTTTAGACCTAAAACAAATGCAGTAATATTTTTGGACATGGGTTACATGCTAAGGGGAGAACACATACAGGAGGAATAGGGAAAGGTAGGAAACCCAAAACTTGAAAGTGTTTGATGTCTCCACTGTAGAGGAGCTAATATAGTAACCTTAAAACAACAGAAGTCACTATAGGAAGGTGACCAGGAACTAGTGAAGAGGTCAAGTACAGATGAATCAACTTGGATTGTAACACATTTGTACATGGAAGCAATGCTGGGAATCTCTCTGTATAGTTATCCTTATCTCAAACTAACAAAAATGCTATGTCTTTCTTATTATTGCTTATGTCTTCTCTTCAACAAAACTGGAGAAGAGGGCAGAACAGGCTCTGCCTAGAAGCAAGGGGAGTAGGGGGAGGAGGAGGGGGCAGGAGGGGAGAAATGGCTCAAACAATGTATGCATATATGAATAAATGAATAAATAAACCAAAAAAAATCTCCAAGGGGAGAAAGAGAGAGACCGAGACACAGAGACACAGAGAGAGAGACACAGACAGAGATGCATGTAACTTTGATTATTTAGGCATTCATTTTATCCCTGGTCAAATAATTTCAGAAGAAAATGATTAGAGAAGAGGATGTGTGAGAAATGAAATGGCTTTCCTCAAAAACCCCAATCAAATCTTGAGAATTTAAAGATAGAAGAGAACATTTTAACAGGGTAATGTGTTTAAATTGTATCCCTTTGAAACATGGACTGCTATCCTTCCCCTTGCTAGGCACACACACACACACACACCTTAATTGTGTGGGAAGAAATGGTTATTTTTACTCTCTAATACTAAAAAAAAATGGGTTAGAAAACAGTTTTAAAGTAAAGATGAATACTCTCTTAGTCATCCTTGCTCAATTTAGTTATATTTATCATTGCTACCTCTTGAAAAACTGAGCAGGAAAGGACAATTATCACTGAGTGTTCAATTACAAAGAACGGTTTAAGCTAGTGCCCTAAATCAGGTGGCCAGAGGTTTGTCCTGGACGGTGTGGGAGGCAACAAGAGATGGAGGCAGACACTAAAGAAATGAACCACCAGCCCACCAGGCAGGGCACAGCAGGCCCCCCAGACTGGAAGCTGAGAGATGCAGCCCTGTATTATGGCAGCCTGCAGCCAGGTGAGGGTGCTAGTCTGTAAAATGGCCTAGGCAGCAAGAGCAGATTTTACTTCTAAATGCAGTGTGCCTAGAAGAAAAGTTCTATTCTGTTCAAATGGCCAGACAGGAGTCAAAGGAATATATGGTAAGAGGAGAGGAGAGGCCAAGAAATGAATCATTCCCAACAGCTCCTCCTCCAAATGTCCTAAATCTCTTTCAAGAAACTCAGGTGAAGTTCAGAGATTTTTTTTCTCTTACCTCCTAGAAAGTTTACAAAACTTTACCGTCTATCCATAGAGCCTGTTTTTTTTAATTTAAATTTTAATTAAAATTTTTATTTTGTGTATTATAATATCGTTAAGCAAAGTCAAATTAAATGAATGACTTTGATGAGTACAATGATTATTTAAAAGCACAAGTGGCTTGATTCCTACTGCACATAATGTCCTCTGAGTCCCAGACCCTATCATCCTTGTCATTTGACAAAGGCAGCTGAACTTGGGCTGGGATAGGCTGGAATGATGTGGACAAATGTGCAATGTGTTGACTTTAATTAGGAGTCAGTAACTTTGCTACTTCAACATTATCCATGTTCAAGGTAGGCCAAAAGATTTAAAAAAAAAAATCCTTGTGACTGTCACCTTGGGACTTAACAGTTTAATTTACTTGTCAAAAGGGAAAATTATAGCCATAAAATGGAAAGTGGTGGGATGAAATTTTTAATTGACTATTAAGTTCACAGACTAATATTCTCCGTGTCTGTGTGAATCCCATCCATTTAAAAAGTGACCTTAGTACTCTAAAAATGTTAAATAAATAAGTAAATAATTTTAATTTGAAAGTCATCAGATTTACTTGTTAAATTCTAATGCAAACCCCAGTTTTAACTTGTCTCCATTTTCCCAGTGTCAAAGGAATCCAAATCTTGGTATATTTCCTATCTTTTCTTTTTCCCCATGCAGTAAATCTACCATAATGTCTTACTGACACACCCTCAGGGCATTTCTTGAGTTTTCCTTAGTATTCCTGTGCATTTCCCTTTCAGTTACCACCACAGCACATCAAGGTGGCCAATGCACAGGCCTGGCATCCTGCCTGGCATTCTGCAAAGAGGAGACTTTGTCCCTTCTCACCTTCCTGCCCTCCCACCTCCCACATCACTTTTGCCACCCTGGCCTTTGTAAGAGGCTCTAGTTAAGTAGAATTCAGCACTTCCCTGATGTTAGTGATACAAATGAACCCTGCTGCCTGGTTGGTTTGTTTGCTTTCTATAATCCTTCTTAGTACAATAGGCATCGCTTTCTTCTAATCTTTCTCTGACCTTCCAGCAGCAGCATTTGATGTATTTGTATAACTTGGTTTCTAAGATATAGATTCACTAGTTTCCTCCCTTCCCTCTCCCCTCCCCCACAAAAAAAGACACACCTATGGCTCTTTGCTCTCTATTTTATCCCAGGGCTCTGACCTGAGTCTCTTCTCTCCTTCATCAATAACACTCTCTCTAAGTCCTCACCTCTATTTTACTTTTAATGCTCTTCACTTTCCTGCCAATTCAGTATGATTCCTATCAGTCTGACATAATTTATCTTCTACCTAAAGAAAGTTCTTCAGGACTGTATATTATGCAGGTCTCTGAAGATGAATTCCCTCAGCTTTTTTTTTTCTCAGAAAATATCTTTATTTTGCCTTTAGCTTTTAAGTCTGTCTTTGTTCTGTTGGATTCTGAGGTGATAACTTTAGTCTTTCAGTGCTTTAAATATATTGTTCCATTGTCTTTTGGTCTCCATTGCTTTTGACAAGAAGTCAGTTGTTGTTGTTGCTTCCCTGAATTAATGCTTATGTCGTCTGATTTTAAGATACTTGGTAGTAGTTGGGCACCTGTGGTTCATGCATATAATAATCCTAGCTTCTTGGGAGACTGAGATTGGGAGGTTCATAGTTCAAGGCCATCTGGGGCAGATAGTTCACAAGACCCCATCTCCAAAATAACCAGACCAAAAATGAACTGGAGATGTGGCTCCAGTGGTAGAGCACCTGCTTTGCAGGTAGAAAACCCTGAGTTCAAACCCCAGTCCCACAAAAAAAAAAAAAAAAAAGAAAGAAAGAAATTTGGTCAATACTTATTCTACCCCCTTCTCATTTTCCTCTCTTTCTGAAACTCTAATTACATATGTTACATTGCACAATACTGTCACACAGATCTCAGATATCTGAGATTTTTCATTCTTTTTCACATTGTGCTTTAGTTTGGATAATTTCTGACATTCACTGGTTCTTTCAAGTGCTATTGTCAGACTTCTGTAAAGGTCATGATACGAATTCTTCATGTCTGACATTGTGTTTTCTGATTCTATAATCTTCATTTGATTCTCTCTTATAGTTTCTATTTCTCTGCTGAATTTGTCCATTTTTATGCACATTACCCATTTTTTCTATTTTCCCACTACCATAATTTACATGTACACCACAGATAAAGACCTTTCTTCTTATTCTAACACCTGGGTTATTGCAAATTTACCTATAATGATTATCTTTCCTCTTAATTTGTGATCACATTTTTTTGCTTCTTTGCAAGTCTTGTTATTATAGGCATTTTATATTTAAAGAATATAAGGGACTAAATTAAATAATCCATTCAACACCCCCTTCACCTAACCCACCCTATATCCTTTTAGTATTGAGTTGCTAAAGTGGAAGGATGGGTTAATCTAATGCATAATTTAGCTATATCTGGGCTTTATTAAACTCAGTCTATTTGCAACCTCAGTTAAATTTAGTTGACCACAGAGTTCAACTATTTCAAGAGTATGATCAGTACTTCACCAGCATTTTAGTTGGGCTTGAATGCTGAGCATGTAGAGATTTCAGAGATTTCTCTATGCTCCTGTCACCACTTTGCTTCCCTTTTCTTTTTTCTTTTGTTTATTTGTTTGTTTTTGCAATACTGGGAACTGAAAGCAGAGGCTCCTTACACTTGTTAGGCAAGTGCTCTGCTACTTGTGTTGTGTCTCCACACTTGCTTTTTTTTTTTTTTTAGCGTACTAGGGCTTGAACTCAGAGCATTCACTTTAAGCCACTCCACCAGTCCAATTTTTTTTTGTGAGAGGGTTTTTCGAGATAGGATCTTGTGAAATATTCGCCTGGGCTGGCTTTGAACTGCAATCCTCCTGATCTCAGCCTCCTGAGTAGCTAGGATTACAGGCATAAGCCACGGGTGCCCAGCCCACACCTTTTGTTTTTGTTTTTATTTTTGTTTTTGACATAGTGTCTCCCCAACTTTTCCAAGGTTGGTCTCAAACTGCAATCTTCCTACCTCCATTTCCCAAGTACCTGAAATTACAAATGGGCATCATCACATTGGCTTTAGCTAGCAGTTTTCCGAGCCACAGAGAATCTTGCACCTCTTCCTGTCTTTCCTTCTCCCTCCCTCCTTCCTCTCTCCATTGTGAATTTCAGCTGTAGACTTTTGGATCAATGTATTACCTACATTTTTCTGGCCTTAAAAAAATGGTAAATATGTTGCCTTCATATTTACCATTTTTTTATTTTTTTATTATTCATAAGTGCATACAATGCTTGGGTCATTTCTCACCCCTGCCCAGCCCCTCCCTTACCATGCACCCCAATGCCTCCCTCTCCCCCCGGCCCCCTCGATACCTGGCAGAAACTATTTTGCCCTTATCTCTAATTTTGTTGAAGAGAGAGTATAAGGAATAATAGGAAGGAATAAGGGTTTTTGCTACTTGAGATAAGGATAGCTATACAGGGAGTTGACTCACATTAATTTCCTGTGCATGTGTGTTACCTTCTAGGTTAATTCTTTTTTATCTAACCTTTTCTCTAGTTCCTGGTCCCCTTCTCCTATTGGCCTCTGTTGCTTTTAAGGTATCTGCTTTAGTTTCTCTGTGTTGAGGGCAACAAATGCTAACTAATTTTTTAGGTGTCTTACCTATCCTCACCCCTCCCTTGTGTGCTCTCGCTTTTATCATGTGCTCATAGTCTAATCCCATTGTTGTGTTTGCCCTTGATCTAATGTCCGCATATGAGGGAGAACATACAATTTTTGGTCTTTTGGGCTAGGCTAACCTCACTCAGAATGATGTTCTCCAATTCCATCCATTTACCAGTGAATGATAACATTTCATTTTCTTCATGGCTGCATAAAATTCCATTGTGTATAGATACCACATTTTCTTGATCCATTCGTCAGTAGTGGGACATCTTGGCTGTTTCCATATCTTGGCTATTGTGAATAGCGCTGCAATACACATGGGTGTACAGGTGCCTCTGGAGTAACCTGTGTCACAGTCTTTTGGGTATATCCCCAAGAGTGGTATTGCTGGATCAAATAGTAGATCAATGTTTAGCTTTTTAAGTAGCCTCCAAATTTTTTTCCAGAGTAGTTGTAATACTTTACATTCCCCGAATCCTTGCCAATACCTGTTGTTGGTGGTGTTGCTAATGATGGCTATTATAACAGGGTGAGGTAGAATCTTAGTGTGATTTTAATTTTCATTTCCTTTATTGCTAGAGATGGTGAGCATTTTTTCATGTGTTTTTTAGCCATTTGAATTTCTTCTTTTGAGAAAGTTCTGTTTAGTTCACTTGCCCGTTTCTTTATTGGTTCATTAGTTTTGGGAGAATTTAGTTTTTTAAGTTCCCTATATATTCTGGTTGTCAGTCCTTTGTCTGATGTGTAGCTGGCAAATATTTTCTCCCACTCTGTGGGTGTTCTCTTCAGTTTAGAGACCATTTCTTTTGTTGAGCAGAAGCTATTTAGTTTTATGAAGTCCTACTTATCTATGCTATCTCTTAGTTGCTGTGCTGCTGGGGTTCCATTGAGAAAGTTCTTACCTATACCTACTAATTCCAGAGTATTTCCTACTCTTTCCTGTACCAACTTTAGAGTTTGGGGTCTGATATTAAGATCCTTGATCCATTTTGAGTTAATCTTGGTATAGGGTGATATACATGGATCTAGTTTCAGTTTTTTGCATACTGCTAACCAGTTTTCCCAGCAGTTTTTGTTGAAGAGGCTGCTATTTCTCCATTGTATATTTTTAGCACCTTTGTCAAAGACAAGTTGGTTATAGTTGTGTGGCTTCATATCTGGGTCCTCTATTTCTGTTCCACTGGTCCTCATGCCTGTTTTTGTGCCAGTACCATGCTGTTTTTACTGTTATTGCTTTGTTTGGTCAGAGTTCTTCTGTGTGTGAGCCTCTGCTACAAGCTTTCCCCTTTCCAAGCAAACTGGGGGAGGTGACACTGCACCCGCTTTCTCTGGCCTGCGTGTTTATTTACAGTTCATGTAGGAAGTGGGTCTTCCCCCCTCTCCTGGTTGCTTGGTGTACGCCCTGACTCCCACTGTCTCCAGCCAGGCCCGGCTTGTTTATTTACAGTTACATGAGGGATTCCCCTCCCCCCCTCTTTGGTGCTCAGGGCACCCCACCCTCTTTGCTACTTGTCTTTATTGTTCTTATTGCTTATTACTCAGTTTCTCTTTTTTCCCTGGGTGGGGGTCGGCCTGTCCAGGGGGCTACGCTGATCTGGCCCAGGGTTGTCTGTGGAAGTACCACGTCCCACTTAGCTCACCTTGTGGTCCGTGTCTTTCCAAGCCGTCTGGGTGCCGGTGTCTGGCGGCCTGGGGGCCCTCCTGGTTTCTCCATTTAATGTGAAGTGGAGATTCTCTGCGCAGGCTGGAGGTGTAGAGGGGTCAAAGTTTTGCCTCTTCTCAGTGGTTTTTCCTATAAGGTGTATCTCCAGCGTCTCTCCAAGATTTTACTTTAGGAGGCACACTTTCTGCTTCCTCCCTCTAGCCGCCATCTTGGAATCCACCCATATTTACCATTTGTAAGTTTACAACCTTTCTTCCAAATTGGCACTATCCCCTTCATCTCTGCTGATACTGTTCTCATTCCAGTTCTGTCCCTTCAGCTCTTTCCTCCATTTGAACTGTTCCTTTACTTCCTTTCCTATCTTCTCCTTACACACTTTCCAAGATACTTTCAGGCCCTACTCTTTCATCAAGCTTTTGTGAGAGCTCCAATTTTTGCCATTTGAAGTTTTTCATTTTGCTCTATCTGCAGTACCATTTAAGGAATGCTGTGTACAGCACTCATATCAATCCATATGATTCAGGTGAAGTAGTGTCATCTCAGCCAAGCCAGTAGCACTTTAGGAACAGAAAGAATATCTTTCTTTGTTTTGGAAAGCCTAGCATTGGGTAATGTGACAATTGTGGCTGTATGGCACAGCCTCTGTCAGAAATGATCTCCACAGAAGCATGCATGGTGTCTTCAACCACAAGTCCAAGCATAAAGATATTCTGTAATCCTAGAGATATTTATTAAGTATTGTTTGGATATGATATAAGTTGAAGCCACAGTATTGTGGCTTCATAAACCCAGTTTTTATTGTAATATATATTCTCCTAATTATTTTAAATCACTTTGCAGATATCATCTGTACTACAACTTCTTTTACAATTGATTCCTAACTATCCTCACCTATTTTCCTTACCTTGAACAAAACACCACACCCCGAAAAATAGAACTACATCCTAATTTTTATTAAGCAAACCAAGGCAGATGAATATATTTTTTGCAGAACATGGTTCTTAACCTTGAGTGTACTTTGGAATCATCTGAGCCTATCCTCAGAGGTCTGATATTAGCACTTATTTTAAGACTCCCTGAGGGATTCAAAAATATCCAAGGCAGAAAACTACTGATTTAGAGTCTGTAAAACCCATCATAGATTAAAAAATACCAAAAACCCAGCCTGCTCATCTCCTGGAAATTTGCCTTCTCCCAATTTTAAAATATTTTTAATGATTACATTTTAAACTTAAGTATTTTTCTTTGAAACATTCATTCGATTAGAAAAAGTGAAATGTTTTCTTCAGAAAGTAAACTGATTCAGACTTCCTCCTTATATTATTGTATATCGTGGATAGTTAGTCCTATGTGAACTGCAGATTTCAGCCAACAATGCCTCTTTAGGTATTAATACCTAAAGTGAAAGCAACGTTTAATGTCTTGCATACATGCATACATATAGTAGGAACATCAAGTGGGTATAAGTCCCTTGTTTTAGTAGAATCTTTCATAAAAAACATTTGGTGAAGAAATCATGAGCCTCTTCAGTTTAGTAGAGGATTCCAACCATACCTTTCTACTTAATGAAGTCCTTTGTAGTCAAAGGCCAGTTTAATTGAGTGGACTGGGCAAAAGAGCTTGCTAAGAATACTACATGCAAGTGTAACACTGACAATAGTGTGCAGGTCAGGGAAGGCTATAGGAAATGTCTCACTCCTTCTTAGGGAACAGTCTCAAGGTCTGAGAGTTTCTCTGCATTCAAGAGCTGATTGGTGACCACATAGTCATCCTGCAGGACTGGGGGTTTTCCTCTTCTCCCTAGTCCCCCTCCCTTAGTTTGAGTCATAGCTTTTCTCTGGTACTGGAAACCTTAATCCTTCAAGCAGCATCCAGACACTGCCTCCTGCATTTTGGCCTGTGACTTCTTTGACATTGTGTGTCTACTTGGGTGTGGGCTAAATAAGGAAAGATTGCTCTCAGTGTTTCAATGAGCAAGCAAAGGAGAAGAAAAACAAATAGAAAAAATATATATGTACACTTACTTTGAAATGTAACTCTGACTCCACCATTTTTCCAAAACTGCTAGAGTATTAACATTACATTTCTGTGAGCTACTTTTTGTAACTAACGCTACCTGTCTCCTCTGAAATTCAGTTGTCCCTAGTATCTCCGGGGGATTGGTACTGAGACCACTAAGGATACCAAATATCCATAGTCACTCAAGACCTTTATAGAGAACAGTGTAGTATTTACATATAACCTGTGCATATCCCCTAGTAAACTTGAATTCCTCTTTAGATTACATATAATAACTCAGGCTAAATAAATACTATGTACATAGTTTTTCCACTGTATTGTTTAAGAAATAATGATGAGAAAATAGTTTTGTAAATTCAGTACAAGTGCAGGATTTTTTTTTCCAGAATTTTCAGTCCTCTGTTATTAAATCTGTGAGTGTGGAACCTGCAAATATGTATAGCCAACTCTTTACTATTCTTTGCTGCTACTTTATGTCTTCTGCTCAAATGGTTTTTGAAATGTGCTCTTTGGTATACACAGGACATGCAAGGCAGTATGTGCTGTGAGTTGCCTTTGACTCTTTGAGGCAGGATTTATCAGAAGCTCCTCCATCTTGTCCTCTTTCCCATCTCCTGACTAAAGGTATATGTGGTGGACAAGATGTGTCTGGGGTGTCGTGTGGAGGTTGTCTCAGACACTGGGAGAGCTAATTTGTCTCCTTGAAGATGAAACCTTTGGCCTTGCTTTTTTCAAAGGGTGTCAGTTTTCTAAAGAATGGCAGGCATCCGGGAAACCTAAAGAGTAACTGTTTCAAATGTTCCCCAGGTGGCCGATACTGCACATCCCAGCAATTAGTTTCGTCTTCTTCTGTGACACCTCGTTTTCCCCAGAAGCAGTATTGTAATTGTATTCCTCCCTCACTGATTCTCACTTTTGGTGCACCTCAGGAAGAGGTAGTGGATTAAAAACAAAACGTAGAGTAGGTGATGAGTTGTAGCAGAGTGTTGTTTCTGCATGCTCGTATAAGAAGTATTCAGTTAGCCTTTTTCCCTTAGGTAAAGGACTGGAATTAGATAACAACATTTGAATTACAAAGCGGAGGATCTCCCATAATCAATATTTTATTTTTTTTTCTTTTTTCTTTTATTATTCATATGTGCATACAAGGCTTGGTTCATTTCTCTCCCCTGCCCCACCCCCTCCCTTACCACCCACTCCACCCCCTCCCTCTCCCCCCACCCCCTCAATACCCAGCAGAAACTATTTTGCCCTTATCTCTAATTTTGTTGTAGAGAGAATATAAGCAATAATAGGAAGGAACAAGGGTTTTTGCTGGTTGAGACAAGGATAGCTATACAGGGCATTGACTCACATTGATTTCCTGTGCATGGGTGTTACCTTCTAGGTTAATTCTTTTTGATCTAACCTTTTCTCTAGTACCTGTTCCCCTTTTCCTATTGGCCTCAGTTGCTTTAAGGTATCTGCTTTAGTTTCTCTGCGTTAAGGGGAACAAATGCTAGCTAATTTTTTAGTTGTCTTACCTATCCTCACCCCTTCCTTGTGTGCTCTCGCTTTTATCATGTGATCATAGTCCAATCCCCTTGTTGTGTTTGCCTTTGATCTAATGTCCACATATGAGGGACAACATACGATTTTTGGTCTTTTGGGCCAGGCTAACCTCACTCAGAATGATTTTCTCCAATTCCATCCATTTACCAGCAAATGATAACATTTCGTTCTTCTTCATGGCTGCATAAAATTCCATTGTGTATAGATACCACATTTTCTTAATCCATTTGTCAGTGCTGGGGCATCTTGGCTGTTTCCATAACTTGGCTATTGTGAATAGTGCCGCAATAAACATGGATGTGCAGGTGCCTCTGGAGTAACAGTGTTTTGGGTATATCCCCAAGAGTGGTATTGCTGGATCAAATGGTAGATTGATGTCCAGCTTTTTAAGTAGCCTCCAAATTTTTTTCCAGAGTGGTTGTACTAGTCTACATTCCCACCAACAGTGTAAGAGGGTTCCTTTTTCCCCACATCCTCGCCAACACCTGTTGGTGGTGTTGCTCATGATGGCTATTCTAACAGGGGTGAGGTGGAATCTTAGCGTGGTTTTAATTTGCATTTCCTTTATTGCTAGAGATGGTGAGCATTTTTTCATGTGTTTTCTGGCCATTTGAATTTCTTCTTTTGAGAAAGTTCTGTTTAGTTCACTTGCCCGTTTCTTTATTGGTTCATTAGTTTTGGGAGAATTTAGTTTTTTAAGTTCCCTGTATATTCTGGTTATCAGTCCTTTGTCTGATGTATAATTGGCAAATATTTTCTCCCACTCTGTGGGTGTTCTCTTCAGTTTAGAGACCATTTCTTTTGATGAAGAGAAGCTTTTTAGTTTTATGAGGTCCCATTTATCTATGCTATCTCTTAGTTGCTGTGCTGCTGGGGTTTCATTGAGAAAGTTCTTACCTATACCTACTAACTCCAGAGTATTTCCTACTCTTTCTTGTATCAACTTAAGAGTTTGGGGTCTGATATTAAGATCCTTGATCCATTTTGAGTTAATCTTGGTATAGGGTGATATACATGGATCTAGTTTCAGTTTTTTGCAGACTGCTAACCAGTTTTCCCAGCAGTTTTTGTTGAAGAGGCTGCTATTTCTCCATCGTATATTTTTAGCTCCTTTGTCAAAGACAAGTTGGTTATAGTTGTGCGGCTTCATATCTGGGTCCTCTATTCTGTTCCACTGGTCTTCATGTCTGTTTTTGTGCCAGTACCATGCTGTTTTTATTGTTATTGCTTTGTAATATAGTTTGAAGTCAGGTATTGTGATACCTCTAGCATTGTTCTTTTGACTGAGTATTGCCTTGGCTATTCGTGGCTTCCTGTGTTCCCATATAAATTTCACAGTAGATTCTTTGATCTCTTTACTGAATGTCTTTGGAAATTTGATGGGAATTGCATTAAACATGTAGATTACTTTTGGGAGTACAGACATTTTTACTATGTTGATTCTACCAATCCATGAGCATGGGAGATCTCTCCACTTTCTATAGTCTTCCTCAATCTCTTTCTTCAGAAGTGTATAGTTTTCCTTGTAGAGGTCTTTCACATCTTTTGTTAGGTTTACACCTAGGTATTTGATTTTGTTTGAGGCTATTGTAAATGGAATTGTTTTCATACATTCTTTTTCCGTTTGCTCATTGTTAGTGTATAGAAATGCTAATGATTTTTCTATGTTGATTTTATATCCCGCTACCTTGCTATAGCTATTGATGATGTCTAGAAGCTTCTGAGTAGAGTTTTTTGGGTCTTTAAGGTATAGGATCATGTCATCTGCAAATAGGGATATTTTGACAGTTTCTTTACCTATTTGTATTCCTTTTATTCCTTCTTCTTGCCTAATTGCTCTGGCTAGGAATTCCAGTACTATGTTGAATAGGAGTGGAGATAGTGGGCATCCTTGTCTGGTTCCTGATTTTAGAGGGAATGGTTTTAATTTTTCTCCGTTAAGTATAATGCTGGCTGTAGGTTTGTCATATATAGCTTTTATAATGTTGAGGAACTTTCCTTCTATTCCTAGTTTTCTTAGAGCTTTTATCATGAAATGATGTTGGATCTTATCAAAGGCTTTTTCTGCATCTATTGAGATGATCAAGTGGTTTTTGTCTTTGCTTCTGTTAATGTGGTTTATTATGTTTATTGATTTTCGTATGTTGAACCACCCCTGCATCCCCAGGATGAAGCCTACTTGGTCATGGTGAATAATCTTTTTGATGTGTTGCTGAATTCGGTTTGCCATTATTTTGTTGAGGATTTTTGCATCAATGTTCATTAAGGAGATTGGCCTATAGTTCTCCTTTTTGGAGGTGTCTTTGCCTGGTTTTGGGATAAGTGTAATACTGGCTTCATAAAATGTGTTTGGCAGTTTTCCTTCCCTTTCTATTTCATGGAACAGTTTAAGGAGGGTTGGTATCAGTTCTTCTTTAAAGGTCTGATAGAATTCAGCAGAGAATCCATCAGATCCTGGACTTTTCTTTTTGGGAAGACTCTTGATTGCTGCTTCAATTTCATTTTGTGTTATAGGTCTATTCAGGTGATTAATTTCCTCTTGGTTCAGTTTTGGATGATCATATGTATCTAGAAATCTGTCCATTTCTTTAAGATTTTCAAATTTATTAGAATATAGATTCTCAAAGTAGTCTCTGATGATTTCCTGGACTTCCATGGTGTTTGTTGTTATCTCCCCTTTTGCATTCCTAATTCTACTAATTTGGGTTTTTTCTCTCCTCATTTTAGTCAGGTTTGCCAGGGGTCTATCGATCTTGTTTATTTTTTCAAAGAACCAACTTTTTGTTTCATTAATTCTTTGTATGGTTTTTTTGGTTTCTATTTCGTTGATTTCAGCTCTTATTTTTATTCTTTCTCTCCTTCTATTTGTTTTGGGATTTGCTTGTTCTTGTTTTTCTAGGAGTTTGAGATGTATCATTAGGTCATTGATTTGGGATCTTTCAATCTTTTTAATATATGCACTCATGGCTATAAACTTTCCTCTCAAGACTGCCTTAGCTGTGTCCCATAGGTTCCGGTAGGTTGTGTTTTCATTTTCATTGACTTCCAGGAACTTTTTAATTTCCTCTTTTATTGCATCGATGATCCATTCTTCATTAAGTAATGAGTTATTTAGTTTCCAGCTGTTTCCATGTTTTTTGTCTTTACTTTTGTTGTTGAGTTCTACTTTTACTGCATTGTGGTCAGATATTATGCACGGTATTATTTCTGTTTTCTTATATTTGCTGAGGCTTGCTTTGTGCCCTAGGATATGATCTATTTTGGAGAAGGTTTCATGGGCTGCTGAGAAGAATGTATATTGTGTAGAGTTTGGATGAAATGTTCTGTAGACATCTACTAGGTCCATTTGATCTATTGCATATTTTAGATCTTGGATTTCTTTATTGAGTTTTTGTTTGGATGACCTATCTATTGATGATAATGGGGTGTTAAAGTCTCCCATAACCACTGTGTTGCGTTTATATATGCTTTTAGGTCTTTCAGGCTATGTTTGATGAAATTGGGTGCGTTGACATTGGGTGCATACAGATTGATGATTATTATTTCCTTTTGGTCTATTTCCCCTTTTATTAGTATGGAATGTCCTTCTTTATCTCGTTTGATCAATGTAGGTTTGAAGTCTACTTTGTCAGAGATAAGTATTGCTACTCCTGCCTGTTTTCGGGGGCCATTGGCTTGGTAAATCTTCTTCCAGCCTTTCATCCTAAGCATATGCTTATTTCTGTCGGTGAGATGAGTCTCCTGTAAGCAACAAATTGTTGGATCTTCTTTTTTAATCCATTTTGTCAAACGGTGTCTTTTGATGGGTGAATTAAGTCCATTAACATGAAGCGTTAGTACTGATAGGTATGTGGTGATTCCTGCCATTTAGTTGTCTTAGTTGTTTGAAGGTTTGATTGTGTGTACCTAACTTGATGTTACTCTCTACTGTCTTGCTTTTTCTTATCCTGTGGTTTGGTGCTGCCTGCCTTTTCATGGTTAAGTTGGGTGTCACTTTCTGTGTGCAGGATCCCTTGCAGAATCTTTTGTAATGGTGGCTTTGTGGTCACATATTGTTTTAGTTTCTGCTTATCATGGAAGACTTTTATTGCTCCATCTATTTTGAATGATAGCTTTGCTGGGTAGAGTATCCTGGGGTTGAAGTTATTTTCATTCAGTGCCCGGAAGATCTCACCCCACGCTCTTCTTGCTTTTAATGTTTCTGTTGAGAAGTCTGCTGTGATTTTGATGGGTTTACCTTTGTATGTTACTTGTTTTTTCTCTCTTGCAGCCTTCAATATTCTTTCCTTAGTTTCTGAACTTGTTGTTTTAATGATGATATGTCGTGGAGTAGTTCTATTTTGATCTGGTCTGTTTGGTGTCCTGGAGGCCTCTTGCATTTGTATGGGAATATCTTTCTCTAGATTTGGGAAATTTTCCGTTATTATTTTGTTGAATATATTACGCATTCCTTTCGCTTGCACCTCTTCTCCTTCTTCGATGCCCATGATTCTCAAGTTTGGTCTTTTGATGGAGTCAGTGAGTTCTTGCATTTTCTTTTCACAGGTCTTGAGTTGTTTAATAGTTCTTCGGTTTTTCCTTTCATTACCATTTCATCTTCAAGTTCTGAGATTCTGTCTTCTGTTTGTTCTATTCTGCTGGATTGGCTTTCCGTTTTGTTTTGCAGTTCTGTTTTGTTCTTTTTTCTGAGGTTTTTCCATATCCTGGCAGTTTTCTTCTTTAATGTTGTCTATTTTTGTCCTGAGTTCATTTATCCATTTATTCATTGTGTTCTCTCTTTCACTTTGGTGTTTATACAGTGCTTCTATGGTTTCCTTTATTTCTTCTTTTGCTTTTTCAAATTCTCTATTTTTATTGTCTTGGAATTTCTTGAGTGTCTCCTGTACATTTTGATTGACCCTGTCCAGTATCATCTCTATAAAATTCTCATTGAGTACTTGTAGTATGTCTTCTTTTAAATTATTCTTGTGGGCTTCATTGGGTCCTTTGGCATAGTTTATATTCATTTTTTTGGAGTCTGGATCTGAGTTTCTGTTCTCTTCATTCCCCTCTGGTTCCTGTACTAATTTTTTGCTGTGGGCAAACTGGTTTCCCTGTTTTTTCTGTCTTCCCGTCATTGTCGTTGGTGTTGTTACTGTTCCTGTACCGTGTGCAATTAAGTATTTTCTAGCTTGTAATAATAACAATGGTAATATTTAGAATGGAAGGGTGAGCTGAGATGGAAAGCAAGAAGTTAAAGAAAAGGGGAAACATAATCAATATTTTAAAGCGTAAGCTTGTGACCATGCTCCTCTGGATTGGGCAGTGACAAACCATGACTATGGCACATTTGGTAATTAAGTTCAATTTGCAGTAAAGCCCATCTTAACTGAGTATGTGACCTCTTATGTGTAAGCATGATTTAATCCACAGTAATTGAGCACAAATGGGAACAAGAGAGAGTCAGGCTCTGTCTTCTTCCCACTTTGGCTTCAGGCAGTGCTTCTAGCCACCCTACTTTTCAGTTTCTCATATGACTCAAAAGCCAGCCCCAGCCCTGGTGGGCTCCCAGAAGGGACAGAATGGAAGATCTAGGGGGTGCTGGAAGGGAAGAGATGCTTTGGAGAGCAACCTGCAGACAAGAGATAGCACCAGTGACAGCCATAACCATTCTTCCCACTAGTTAATCTAAACCCAATGCTCCCGGGCCCTTGAGGGAGGTGAAAGGACCTGCTTGAACTGAGCAGAAAAAACAAATCACTAACTAGACTAACAAGTCACTTAGTCATTTGCTAAAATTGTTACTTTCCCTTAGGTATTCTGCTAAACATTCATACTGCCTTTCTGTTTTGCTTTGGTTAATAGAGAGGGATGGTTTTAGACTATGAAGCTGACAGAGCTGGCAGAAATGCTTGGTTAGGGGATTTGTCTTCCAGGAGAATTAATGAACAATTCCAGGACTCCTGTGCTGAACAGGAAGGGGAGGAACGGTAGGGAAAAAAGAGGGCCGGGTGTAGTGATGTACTTGTCTGTGAAGGAGGCACATCTCTACTGACTTCTCTCTCTTTTCACCCTTCTGCTCTGCCCCACATTCCCACTGCTCATCACAGGAGGTAGGATTAGCCTCTCTCCTGAAACCTCTAGGTTCAGAAATTTTACAATCTTTATTTTCACTATTCAGTCTCTGCTCAGTTATCCAAATGACTAATTCTGGTCTCTGCTCAGTTTCTTTCTAAATTCAAAGGCACATAACACAGGAAAGAGATGTCTCAAATAAATGCATAAGAACAGCCTATAACAGGGCTGAAGCGAGCTGGAATCTTAACTTGGGAGAAAGGAAAGGGATGACATGAAAAGGCTGGGGATATAGCGCAGTAGTTTAGTGTTTGCCTCGCATGCATGAGACCCTGATTTCAATCCCCAGTACCAAAAAAAAAAAAAAATAGAAAAGGAACACACCTAGGCCTTCCTATAAATACCTGAGGAGGGAATCCCATTCTCTCCTTCCCCCAAGCTCCTCCCCACCTACATTCCTTAAGTTCTGAAGAAATTTTATTCTGTTCCTGGTCTTTCCTGGGTCTGGTGCCCCCTCCCTCATAATCTCCTTGAGAGAAGGGTTTGTCTTCTTACTAACCACATGGGCTGGAAGAGGCCTGTATCACTTTATTGACAGAATCAGTGATGGGACTTATTGACAAAATTATGAAAGCAGGAGTTTGCAAATTATTTTTGCTGTTAACTTTCTAAAAGATTTTTGCATAGCCATCTACACGCACACACACACACACACATTTTGTGTTTTAAATTTTAATAATTGCCATAAGATAGTTTCCTGTATGGCATTTTAAAAATAAAACCGACATGTCACTCTTTTTAAATATGTCTAAGCAATCAGCAGAGCACAGTGGTTTAATATCCATCATCATCTTTTTAGTAGTATGTGAGCAATTTCCTCTCTCTCTTTCTTTCTCCCTCCTGCTCTCTTTTGCAGTTCTAGTGTTTGAAGTCAGGGTCACTTGACCCATGTCCCTAGTCCTGCAATTTTCCTCATTAATGTTAGAATTTCCCATCCATTCCTTTTGGGCTCCTAAACATATCCTTTTCATATCCTCCCCAAATTTCATCCCGATTGATGTATTTTATGCTTTGCAGTCTATTGTTGAACATTCATTCTGCAAACAAAATATACACCAAGTTTACTCTTTGATACTTCATACAGCATAAGGCTTTAATTTATGGATTAAGTTATTATTATAGATATTAGCAGAATACAGTTGCTTGAAATAACCTGTAAAGCTTGACTAAAATTATTAAATATAAAAAGTAAAAATGTATTGGAAATGCATTTCCTAGATAGATGAGCCTTTTTTCCTAATCAATTATATATTTCAAAATGAGTATTACTTATTGCTTGAATTAACAAGAGTCCACTATCATTTTATTCTAATTTTTGTTTTGTTTTTATAGATTTAAATTCTGAGAAACAACATTCAGGTATCTAGGATGAAGGAAACACAGGCCTTTCCTTACAGCAGTGCCAACTGATTCTTTAAATTTCTTTTGCATTTAATTTCAAAAATCTCGCTGGGATTGGTCATCAGTAGTTATTTTTAATTTTCTATTAACCAACAACTTAATTTGGTCTACCTCCAATTTTGGTAAAAAGAATTGGGGGAAAAAAAAGATGAACAGTCCATTGCTGGAATTGTTTCCTTTGTGATCCAGAAATGGGCATTTTGCAGTGCCTTTGTTTTATCTCTCACAGGAACAAGGAGAAAGGTTGTCTTAGTTTCATAAAGTGGGAAAGGGGGACTCGTGGAAGAGCACACAAACAGTCTTGCTGCTAACTGTGCCTAGGGAAGTTGAAAATCTGAAGTGAATTCTCTAAACCCCAACCCAGCATTCTCCTGACAAGCTTCATGGGGCCCAGGACACACAGGCTCCATTTGGAGACCACCGGCCCAGGGCAGGATTATATTTACGACCTTAAGGTTGTTCCACAATGCCAAAGGTTACTATTGGACAAATGTGCTTCTCTGATGAAGGAGCCCTCGTTTTCACAAATCCTTTCCACATGTGCCATTTTGGAGCTGTGGGTCCCCAGAAGGGGTTTACCACAAAGAAAAGCAGCCAAGCACATGCAGCGAGCACCAGGCAAGATTCAAGGATTACGTTTCAAGCTAATTAGAACTACAGTACGAATTTTATGCAGGTCATAATTTCTTATCTACACATAGAGGATCATTATTGGGACAATGAGTGCAGTATTTAAAACTTTCTGGGGACCAATTAAATATAAGGAAGTCTAGCTTTCAGACCGGAAGTGCTGCAATTCAGCACTTACACTATAAAAGTCTAATGTGATTATTTAATAAAGTTGCCAAGATACTGTAATAAGAAATAGTTGGATATTTCAAGGGCTTAGCATCATTTTCTCCTTGTCTGCTCATTTCCAAGATCTGGAATTAATTTTTATTTCCTCATTCATTCACCTGACCAGTGTTTATTGATGCTTAGTAAGTGCCAGTCACAGTATAGCTTCAAAGTTTCTGCTTCATGGAGCTTCTGGTCCCCAAAACAAGCAAACAATGTTTTCTTGAATACAATAGAGGAAAGTATTACAGAGTGACAAGGGACAAGGAATATCAATGTAGTGGTCAGGCTCTTGGAGAAAGTGAGCCCTGAACAGCAGATGGGAAGGTTGTTAAGCCATGGTGCAGACAGCTTTCTGGTCACAAGAGCAAAGACCCACATGCAGGAAGTAGTTTGGTATGTGGTAAGGCAGGTCAAGGTCAATGTTTTTACAGCCAGAAAATGAGCAGAAAAAGCTCAGGGATGCTGATAGAGGGAATGACTAAACCCAGGTAAAGAATTTGGATTTTCCCATTTTTCAGGCCATCTCTCATCTACAGAATCTGGACCCAGGGAGCAGGAGAAATGACAAGAGTGTAAAACAGTGCTGTTTGGGGAGGGAAACCAGTGGAAAGGAAGGAGGACAAAGGAGAAGGTGATAGGGGAGGTGAATATGACCAAAGTTGTATGAAAATATAACAATGAAACCTGTTAAAATTGGTTAAAAGGGGATAGGAAGGCAAGAAAGAATAATAGAGGAGGTAAATTTGATTAAAATATATTATATGTATATATGAAAATACCATAATGAGACCCCTTTGTACAACTAATATAGTCTTTTTTAAAAGAAATTAAATGCATTTGACAAATTTTAAAAAGAATTTGGATTTTCCCCTGAGGATTTGGGGTAGAGAGAGTCTGATTGATGGACCTAAGGTGTTCTCTAGCTGCTGGCTGGATATGAGGCTGTGGGGAAGGAGGAAAGCAGACAGGACATAGGATAGAGGGAGACCCAAGAGGCTGCATTCTTGAGCCTGAGAGAAAAGAGTATGCTATCCCAGACCAGGGGCAAGGAAAGAATTTTGAGGATGGAACCAGCAGGACATGATGATGGATGAAGACAAAATTCTGTGACTAGAAAATGGACAAGAGAGAAAGGCTTGGCAAAAGCAGAGGTTCAATTTTGGACTAAAAGTTTGAAATGTCTATGAAAGGACATGAAAGGAGAGATGTCAAATAGGAAGATGAAAATATTAGTTTGGAACTCAAGACTGAGACATTAAACATTGGTGAATTTTTTTTTAAAGGAAGACAAAGTCATAGTCCAATTATGTTAATTCCCTAAATACAGAAAAACTTATAGGAAACCTCATCTTAAAAGAAAATGGCTAGTTACAGATAGACAGCATTTCATGACTCATTAACCAAAAGATAGGTTTCTTATATAATTTTCTTCTTTTTCTTTACTTTTGAATAAAGAAGACAGGAAATAAGGCTTCTTTGAGAAAAATCTGAGGCCACATATGTTCACATAATTTTAACGTCTGACCTAAAATTGTGACTTACTGTTGTAGGTCATATTTGTGAAGTACTTTGAAAGTTGTCTTTCTTGTTAGGTACAACACTTATCCATGGCTTGTGTATTCACCACTGCTAAGGCATCTTGGCTTATTGTCAACCCCAGGAAAACCATGGGGAGGTGGGAGAGAGTCAGTCAGCTGGACTGATGGGAAGTGTGGATTCCATCTACTGGTATAGACTTTCTTGTTGAGTATTATTTGCTCTATTTTTATTTCCTTAGCCTCACTTTTCTGGATGGTCACTAGTTAAATCTTCATCTATCAAATTGTGTGTGTGTGTGTGTGTGTGTGTGTGTGTGTGTGTGTGTGTGTGTAGTCATTCCAGGGACTTGAAGAATCCCCATGAACAGGACAGCATCCCTAATCATTCCTGTCTTGTTTAGTTTTCCATGTGACAGAAACTATTCAAGGGTCCTTATGTGAACTTCCAGTTTATTTATCTGTGTAGTATGTTATAATGAAAAAATGGAAACACTTCTTACTGATATCTTTATAAATGCAGCAGGGTAACTACCTCTCCATAGAATTTATGCAAACACTGTGACTGTGAATTTAGCTTCCATTTTTCAGCTGTGTGCAGGTTTTGACAGGAGACTTTATCAAACATTTAGAAGTCAGAATAGCCTACAGTGAAGTGAATGTTTCTCGGGCATATAAATCTAATTGATGGAGAACCACTGGAGCCACTGTGTATTCAAGCTTGCCTTATTTCCAGGTGGAAGCAGTATTTTAATTCTGCTCTCTTTTTCAATCCTATGTAGGCTCAACAAAACATAGTTCTATACTTTTTCTGATAAAGTTAATCCTTTTTCTCTATTTATTTGAATTTTAGTTGGTTATGAGTGAATGATCTACTTAATCATAATATATTTATATGTATTATCTTTGCATTCTGCATGAGTTTTTATAAGTAACATAATTTTTGTCCCAAGCTATTTTCAGAGATTTATGTGACTCACACAGAGTGGAAAATCATTCTCAACAGATTTTTTTTACTTGTGTTTTTTATCACTGAGACCCAGTTCTGTGGCATTGGTGAGCCTCACAACACACCCTATTACACAAATCAATATGCCTTCCTTCAAACCCACTGTTTCTTCTTGTTTCTTAGCTACTGTACACTCAGGTCATTTCCTAATCTGAACTAGGACAGTTTTAGGACAATTACCCTATACTTAGAGATGTGGACTAAAGAAGGAGTGTTGACAAAATCCTGTGATTTTCTACAATGCAAATCAAAGGGCAACCAAAGGTACATATAGATAGATGCCACAGCAATATAGCACTAGGCAGGATTCTACACACAGAGTAAAATACCCTCACAAATGTCTAGAACAATACATACCCTAATCTGACCCCAGACTTTGTGAATCTGAGTCTCTGGCAAGGGTGCTGAGCCTCCATCAATCCCCAGAGGCTTCACGGTGACTCTGCCACACAGTGCGGGGTGAGCATCAGGTTCCACCTGTCAGTCTGCAAGTCCTCATTTGCTCAGGGATGCTATCCTTTATTCTCTTACAAGGCTACTGCTTACTAAGCTCAATTGCTTACAAAGCTTTTAGGACCTTCAGAAGCCAAGTGCCATTAAGATTGTGCAAGGAACCCATGCATTTAAAATATTTAACCAATTTGGAGAAACAGTTATGTCATTATTTTTTAAATAAGTTATGAATTAAATCAAGCTCTGTTACGTACTTAACATGGAAATAAAGCTAAAAATGTTTTTAAGATTCACAATCTATTGTGCATCACGTTTTTCAAAGTTTCTTTAGGATAACTCAATCCATGAACATTAACGGAATGATTACCATATTCCAAATGTCATGCTAGGTGCTGTGACTCGAGGCCAGGCATTTGTTTAGATTCCCAGTTTTAAAGATCATGAATAGCACTGAAATATGAAGAATTATTCCCAGAGGTGAAAGCCGTTGTTCAACATCTACTTTGATGTAAGCATGTGCTTCTGCAAAGGCCCAGTCATCATTGGTGGGCAGCTCCACCCTACCTCCATGGTTCAGGGTCCCAGCTTGTTGCAGTTACACACAAGGACCAACCAGCACGCTATATTCATTCATCAGTGTATCTAAGAATCGTCACCACCATGTGTGCAGTGACTGTGGAACTGACTTCTTTCTGCAGGCAGGAAGCCAGTTCAGACCCAAATTTTTATTACAGGTTGACCTGCATGTCCCCCACACACCAGATATTCCACCATAAGCCAGCCTTTTCTAGTCATGTGGCCTGGGAAGTCCCTGCTGTGGTTTCATCACCATCCATAGCAATCTCAGTTGGAAACTGATAGCAATTCATTGTCTCTGTCTCTTGCTCCCCCTGCCTGTGTTTTGTCTCGCTAAAGCCAAAGACCACTCTGCACAGTACCACCAAACACAACTTAGCTCTACAGCAACCCAGCACTGACTACCTTGAGCAACTCATACTGCCAGATACCTAGCTCCAGACTTCAGACTGCTCAGAGTGAAACATTTCCTCTGCCAACTGAGTCCTAATGGTGGGCTGTGGGAGGAAGAAGAGGCTAAAAATTAATTGACAATAGGCAGATTATCACAGGAAGAGACAAGGTTTATTCACATGCATGCAGGTGAACTCAGTTTCTGTACCAGCTTAATAGCGAAGGGAAGTAGCTGGAGCGTCTACTGGGAACAGGTGGGCTTGAGGGTAATTAAACAGAGAATGGCGACTTCTGATAAAGTTTATGCAGTTTCTCACCCCAGTGCCAAAGGTCAGTTTTCTTCTTGAGAGCTCCTGAGCTCCTGAGAAGGGATTCAGGGCAGGTGTGTTCTCAGAAACTCCACCTTTAGGTGGAGGGAAGCTCAGAGGAGGCTTCTTCTCAGTTTGATGCTTATGGCGTTCTGGTGGTTCCATCAAGATCTCAGCAGAACTGTGCAGATAGTCTTGCCCTTCCATTCCTGTGTTTTTAATTCTATCATCATGGACCTTCTTCTCACTTTCTTCATTCCTCAATCAAGTCTATGGGACAAAGAAATGAAATAGGTCTTGCCAGACTTAAAGAAGGAAGCATTCATATGACAGGTAGAAAATAGGACCCTTAGCATTGCTGAGTTTCAGCCGGACACATAGCTCTCATGAAGCCATGCATTGCTCAGACAGCATGCCAAGACTCCCAGGCTGCCTAACATTAGAGAGTACATTAAAACTAATATACCAGAATTACACAGGTCCTATGAAAGGAGGGAACTGTAACAACTCTTTATATAACCTACAGTTGTCTTGTACCACTTAGTGTGGGACTGAAGCTCTTCATGTGAATATTCTTACAATCTAGGAAAATAAATGGTGCTCCCAAAGTGACCCTGAACCATCTAGAAAATGTTAAATTTTAATAGAGAAAATGCTCAAAAGTGGCAGTTACAGCAGTTCCAGTCAAAAAGCAGTCCCTCTCCTCAAGGAGAAGCTGGGTCTTCATGGAAATAAGACAGCTTGGGACCAGCTGTAGGATGGGGGGGGCAGGAAAGGGGAGCCAAGTGGGCCCAGACTCAAGCTGAGGTTTGATGAAGGTCACAAGGAATGTGCTTCCCACCCATTCCCTGGAATATTAATACTCGTTCAGTACCTCCCTCTTTGCTTGTATTTCTGGTTCAGAGTTGGACATTGTTGTACATTTTCTAGCTTGAATCCCTTGGGCAGGTTACATATTTTCTCTGTGCCTTTGTTTCTTCTTGTTTAAAATGAAGAGAACAGTGGTATTGACCTCCTATGACCTTTGTGAGGAATAAATGAAGACATACAGACCATTGAGAACAGCACATGGACATGGGCGCCTTGAAGTCATTCACAGCTGTCACTGCTCTTCTGCCTCACAGCAGTGCCTCACTTGCTTAAGTTTTTCCCTGGATTTCTGTGAGGTTCCTGCCTCAGCTGAGGCTCCCAGGCAAAGGCTACAGAGCCCCTGTTCTGTGAGAAAGAGATTAAAAATTTCCAATATATTTAGTTATCGCCAGTCTATTGTGACAAAGACTTTTTCCCCAAAGCACATTTTTATCTTCATTTAATTGAAGACACAAATCTTTTTTACACAGAGGCTTAATTTTTCTCAAAAAGAAACTTATTCCTTTCACCAGGGTTTACACTTCAGCATCGCATCTCTGTTCTGAGAAGCCCACTGGTGAATAACGGAAGAATGAAGCCAAGTGTTGGCAATAATCGGGGATCTGCCATGACACAGGGCCAGAATCTCAAGTCCCTGCCATTATACTCTCCTGTGTATGGGTAGAGTTTGATAAGAATAGGAAGCTGGTTTGTTGCTCCTTCATTTTAATAGCAAAAACCTGCTAAGAACTCCAGGTTTTAATTACTCAAAAAAGCATGCCTTTTGGGTAGATTCAAACACATGAACACAAAGGAAAAGCTCAAATATATTTTGTAACCTGGAACACACACACCCTCCATGACATTGTCTTTTGAGGTTACAATGTCTTGTCTCTGATATTCCATTAATGCTACACTGTCCAAAAGGTGCCCACCAGAAAAGGGACTTATCTGTGTATCACCAATGAACCATGGCCAACTTCAGGGAAAAAAGGATATTTCTAGGCAATCATTTAAGATGAGGTTTTTCACCGAGGATTTGAGTGCATTACTCATGTAGTTGAGCTCCTTCTTTGGTGCTGAATGTGCTTTGCTTTGTACCAAAGAGCTAGCTCAACCTCTTCCTATAGACACTGAAATTCATCTGTTTCATTCATGGCATCATTTCAGCTTTCTTTTTGTTTCTTCTCAAACTTGTCTGATAAGCTTGCCTCCACTTACAAAAACATCAAAGCCTAGGAGGAAAACAATAGCAGAAAAGAAAAGAGAAATGCACCTTTAGCTTAAGCTTCAAATAAGACCAAACTGATTACTCATCTGAGATTAATTTGACCTGGCAGTAAGCTTATACCAATCTTAATCCTTATCCTAATTTCTCTTTGAAACTTAAATTGCCTACGTTAGGATATATCTTTAAGAGACTGGTGAACTCTAAAGCTGAACTAGCACTTCCCTATTTGAGTCTTGTTTATTCTAATATGAAGAAACAAATCAACTCAGAATAAAAATATTATTGGGAAAGTAAAGATAAATGTTGTCTTTATGAAAATATACAAATTTTACATGTTATTCAGTAATTTTACAGCACAGTAAGTAAAAGGACAGCATGAAAAGATAGCTTCATATCTGGTTGAATTTCTAGTAAAATGTCCAAGGGTGATGCCTTAAATATTGCTCAGTGATGCCCAAGGGTGATGCCTTAAATATTGCTCAGTGATGCCCAAGGGTGATGCCTTAAATATTGATAACATCAGTACAACTTGTTGCTAAAACACAACTGGATTTATTATGCATTATGGGAAGGAGAATGCCTCTCAAAGGAGCTCTTGGTTTGTGTGTTGGAAAGGTAGGGGAAATTTTATTGAGAATCTGAAGTGTGGTTTACAAAGCAGGTCTTTTAATGCTAGGACTGGCCACAGTTCAGGATTGGTAAAAGCAGGAATTCAAAGATTCTTAAGGTGCAAATTGCTCTGATACTTTCAGTTGATGAACTGATGGTTCTTTTCAGAAGTTTCTATACTGAACATTCAGGTTATTTGCCTGGAGAAGAATCTTTTGGGATAGTAAATGATGTTAATGGAGATAATTAAGTGAGGCTATTGAAGACAGGCAGACATGCATG
Source organism: Castor canadensis (assembly GCF_047511655.1). NCBI lineage: Eukaryota > Metazoa > Chordata > Mammalia > Rodentia > Castoridae > Castor > Castor canadensis. The sequence goes on from NC_133391.1 coordinate 168,595,114, forward strand.
CAAATCCCTTGCCTGGCTTTGTATGTGTAGAGGCAGTGAGAGTGGGGGGGAAGGGGGACATAGCTTTAATTCTCTGTGGACTGAAAGGTTGCATGCATCTCAAAAATAAGCCATATTTCATAATGGATAGGTCAACAGATAACCATGAGAGGGAATAGAGGCATGGGTAATACAAAGCAACCAGTCATCTAAAATTCATTTTCATTTAACTTTGACAAGTGTGTGGGCTCCAGTGCCCCCATCTTTATACCCCCACTCAATTACGCCCTCCCCACATGGCATGAGAAGTAACACGGAATCTCTGCTGTGAGAGTGGGTCACTCAGCTGGAGACTAAGTCCTGGCACATTCGAAAGCACACTTCTGTGCTCACAAACATGGTAATTATGGAGCGTGCTTCGAGTACTGTGGGAGTTCACAGAAGATAAATGAACCTGGGTAACAATGCCTATTAAATACCCAGCTGTAGGTCACAAATAAACAATAAGCAGGTGAACAGTCTTTAAAGCATACTGTATTTTGAAGTTTATTCCCAACTGCTCTGGAACATGATCATGTCATCATATCTGCCTTGAATAAGACCAAAGCTAACAAGATGTCAGACTGTCCATATATGTTTGTTAACCAAACAAATGGCTGATAGTTATGCTTTAGGTTCATAGAGATCAGGCCTTACAGGATAGATGGCGGAACAAAATCTAATGATGGAAAAGTAAGGAGAAATGACTGACCTCTCATGAGAAAATTTTCTCAATTCTGATTTCCCAGTTACAGTGAAGAGCATTATCAAGTATCATACCAATTTATTTATTAGTATCTGGTATTTATATATTTCTGTTCCTTTCTAAGAGCTGTAGACATCATAAAGTCAAGTCCCAAATGTATCAGAACACATAGTGCTTTACAATGTATTTGAAGCAATTGTCATTGAGGACCAAGATTCTTGTCAGTTCATCTCAAATTGCTACCAAGATTAGTTAAATTAACCAGGCAGTCATGTCACATCTCCATTTTTCACATACTCATTACCCTGGCCATCTTCTGCATGGCTAACTGCCTGTCCTCCACCCAAAATTCTCTTCATTTTTCGGTAGCCCTTTTCATGTTCTACTCTTCGTGGGTCCCCACTGGTGATCTGGCCATTGGGCAAATGTGCTCCATCCTAGACACAGCAATATTTTTAAATAAAATGCCTCTTTGAAACCATTGGGAAGGAAAGCCACCAGACAATCTGAGCAATTTACTTAAAATGCATATGTCCTCATGCTGATAAATTGGATGATGTGGAAATAAACCCCAAACAAAGGACAAAAGCAAAGGTTATCTATTCTGAGTCAGCCACTGTCGGTTGTCTTGTGAGAGACTCAACAGCAGAAAGGTGGTAAATATTATAGTGGAAAAGGGGATGTTTCAAGTGTGCCCTGATTGGAGGGCCGTGATCTAGGGAAGCTAGAGAAGGACCAAGTAAAATCAAGGTGTCCTGTGTGAATGGTTACAGTTATTTCTCTAGTTAGTCCTAGATTGGAATCAGGGACAGAACTGAGGGAAACTGTCAGTTGTTAATCAAGTGCTGGCCATTTGAACCTGTTACTAATAGAAGTTCTGAATTGCCCTTAGGGTAGCATTCTGGCTTCTTGAAAGAATGACATAGCAGACTGACTTCCCAGGTTATTTAATGGATGCAATGTTGGCTCCCTGGTCAGGTTGTTGCAGGTTGCAAGCCAAAGTTGTTTTTCCACTCGGTCTGTCCATTGTCTGTTTGTATGTTCAGTCTTTGAGGCGAGATACTTGTGCAAGTTATAATGCAGCAGAGGTCTGATCCAAACATATTTTGCTTTAGATTAGTTTGGAATCATACAGGTAATAGAACATAAGCATAGCCAGGTAATTTGGAATAATTTCTGTACTATGAGTTTTTCTAGAGGCCCCATCTGTTAGAGTAGGGATGAATGGCAAAGGAAACATTGTGTAGTGTGAGAACCAGAGTTAACCAGTGGCAAACACATAAAAGCAACCGGCATCCTCTTTGATCTCTTTTCTCTTCAGATCTTTGTCTCTTGCAGAGAAATGTTCATTATCTCTTGGTTTATCTATCAGTAGTCCTGGGTAGAGATGGGACATGGCTTAAAAGAAGAAGAAAAAGGAAAGAGCATACAATTAAAATTCTGTGTGCCAAATAATACATACAGAATTCCATAGTCCAAATCATTCTTAAAACAACTTGCTAAAAATGTGCTTAAAAAATAGACATTTTAGTCAACTCTGGCAGACTCTCTCACTGAACAGATGTTGGGCCTTGCACTGGAAGTGTCTCCATTCTGATTTGTTAGTCTGTAACAACATGAGAAAAATAGAATGTATCCTCACTAAGATAGTGGATTGTTTGTGGTTTACAAATTTATTACTCAAATAAAATAGCTAACTACCAAGAGGTAAAATGGTGAGATATTTTCCTCTGAAAGGAAGAATACATTTTATGTTACTTTTGTACAAGTGACATGGAACCCAGTTAGTGTTGAATGCATAGTTTGCAACCAATGGCAGAGTTGGGTATCAGGAGAATGGATGGTATTTCCAAATAAGAAGGAATCTCAGGAGGTCTTATAGATGAGGACTAAGCACCCACAATGCACAGGAAGGTGGTAATCTGCCAGGTGAGCAGATAAGTCATAGCTCAACACGGGTATAGCGGGGGAGGGTGCTGTTTCCTTGCTGCTGGGGAGTTACCACAACATGCTTGCCAAGTCTTACATTTTTCATTCCTTAGGTTCAGAGTTAGGGTACTGGCTATGCCAGTGCATGTTTAGACATTTATTTTTCTCTCCGTGTGTGTTCTCACCATTGCACTCTACAGACAAGTGAGAGAGGAATTTGATATGCAATTTGTATTATGTCAGTTGTACCAAATCACATCCTCCGTCTGCCCCTCTAATCACACAAAAGCCTCCAAAAACCCATGAGGCATGAAGTTTGGGGAGCTTTGAGGTTATGTAGGCAACGTGGGAAGTACAGAATAGACATCAGCACACTTTAGTGCACAGGATCCTCCCTTCACTCCCTGAAACATTCATCTCATGACTTTGAGAAGGTGACTTGCCTGTTTCCAGCAGCTGCCTGGTGACACCTGAATCTCTAGAGCAGTTGCTCTCAACAGAGGGAAATTTGGTCTCCTGGGAGATAGTTGGCAACATCCAAAAACTTTTTCTTGGCACAACTGGTATTAACTGGAGGGTTGCAGCTGGAGGTCAAGGATGCTTCAAGGATATGCCATATGCAGAACAGCCTCCACCACAGAGCAAGACCTGTGGTGCCAGCAGTGCCAGGCCCTGCTGCAGATCTTGTACAGATTATCTTCTAAGAAGCCTTAGAAATCGGCACAGTCCATCTCCTTCCAACAGCAACGTTCCTTCCTGTTTTTTTCATAAATTTTTTAAAGATGTATTCATTATACAGGGGGGTTTCATAGTGACAATTCTGGTTAGACTTACATTGTACATTAGTTACACCACCCCCATCATCTCTCCCCCTCAATCCCTCCCCACCCCACTTAAAGCAATTGCAAGAGGTTTCTTAGTTATATTTCATGTAAGTATATGAAGTCCATCAACCATGTACCCTCACCTTAATCTCCTTCATTCATCCTCCCCCCTCCTATGTTTGAAAAGAGGCATAAATTGTACCCACATGTAGCTGAAAATCATAACTAGGATTGAAATCCACGATGTAACCCAGCCAAATGACATTGGTTGGAGACAGCCTGGGGTAACTCCCTACAGATCTGTGCTGGAGTCACCATAGATTCTCCACCTGTCAGTGCACAATGGGAGCAGAATAGAGTTTGGTCTTCCAGCAGCTCAGGTGTGTATGTTTCCCATCTATGGGGCAGAAGATTACACTGCAAGAGAATATCCTAGAAACACTGTAGTTAACTCTATCAGAAGTGCTTCTCTCATTGCACAGACCCTTCTGGCTTCCCAGGCAAATAAAAGTGTTATCAACAAATACATGCATGCAAGATTGTTAAGGGGAAAATAAAACAACATAATGGTAAATTTAGGACTGACTAATACTCAAGATCATTTAAATCTCTGAAGGGATCTACCAGCATTCAGTGGACAGCTTATACTTCCGTTTTACAAATGACCTCAGGAGGCCTGATGGGTGCTTGCTCCAGATTGGGTAGGACTCTGATGGTTTGTTCCAGGTTAAGTAGATGCAAAGATTGAATGATGAGTTGTTTAGGGCTGTGTTTGGGAAATGTTGACCTTGATGCAGGCCAGTTCAGTTCCTCGATACCAGTATCTTGCCTGGGGAGACCACTGAGGTGGACATACCCTCTGCTATGCTAGGTTTTGGGGGTGGTGAAGAGGACCACTGAAGCAGCCTTGTGAAGAGGGGGTTTAAGAAAACAATCCTGAATGGTGGCCCCCCTGCACTGACACTGAGCATGGAGATGTCAGTTGACCAGGCAAAAGAGAGAAGGAAGCAAGAACATCAAGAGTTAAACCTAAGCACCCAACTTCACAAAATTAGAAGCAACACCTCCTAAAGGGAGCAGTGTGGGGGGGGAATGGGGAGAAGACTCTGACCCCAGAGGTCTAGTTGGCCAGTCTCAGAGAGTTGGTTTGTGTGGCAAGCAAGAGATGCTACCAATATGGGCATCAGAGAGGAGTGGTGCAAATAGCCTAGTGCTCCCAGTCTCATTCTGCTTGGACTAAAATAAAAGGGATTTGTACTTACTAAGGTATCTCTGAACCTATTCCACATTAGCAAGTATGGAAACACATTGATCTTTCTGTTTTTGTTGGCCTCCCAATGAACAAAACTCAGAACATATATGTATATGTGTGTGAGAGTGTGTGGGGGTGGGGAGAGTGACAGAGAGAGAGAGAGAGCACACCACACATACACTCTCTCCCTCCCTCATATAGACAGGAAACCTCTGAGTGGATAATTGTCTTGTTATAAAGCCACAGCCCAGCAAATGCCTTTTATTTGGAAAAAAAAACCCACAGAAAACATTTTTAGTCACTGCTCTTGGTAGTGAACTGTGACACACCCATGGCCCAGTAGAAAGTCTACTGTGACCTGGTCTCCTGGACAGGTGGAGGTGAAAGTAGCCTTGGCAGTTTTTCTCCACCACTGTGAAGCAGCCAGAGCACTGTTCACAAGTGGTGTCCAATTTCCAAGATAAAGACCTGCGCACGTACATTTCCCTGAGCAAAGCTTCATGGAGGTATTTGCTGTAATGAGCCTCATCTATTACCCTTCTGAAATTCCTGAGGGGGACTCAGCTGAGAGGCGTCACTTATGACAGAACTTCAAACATTTTTTCCCATTCCCAATAACGTTGGTGGTAATCTCCATGGGCTTTGTGCCACCATGAGAACTTTCTAGAGAAATTGGTCCTGAGATTTCTGTCTCATCTGCCTTGTGGTTGGTAAATTCCAGAGAACTTAGAGAACATTCTCTTTCAGTGGAAGAGGACAAAGCAGAATCCGATGACAGTGACGATGATGGCCGCAGCCAATGTGATAGGCTGAAACTGCCTCAGTTGTGTTGAATAATGCATGTATGCCTTTGCTCTTTTGTGTTGAGCACTAATCTTAACTTTGTGAGACCTTGAGTGTGGGTATGTCATACAAGATTTCAAATAGTGCTGAACTTGGAATGACAAGTTACACAGAATTACCTGTGACAGGTGATATGTGAATATTTGTCAAATAAAGCAAAGCTGAGTTAACTGTTATTCATGGACTCCTCTTCAAAGTAGCTGCCCTCAATGTGTAGCTAAACCCAAATGCTTAGTTTCCTAGGGCTGGCAGAGCAAAGTACCACAAGCTAGGTGGGTTAAAAATAGATATTTATTTGGCCAGTCATAGTGACTCACAACTGTAATCATAGCTAGATTACATAGCAAAGATTGGAAGGATCACATTTCAAGGCCAGCCCAGGAATAAACATAAGACCCTATCTCAAAAATAATCAAAGCAAAAAGAGCTAAGAGTATGGTTCAAGTGAGTAGAGTGCTTTCCTAGCAAGCACAAGGCCTTGGGTTCAAACCCAGTATTGCCAAAAAGTGTATAAGTACTTACAGGTGTCCTTGTAAGAGACAGAAAATAGACGACATATACCCATGGAAGAATGCCATGTAAAATAAAGACAGAGACAGAGATCCAAGCCAAGAAACACCACAAGCCACCAGAATCTAGATCAGGCAAGGAAAGATTCTCCCCAGAGCCTCAGAGGGAGCAAAACCCTACAGATGCCTTGATTTCAGACTTCTGTCCACCAAAGCAATGAGAGATTACATTTCTGATTTCTTAAGCTACCCTATTCATGGACATTTGTTGAAATGAGAGACCAATCCAAAAGGAATGAAGGTGCTATTTGCAGTGGCCCCAAGTGTTCCACAGTGGCCCAAGGGGGCACCGCCCTGAAACCCCTCATTCCTCTCCACCTCTGTGCTGGTCTGTTTATCTGAGGAACAGCAGGACCACACACTGATATTATACCATTTCCCAAGAGACACTTCCTTCGAGCGTCAGTATTGATCTCATACCCACCCAGCTCTCAGCTCCTATGTCTGTATTCAGGCACACATGCTCTCCTGAACTTAACCTTACCAATTTGTCATTAGAAGGAAACAGGTGATATGTGAATGCTGTTTAGTTAATGGAATTATGTCAGGCCAAACAAATATCAGTGAACCTGCAGACTTTCAAACAATCAGCCATTCTGCAGGCATGCTCATAGTTTCTGATGAAGACCCCTGTTCGCTTGGTTGTTTCATGACTGGTATGGACCTGAACAATTGGGCTTTGATTTGATGGTGTTGACCACAATCCACCACATAATAATAACTAAACTATTTTTAGACCGAAGTATAGGCTCTTGCATGAGCCTTACAGATAATTGCTTACCTTGTTGTCATCAGTCCCAGCAAGCCGAGTGGGGTTTGACAGAGTGACAAGGCTGACTTGTGCAATGCACAAGTACTCACTATGCTTTAGAAAGTAGCACTGCTAGGAAGTCATCTAAGGGAATGGAACACAAGTCACAGTTCCTCATTCCATTGAGAGAACATCAAGCCAGGAGAATCGAGTTCCTACAAGATGGGGGCAGGGATCCCAGGCACAACTCACTAGAAGATTCAAGACCAGAGCCTGTTGGCCTGTTACTCTCAAACAAATGTGAATGACGGCCTCTCTCCCCTGCCTGGGCTCCCTAGTGAGCATGACAAATTGATGCTTAAGGTTTTCAAAAACTGTGACTGTTCACATAAGAAAACTCAAAAACCAATCATTTTACTGGACTTGAGGGCAATTGATCTGCAGAAACCCAGTGTCTAATATTTTCCTCTTTTTTTAATCTTCCATGCAATTTCTTCTATTCATCACATCTTTCTCCTTTGCAGCAAGTAAAATCCCATCACAATAAAGAAATTGCCACAGGACTGTCCAAATTCTTTTCTTTTCCTAGATTTTGCAGTATTAAATATTGCTTCTAATAAGTAGGTGATCAGCTGGACTCAGATCTGATATTTAGCCCTTTGACTGAAAAGCATTAGTGGAAATAAACTTTGCACCATTTTTGGTCTTCTAAGCTCATGTTTGGCTTCTGCTTGGTCTCTTTTTATTCTGTGTCTTCCCACCATATCTTTTTTTTCTGTCTACTTGTGAATAGTTCATATAATTATAATAGTTGGTTTTTTAGTATAGCTGCAACACACCAAAGTTTTAACTCCTCAAGTATAAATCCTGTAAGCTTTGGGGTTTTTTAATTTTTTATTTTATTCATATGTGCATACAATGTTTGGGTCATTTCTTCCCCCCTTTGCCCTGCCCCCTCCCTTGCTCCTCTCCCCCCTCACTACCAGGCAGAAACTATTTTGTCCTTATCTCTAATTTTGTTGAAGAGAGAGTATAAGCAATAATAGGAAGGAACAAGTGTTTTTGCTGGTTGAGATAGGATAGCTATACAGGGCATTGACTCGCATTAATTTCCTGTGCGTGTGTTACCTTCTAAATTAATTCTTCTTGAACTAATCTTTTCTCTAGTTCCTGATTCCCTTCTCCTGTTGGCCTGTGTCACCTTAAAGTATCTACATTAGTTTCTCTGCATTAAGGGCAACAAAAATGCTATCTAGTTTTTTGGGTGTCTAACCTATCCTCACCCCTCCCTGTGTGCTCTCGCTTTTATCATGTGCTCAAAGTCCAATCCCCTTGTTGTGTTTGCCCCTGATCTAATGTCCACATATGAGGGAGAACATACGATTTTTGGTCTTTTGGGCCAGGCTAACCTCACTCAGAATGATGTTCTCCAATTCCATCCATTTACTTGTGAATGATAACATTTCATTCTTCTTCATGGCTGCATAAAATTCCATTGTGTATAGATACCACATTTTCTTAATCCATTCGTCAGTAGTGGGGCATCTTGACTGTTTCCATAACTTGGCTATTGTGAATAGTGCCGCAATAAACATGGGTGTGCAGGTGCCTCTGGAGTAACCTGTGTCACAGTCTTTTGGGTATATCCCCAAGAGTGGTATTGCTGGATCAAATGGTAGATCTATATTTAGATTTTTAAGAAGCCTCCAAATTTTTTCCAGAGTGGTTGTATTAGTTTACATTCCCACCAACAGTGTAAGAGGGTTCCTTTTTCCCTGCATCCTCGCCAACACCTGTTGTTGGTGGTGTTGCTAATAATGGCTATTCTAACGGGTGAGGTGGAATCTTAGTGTGGTTTTAATTTGCATTTTCTTTATTGCTAGAAACGGTGAGCATTTTTTCATGTGTTTTTTAGCCATTTGAATTTCTTCTTTTGAGAAAGTTCTGTTTAGTTCACTTGCCCATTTCTTTATTGGTTCATTAATTTTGGGAGAATTTAGTTTTTTGAGTTCCCTATATATTCTGGTTATCAGTCCTTTGTCTGATGTGTAGCTGGCCAATATTTTCTCCCACTCTGTGGGTGTTCTCTTCAGTTTAGAGACCATTTCTTTTGTTGATCAGAAGCTTTTTAGTTTTATGAAGTCCCATTTATCTATGCTATCTCTTAGTTGCTGAGCTGCTGGGGTTCCATTGAGAAAGTCTTTGCCTATACCTATTAGTTCCAGAGTATTTCCTACTCTTTCTTGTACCAACTTTAGAGTTTGTGATATGATACTAAGATCCTTGATCCATTTTGAGTTATTATTGGTATAGAGTGATAAACATGGATCTAGTTTCAGTTTTTTGCAGACTGCTAACCAGTTTTCCCAGCAGTTTTTGTTGAAGAGGCTGCTATTTCTCCATCATATATTTTTATCACCTTTGTCAAAGACAAGTTGGTTATAGTTGTGTGGCTTCATATCTGGGTCCTCTATTCTGTTCCACTGGTCTTCATGTCTGTTTTTGTGCCAGTACCATGCTGTTTTTATTGTTATTGCTTTGTAATATAGTTTGAAGTCAGGTATCGTGATAACTCCAGCATTGTTCTTTTGACTGAGTATTGCCTTGGCTATTCGTGGCCTCTTGTGTTTCCATATAAATTTAATGGTAGATTTTTCAGTCTCTTTGATGAATGTCATTGGATAAATCCTGTAAGTTTTGTAGCCCCAACAGAGGCCTATAATATTAATGCTTGAACTCTGCATAGATTAATAATTCTATTCAAAACATCTATTATGGTTAATTAACAAAGAAGCAGGCAATATTATAAAGCCCAATATATTTTTACAGTTCACGGGAGCACTGGTTTCACTAGCTGGGAATTTGGGGGAAATATCTAAACCACAATCCAGTAGTTATTAAAATAATTTGTCAATGTCTTTGGATCCTGATGTTCTTTCTCTCAAACTAGAAATTCTTCATATTTTGAAAATACAAAAGATGCCAAACATCTTTATCCTGAAAAAAAGTAAGATATCCATGAGCAAGCTACACAATAAGCATGAGCTAAACATAAAATTTTATAAACTAATAACCTAAAAATAAATCTCAAATTGAGGATGAATGATGGAAGATCTTGTTAGTATTAGTTTTATTGGAAAGGGCTGCTCTGAGTCTTCTTATACCAAGGACAGAAGATTATCTGCTAAGCACAAGAGGGACAGGGATCTTACAAGATCAACAGCAGGTCAGGCCCTGCTGTGTGCTGGAATGAGAGAGAGACTGGTGGTGCAGCTAGCCCCAAGCTGTGCAGGCTACCTGCATCCTGATGTTTATTTCAGCTCTAAAGGAAATCTTCCACATGAAGATTGTGGTGTGGGGGTTCCAACTGTGGCACTGAGGTTTGAACTCAGGGCTTCGTGCTTGCTAGGCAAGTGTTGTACCACTTCTGTGCTTTTGCACAGTCTAGACTGGGACCTCAATCCTCCTATCTCCACTTCTTAAGTAGGTGGGATTACAAGCATATACCACCATGCCTAGATTGCTTTTTGAGATAGGCTCCCACTAACTTTTTCTGTGGGCTAGCCTTGAACTGTGTTCTTCCTGTCTCTGCCTCCCAAGCAGCTAAGACTACAAGCATCAAGCCTGATCCTCACTTAAGGGTTGCATATAAGAAAATCATATGCTAAGCAACTAGTCACCCAAAGCCATATAAGACTCATTGGTACTCATAGCTCAGTTTAGGAATTTAAAGTAAATTAGAGCTGCCTGTTGGAGACCAGTGCTTGGTATGGCTTGTGGGTATCAAAACAGAAATCAACTTTTTGATTTTTGGGCAACAGAAAATTAAGTGAATTTCAGTGAGCTTTCTGCACTTGAGCAGCTGTGCTGGGAATCTTCCATAAATGTCTTATTGCTTAAGAAGGAACGTGAAATTTTAGACAAATAATATATCCTTCTTATATGCCATTTATCTCTCTAGTTTCTGAAGTCCTCTGTGAATAAGGTATGTACATGTGAAATTAGAGGAAGCATGCATGTATGAAATCAGAACAAGACAGAGCAGGTTGGAATAAGGAGTACTTAGGGTGAGCCACTCGTTATTTGAAGCCAAATGCTTCAAATGCAAAGCCACACATTCTCTCTGACCATCTCTTTTTCATAATGAGAGTCATTCATGCAGTTCGGGTTTTTAATGATATTAACACAAGTTGCTTTGAAAGTTCAGTTTCTTTTGGGTAAAAGCTGTAGTACTAGTGATTGATATGTAAACATAATAGTAGGTACAGTGGCAAAGATAGCTGGGTGGCCCAGACCTAGGCCTCAGAATCCTAGGTCTCTAGCAAGGGAATGGACATTGCGCTCAAAACCGTGTTCTCTATTCAGATAAATTTGAAGAAATCTGGGTTAAACTAAGATAACCAGGTGGCTGCGTTTTGTCTAACTATTAGATGGCATGGAGCCTCTACTTTGCTGATACACACTAAATCTGGAAGTAGTGATATAACTCAATGACACTGAGTATCAAGTACAGCATTTTCTGTACTTGCATCAAGTACTTGCTTCATGAAACCCTTTTTAGCACATAGCATCTTGTAGAACTTCTGACTCCCTGGACCTGTCACAGAGGTGGGATGTGAATGCAATTCTCAAAGGTCAAAGCACTATTGCATCTTATGTTTTGTGATCTAAGGGACCAGCTCAATGGTTTATTAACTTATTGTAGAAATAGGGTTATTAGATACATCCTGTCCTCAGTTTATACTATTATTGGAAAGGTAAATAGATACACCAGTTAACCAGCTGTAATGTTCATGAATGTTTGTAGAATGCCTGGCTGAATAAATGAATGACAGAGGTATCACAGTGGGGGCGGGCAGAACTTTACCTGCAAAAGAGTTCAGAGAAGGAGCGAAGAGGGTTAGAGAGGAGAGGGGAGTTTTTGCCTAAGGGACAGACAGGAACCAAAGCTCAAGAGACAGCTCTGCAACCTGGCACATCTTTAACTCTCTTGGCTGCTATGTAAATTGGACATTATACCTCCCTTTCTTACCCCTATGGCAATGCTAAGCAAAAATGGGAATAATAGATGTGAAAGTTCTTGAAGAAGTTAGACCACTGTGTGACGTAACCCATGAAAAGTAGCATATGAAGAAAAGCACTAGATGACTTCCTCTCCTGGTATCCTCAATTGAGACTAATTGTTATTTTGGCAGTGTTGCAAATTAATTTGAAAAATGAAGAATGAGGGAATGTGATTTTATAATTCATCACTAGGCTACCTGAAGCAATCAAGGTATTGTCCCAATGGGCTCAGGTCACTAATCAAATTTTAGTTTTTATTCCTGAATTTTTTTTTCTGATGGGAAAAGTGATCTCTTCCTGTCTCAGGCAGGCCATTATCTTCTGAAATTTTTGTGTTAGGAGAATACTTGGGTCTTTGATAGATTGTAATCTGACCTAAAAATAAAAAGTCCTTTGTAGGTTCTTTCCTGAAGGTAGGATCATTTAAGGTTAAGTTTTCTTTACTTCCTTTCTCCTAAAAGTAGACAGTGAATTGAGATAATTATTTTTTAGCCCTCATGCTTAATATTTAATCAAATTATTTAAATCCTGTTAAAATGTATCCTATCCGTTGCTTGCCTCATTTTCAATATTTCTCAAAAATCAATTTATTTCTGGTTTTAAAAGGTGCTTCAACAAACCTCTTGTTAATTAACTGTCATTTTTATTTTTAGAATCATTCTTATACCAGTTAAATATGCATATCTGAGCCACCTTCTTGCTGACTTTTCTACTCATTTCCTTGTAGTTCTTGACACTTCAACAATGTGAGAATTTCTCAGGATCTAATTCAGTGAATTCTTCTGGATGAAACCTAAAGGTGCCAAAAAATATAAATCCTTTAGTCTTCTAAACAGATGAAATAGGTTACTTTTGTGGGAGGGGGGGTTTAATAACTCTTGAAAGAGCTGCATAGCATACACTGCAAATCTATGATATTCTGCCTTGTTCAATATTATTTATTTTTCCGAAGGTTGAGTTAGTCTTTGAATCATTATCTTGGGCCAACTGCTTATCAATTCAAGCATGTGAAATAGGTTCTTATACATGTTACAACTCAATACTTGATTTTTAAAAACAAAGTTTTTAGAAAAAAGCATAAGGAACTTTAAGGTATCTTTTTGAATTTGTCTCAATCTCTACCAACACCAGCCACTGGAGTGCCTGGCTCTAACTGGTCTCTTCTTACTATGCCTTCCCCTCCCCCTTTCTCTCTTTCTATTTGTATAAATCTCAAATCAACTAAAACAATGGGCAGATGCATAAAAGAAGGTTCATTTAAAAAGAATACATCTCAGGAAATATTTGTTCTAATCCAGCTCACAAAGGGGTAGATGCGGAGATGAGCAAGTTCCAGGTGTGGGGAAAGGGACTTGCATGAGCCAGTGTTGCCACCACCATTTGCCAGTGTGCAAAAGGGCTACATGAAGACAAGGCATCAAGAAGAGAAAGGAATTTTTACTTCTGAATTATCGCAAGGGGGCTGGCCTTTCACATTTAGGATAGAAAAGCACATGGCTACTGTGGTTTAGAAGATTGTGTGTAGTCAGGTCATGCTGCTTGCACAGAAGCTCTCCCATCAGAGAGCCACATCCTCTCATGTTGGTTGTCAGTATCAGAGATCAAGTTGACAAGGAGTCAGCCATTGGTAGGAAACAGCTCAGAGACTCACGATTTGGGACTGGAACTAGAGAAGCAAATGTGTGGTTTTCATTTTCGCTTTTCTTCCTTTTTTTGCTTTGTGGCCCTGAGTTGATCTTCTGTGTTGTGTTGTTTTTTCTGTTTTCTTGAGGACCACATGGTGTTCACACTGTCCTGATGGAGGCAGAGCTGAGGACCATTCTTCCTTAATAGTCCCTCCTAATGCTGAAGCCCTGACTCTAAAATGCAGATCTAATCTCACAAATGTTTGTTTAGCAGCTTAATTTGATGGTTTGTCTCATCTGACCATCTGTGTAGACATAGGTGTAGCAAGCAGTGTTGATTCATTCACAAAGGCCCCTTTGGTTATCAAAGTGAGATCTGTTATGATATTAAATCTCAAGAGTTAGCTTGAGTTTTGTGGTCATTTTTATGAGGCAGAAATATTTTATTTTCTCTCAGCTCATCTACTGCGATCAGAAACCCAGAACAATGATGTGCAAGATTGACCTCTTCTTGGTTTCATCTCCGTATGACTTGGAGATGATTCCAGCTCTGAGCTCAAAGTTTTCAGTGTTTCTGGCCATACTACCTGTAGGGCTGGGTTCCCTAAGCCATGTTCTGGGAGGATATTGTAGACATCAATTCTTCATACAAAATGTACTGGCAGTTTAATGGACTTGTCATGTCTAATTAAATTATATTCGCCTTTAAACCTCACATCTTTGGCATGGTCATGGTTACAGATTTGATTTACTTAATTACATTCTGGTCAAAAGGAGGACAGAGTCTTACATTATATACCATAAAACCTGTAGTCAGTGAAAGTACACAGATTAACGAAGGCACTTTTTATATACTTTAACTATTGTGTAAGTTGGTAGACAGACCCACTGACAAGTATACACTGATTAGTTTATATTGTTATATTTGCAGAACTATTACTATTCTTAGCTTTTCCTGACAATTTACTATCTTATATCTGTTTTAGGAACTTTCAAGGGTTTTTTTTAATGAATTCTGAAGAATTGATTAGAAGATTCCATTTTAAAAATGCTACATTCTAAATTTTACAAGCATAAACTGTTAGGTAAAGCATTTAAAAAACAGCAAGTTCAAAGAAGAGTTTTATAACATGCTCAATTCAAAATATAATGTTAACCACAATTAAATGTGTTCCATGTAGGTAACGAATGCTTGTTTCGTTGATCTTGGATTAGTAAGCACTTTGGTTTCTCAGTGTTGTCTGAGTGGATGTAAATGAGTTCTGGAAATCCTGACCCAATCCCTTGGCAGTCTGAGAGATGCTGGTTAGTGGTGATGAGGTCAGTTCAGCTAGGGATGCCTGTGACCCAGGTCCTGTTTATTGTACCAAGTGTGAGAGTTGCTAATCAGGCTACTTACGGCTTCTTCTAGCAGACTGCACTGTGGCTTTAGCAGAGGTCTTTAAGCGAGCATGAGGGAAAACCAGGAGCTCCCTGCTGACGAGCTATGGTCATATTCCCAGCAAAGCCAATGATACCAAAGCTGAGGTGAGTGTGACAGCGTTAGGGGTTGGTGACTGGTGACTCTGTGAGAGTAAGCATATATTAGACACAGGGAGAGCACCAAGAAGGTTCAGAGCCTTTTAATTCATCCTGTTAGCTACTACCTCCAACTGAAAGACTTTTAATCCAGTGAATGAACTCTCTCTTTAAAAATGTCATTGACTGTTGTCGTACTGTTCTTTAAATGAAATGGGAGCGTGCTTCTACCTGAAACGAAAGGTTCATCTCTGCTGAAGCACGTTCATAATGACAACGTTTCATAAGCAAAGATCTTTTGCTAAATATTAATTTAAAAGTTTTAACTCTAGGATTTTCACAAGTGAGGGAATTTTGCTAAAAGTGAAGAGAAAAAAACACCCCAAAACCGACAAAAACAAAAAATCCCCAAAATGACAAGCTCTCAAAGTAGGAGTATTTCGGTGTTAAGAGAAGCTCTTGCTGTTTAAGCATAAACTATTCCTCATGCTGAGAGCAGAGTTTATATGTACTCAAATATTGATGTATCATTTTAACAGAGGTAAAACTCCATTCCGGTTTTTTTATTTTTGTATACCACATTTTGTAACATTTGCAGTAAAGAATTCACCAGCCTTTTCTCTATGTGGTCAGTAAACTCATAAACATAAAGCCAACTTTATAAAGGTTTTTTGACACACTTCAATTTTCTTCAGACTCATTATTTGTAGCATTATAAACCAGGCAAAAGGCTTCACTTCTTTTTATAACTTCTTTTTATAAGCTTTTTATAACTTATTAAATACTCGAAATATTACATATTATTAGCTTTCACAGAGTATCACACCACTAAACATTTGTAATTACCTAAAACATTCTCTTTTGTAAATAGAAAATCTTCCATTGTTTTGTTTATACATTCATATTATTTCATTATTGTACCTAGTATATGGCAGTAGACAGAATATCAGCCCCCAAGATGTCCAACGCCTCATCTCCCCCAAAATGTGAATATAATATCTTGTGTGACAAAGGAAAATGAAGGTTACTAATTGGCTAATCTTGAGCTAGGGAGAAGGACCTGGATGGCCCCAGTGGACCTAGTGAAGTTACACAAATGCTTAAAAATGGAAAAGGTGTTATGGGGTATCACCAAAAGAGTCAGGGCAGCACTGTGATTTCAGAAAGATTCAATCCCACAGAAACTCTGAACTATGTTGTTAGTTTTAAAGACAGAGGAAGAGGGCTACGTGAGAAGGAATACAGGTTGCTTCTAGAAGCTGGAAGAGACAAAAAGAAAAAACCATATTCTCCAGCTTCCAGAGAACACAGCCCTGCATTTTAGCTCAATGAGACCCCTATTTTGCTTGTAAATGACAGAACTGTTTTGTATGTGTCATTACATGTGTGGCAATTTGTAATAGCAGTCATAGAAAACTGAAGCATGTAGCACCAATTACTCATATTAGTTATAGCTTTTTAGTTTATAACAAAGTAGCAGAGTTCTGTTTCCTCACTGCCACAGAGAAGGCTAGAAGGCAGGTGCCTGAGAACTATGTCACAAGCCAGTACTCCAAAAGATCAGCTGAAATCCAGGGAAGCCACACGTGACACACAAACTCACAGTGTGCTTCTTCCTGCCATCCTACATGTGCTAGTGTATCTCATGAATGGCAACATGAATGTCATAGTGACAACAAAGCCAGACAGTTGCACATCTGTAAAGCAACTGAAAGTGTATGTGCACATATATGTGCATGTGTTTGGCGACCTATGTTGAAGCAAAAATGGGACATTAAAATTTTTACCCTTCAGAGAAGTGAAATGGGATACCTTAACTCACAGAATTTGTGCTGTTATATAAGGCAAAGACGAGCAGACCGTTAGAAAACATCAGTTATTAAAATTCAACATATTTAAACACCTGTTTACTTTGTACCATTTTAAATAAACAATGTCAGCTTATCTGGCTAATCCACTCAGAATTGGAAATTTACATAGTCCATATTTATTTATAAATTAGGAAATAAATGTAATCTTGTGTAAAATAGATTAGTCTAGCCAAAGAGTTATGATATGTTAAAAATCAGGGAGAAGATACATCTCCATTCTCATCCTAAAATTGCCAGTCTAACTTTTTCAGAGACTCACCTTACCTAAAAATATAACATAAATTCTTTCTACCTTAGCTAACAAATAGTCATTAACGATCCTAAAGTGTCTTAGCACTATTTTTTCCTTTGTCAATCCACCGACAACTTGTATGTTGCTTTACTTTTTAACATAGCAAACAAGGCCATTCATTTATTGAACTTGTAAAACTTCCTTGTATTTCACTTGGAAAACAGCTTTGGTAAGAGAATTTTTTTCCTTTAAAGACCACAATGGAAAGTATTCTGAGACAATGCTTTTATTGGAATTTTTTTTTAGTTCTCTCCTTATAATTTTATAGATAAGGACTCACTTGTTAACCTAAGCCAATTAAATCAGGAGATCCTTTTATCAATTTCATCCAGAGAACATAAAAATCACACAAATCTCAACATAGAAAATGTTTATACACACATAAAAAGGAATCCCCTCAAATTCTTGGACAAGCTGGAGAGTTCACATGGAGTTCTCCCTGTTGAGTATATGCTATTTTGTGTACTGCTTCTCAGGTCCAATGTAGGTTGAACCAATGGGGTAGCTTTAAGGTTACTTAATACCTTACTGTTAGTACATAAAACTTTTTTTTATCATCCTATGCTTACCTGGCACATTTCTTATTTCTATGGAACTTTCCTAATTTTAACTTTTTTATTTTGAAGTAATTATAGATTTCCAGGAAATTGCATTGCAAAGATAATGCAGAAAATTTCCATGTATTCTTCTCCCAGTTTCCCTTAGTGATCGCATCACATAAAACTAAAATAAAATGCTGAAATCAGGAAATTATATATCAATAGATATGTATAGTACAAAGGCATTCTATCACATCCAGATTTGTGTAACTATCACTGCCACCAAGACACATCTATTCCATCAACCCGACAATATTTGTAGTACTACCCTTCATGGTCACTTTCTCCTCCACTACCCCAAACTCCTGGCAACCACTAATTTGTACCCTATCTCTGTAATTCTATTATCTTAAGAATGCTATATAAATGGAGTCTTTTGATGTATGCCCTTTTCAGATAGGCTTTTTCACCTGCATAATGCCTTTGAGATTTCATCACTGAGTACTATTCCATCTATTTTTGTTGAGAAGCAAAAAGCCATGCATTCAGAACCTTCCAAATGTATCCAGAGGTCAGAGATCTCTAGGCAAGCCAGGAGAGACCTTTCTCATGTCAACAACCATTCAAACATTTTCACTAATCAAGCAATACCATCTTAAGTGCTTCACCAATTTGGTCTGTAAGTCACATAAACCAGTTTTAAAATACAGATGTTTACATATATTTTCTTCCCTTTAATAATAGACTATTTAAGTGAGATATCTTTATGGTATACAAATGACTGGTTTCAATGATAAACTAGGCACCAGAAACTTCAAAAAAAAAAAAAAAAAGGAGAGACAGAGGGTCCCGTGACTATGCACAGAGCATTGTGAAAGACTGACATCCTTCCAGTGCGAAGAGAAGAAAAGCTTTTTCATGGTTGTCCATGAAAAGAGATCCAGTCACACAGAAATCAGCCCTTCACTTTCCCATCCTCAGCCATTGGAAAAAAGTAAACTCAGAGTGGAGAGAGAATTGGGAGCTGGTGAAGGAGAAGGAAACGCCAAAAATCTGTCCCTCACTTAGACCACAATCACACTGACACAATCGTCTCAGATAACGATTTTGAACTCTGGAGTACATTGAAGGCTCCTAACTTCTAGGGAAAGACTTGGTCAGTAAATTGTGGTCAATTTTGGTTAATTTCAGGTCTTACCTTTGCAGTTATTACAACATCCCTTCAACCTCAGTCCTGTGGCAGGCAGCTAGCTCTGTATGTTCCAAAAGCAGCTCACACACAGCTGCCATCATCGGGGTTGAAACAAAGGATCCAGTCTTGCAAATATTGGATCTGTGCTTTATGCTGTTAGCTGCTTCTGATGACAGAGATTCAGACAGAGCCAGCAGCCATGTTGATTGTGTGCACACACACACGCACACACGCACACACACAGTGATTGCAAGCCCCTCATCTTTGGCTGAAGTGATTTTCAAGGGGTTTGAAGGTCTGACACACATCTTCCCCCATTTCTTTTTTCCTTTTGCTTCTTTTGGGGGTCAGTCACTAAAGACTAGAAAGTTCAAAGGCAGCTGCATAGATGGGGGAAATTAGAGAGTTACTGTGCATTCCCAAGGAAAGACACAGCCTCAGAGAAGCCCTGTGGAAACCTTTCACTTATACCTCAGGTTGTTCCACAGTAGGAATACAGAGCACAATAATAAAAAATAAGACAAAAACCCTGGGAAAGGGGAAGAATCTGATTTACAGAGTTATTACAGTAGAATTTCTAGTTTACAAAAAAAAAAAAAAGAAAAAGACAAGCACTACAAAGAAGCAGGGAAGTATGGTCAGTTCAAGGTATAAAAATTAACCAACAGAAACTGTTCCCAGCAGTTTCTGACCTAGTAGTTTGGCTGACCTACTAGACAAAGATTTAAAACAACCATCCTAAAGACGCTCAAAGAATTAAAGGAAGATAAAAGTCAAAAAGATGACCTGTGAACGAAATGGAAACTATCACTATAGACACAGAATGCCTAAAAGAAAAAAAAGTACAACAACTGCAAGGAAAAAATTTAATAAAGGAACTCAAAGGCAGAAGAAAGAACCAAGAAACTTGAAGGTAAGACAACTGAAATTACTGAGCCTGAAGAACAAAAAGAAAAAGACTGAAGAAAAGGAATAGAGCATAATGGATCTGTGTGGCACCATCATGAAGATGAACATACACACATGAGAGGCCCACGAAGACAGAAAGGGGAAGAAATTGTTATAAGAAATAATGGCTGAAAATTTTCTGATTTGATGGAAGACATGAATAAAAACATTCAAGAAATCCAACGACATCCAAGTAGGATAACCTTCAAGAAAGTCATACCAACACACAATCAAATTATCAAAAGACAGGGATAAAGAGAATTGAGAAAGCAAAAAAAAAAAGGAATAACTTTTCATATACAAGAGATCATCAATAAAGTTATCAGATTTCTCATAAAAAAATTTGTGGTACTAGGGCTTGAACTCAGGGCCTCCACCTTGAGCCACTCCACCAGCCCTTTTTTGTGAAAGGTTTGTTTTCAAGATAGGGTCTTGCAAACTATTTTCCCAGGGTGGCTTTGAACTGTAATTCTCCTGATCTCTGCCTTTTGTGTAGCTAGGATTACAGGTGAGAGCCACCGGTGCCCAGATTATCAAAAATTTTAGAGATAAGTCAGCATGCTAATATATTCACAGTGTTAAAAGGAAAAAGAAACTATCAACCAAGAATCTGGTATGCAGCCAAAATGTTCTTCAGAAGTTAGGGAGAAGTTACACAGTCTACACAAACACTACTAGACATTTTCTGTAAGAAATCCTACAGGGAGTCCTGCAGGTTGACATGGAAGAACATTAGACAATAATTCACAGCCACAAGAAGAGAGAGAGAGAGAGAGAGAAGGAAGGGAAGGAAGGGAGGGAGGGAGGAAAGACATAGGCAGTTACAAAAGACAGTAGTAGCCAGATGCTGGAGGTTCACGCTTGTAATTCTAGGTACTTGGGAGGCTGAGATTGGGAGGGCAAAGACCATGGGCAAATAGTTTTCAAAACCACATCTCCAAAATAACCAGAGCAAAACGGACTGGAGGTGTGGCTCAAGCAGGAGAGTGCTTGCTTTGCCAGCTTGAAGCCCTGAGTTCAAACCCCAGTCCCACCAAATACATACATGCATACATACATGTACACATACATATATACATTTATATATACATACAAGACAATAGTATTGTCACAGTGGTTTAGAACTCTATTTTTTGTTTTC
The DNA here is from genome assembly GCF_047511655.1 of Castor canadensis. NCBI lineage: Eukaryota > Metazoa > Chordata > Mammalia > Rodentia > Castoridae > Castor > Castor canadensis. Next base: position 168,616,196 of record NC_133391.1, read on the forward strand.
TATTAGTTTAAGAGACTAATACATTTCAGGAAAAAATGATTAGCATATAAGCTAACTTTATGGTAACTTTGGTTTGGTCCTTCAAATTTTGTCTTCTACATAATTTAAGAGACTCATGGATTTTAAAAGTAATGATCAGTTTGGGTTTTCTAGTACATAATGTAAAAGGTATGATTCTGTGAAATCAGTAACTGAAAGAGTTAGGATGGAACTGTAAATGAGGGAGTTTTTGTATGTTATGGAAGTTAATCTGGTATGAATTCAAATTAAAATGTTATAGCTTTAAGATGTTAAATGCAATCCCCATGGTAACCACAAAGAACATAGTTAAAGAACACATACAAAGGAACATGAGAATTAAAATATTTCACTACAACGAGAACAACTAAATAAAAAGAGAGTATAATTCAGTAAGGCAGGAAATAAGAAACAGAAAGCAAACAGAAAAATGGCAGAAGTTAATTCCTTCTCTATCAGTAATTAGGTTACATGTAAGTGGATTAAACTTTCCAATTAAAGAGAGAAATCAATGGTACATTAAAAAAACTTGATCCAACAGGTCCTGTCTTGGGATTGGTACCTGTGGGAGAGGGGGAGGATATAAGGAAAGGGTGTAGGAGGGTGAGTATGGTAGGAATATAATGTACTCATATATGAAAATGGAAAAATGAGACGTGTTGAAACTATTCCAGGAATGGGGGGAGGGGACATAATGGAGAAGGATGGAGGGAGTGAATTCAACTATGAAATATTGTAGGAACTTCTGTAAATGTCATGATGTACCCCAAGAACAATGGTAATATGATAATAGAAAAAATTCACACATATAAAAAATAAATCATCACCAGTGATAATTCCCTTGCCCACAACTAAAAAAAAATTCTAATGAATGGGCTCAGGTGCCTGCAGATATATAGATATAAATATAGATATAGATATAGATAGATAGATAGATAGATAGATAGATACAGATATATACACATCTTGATCCAACCACATGTTGGCTATAAGAGACTAACTGTCGATCCAAAAACCCAAATAGATTGAAATTGATGGCATATTTGTATCTCCATATTCATAGCAACATTGTTCACAGTGGCTAAAATGAAGAATCAAGCCAATTGTCCAATGATAGATAAATGCATGCATAGTACATAAAGACACAGAAGAAGAAAGGAAGCTCTAGCATGTTTCAGCATGGATGAATCTTAAGGACTTTAAGCTAAGTGAAATAATCCAGTCACAGAAAGTAGAATAGGGGTACCCCATGGATGAGAGACGGGTGAAAGGAAAATTTTGTTCAATGGTATAAAGTTTCAATTTTTCTAAGATGAAAGAGTTCTGGATATGGTTGGTGGTGGTGGTTGTACAATAATGTGAGTGTACTTACCATCACTGAACTATTCCCTTAAATGGACAAAATGATAAAGTCTATGTTTTGTGTTATTTTACAATAAAAAAATTTAAAAGAATATAATTTCAGAGGCTCTCAGCAAAAACTCATAGATTAGGTGTAGTAGCTACAGAAACAGGGAGATCAAAGAGGTATTAAGACTCCAAGACAAAGGAATTGTGGTGTTCCTGATCTATGTGATCCTTTAAAAAAATATCAATTCTCTAATAAGTTGGGACATTTGAGTTTATTAAAAGTACACAAGAAAGATGAAGTACGTAGAGGACTCTATCAATGATTGAAAGAATTACATAATAGTGTAGGAAAGGACTCAAATTATTTCTGTTGTCTGCCACCTTACAGAGCACAAGTGGTTAGGCCATAAAACCACTACTCAATATTCCTCCACCAGTGGGTAGTGAAGTAGTAGTATACACATCAATAGCAGAAATTAGCTTAGTCCAGAAATAGAAGTAGAAACATCCACAAATAAACCCAACAGAGAGACAGAAAGAGTTAGCAAGAGCAAAACTCCATTACCCTGTCATGAACACCCCACCATCTCCTATTCTCACAGTGCCATGGCAGGGAGCCCTGTTAGGGGACAGCACAGTTTTGAGGTCTCCTGTGTGAGTCCATCGAAGGTACCCTGGTGTGCCCAGTGACACTCATCAGAAGATTCCAAGAATGAAGCATGATAAAAAAAATAAATAACTGACTTGCAAATTTTAAAAACCTAAATTTAGAAAATGAATTTACTAAGTACAGCATTTGGAGAAAATATACACACAGAGGAAAGGGGAGCAAATTTCAAGTCTACTCTTGGTCTATAAAGGATGGAAGCAGGAGGTTTTTCATGCAATTATAATATCTCCAGCCATTATCTCCCACCAGAATTGCAAAGTCAGAGATAAAGTCATTTCTATGAGAGAACCTAGATTCTTCTAGTAACTTAGAAGAAATGACCAAAGGATTCACTCTTATTGGGAAGGGTAGCAAGACAGTGGCCTGTGTGGTAATGATGGCTTTGTATTATGTTTTGATATGAGAGAGCAAGGTGCTTTTCTCAACTTTTCTCTTTTAAGTTGGGCTTCTGTGATAGTAAATCATGGGAACCACATTTATTCCAATAGAGGCAAGGCAAGGAATCCACCTTGCTTCCACAAATCTAGGTGTCCTTTGACCCTAAAAGCCTGTTCTCTCTGTAATGGGATTTTGTCCTATGATTCTTTCATATAACTAATATTTTTTCTTTCCTTTTTTTTTAACTAAAGATTGAACCCAGGGTCTTGTGTTTGCAAGGCAAGTGCTCTACCAACTGAGCCATTCACACAGTACTTTTGTTTTTATTTTGTTTGGGGGCCAGTGTCTCACTACCTTTGCCCAGGCTACTCAAATGGCAATATTCCTGTAGCTGATATTACAGGCCTGCGCCATCACACTTGATCCATCTTTTCCATATATTTACATTGCTGTGACAGAACACCTGATGGTAGATCATTTTTAAAGAAGGGGATTTTATTTTGGCTCAGGGTTAGAGGCTGTAAAGTCCAAGATCCTGCAGCTGCATGTGGTGAGGCCTCATTTTGCTTCATCTTATGATGGAGAGAGGAAAAGCAAAAAGACAGAACATAAATAAGGGACAGCTTTACTTGGTAACAACTCAAGGGTCTCACCACCTCTCAAGTTCCCACTGTGAACTAAGTAGTCTAAGAATCAGCTTAGGTTGGGTCTTTTCTGTCAAATGATTTAATCAGTACCGACCACTGTTACAAATGTTAGTCTCACTAACTCATTTTTCTTATATGCTTCATAGACTCTGCTTAACCTAATAAATGTTTCTGTTAAGAACAAAGGGTTGTTTTCCTTAGCCAGGCAAGTTCCTGTTTCTACTAGATGCCCTGGTTCCAAAGTTGATAACCTGACAGTTATTACTTCCCTAAACTTTTGAACTTTGTCTCCAGAGCCCCTTTCCCTGACCTGTCCCTTTTCCAATTAGCCATCTTGAAACCTGCCCAATCCAGGCAAGGGGCAGGATTGCATTAAAGATAAAACCTGAGAGGACTTCCTGCCCAGTGTGCTTGTTTACCAGACTCTGTCAATTTACCTTCTGCAGAAGTAAATTTTGTCCAGCCCAGTGACTTCCGAGTTGTGTGTCCCCCACCCTTTCTCTCTCTCTCTCTCCACCCAAATATCACGAAGATGTTTCTAACAACATGAGGATTCCATATCACCCAGGGGACCATGGAGACCCCTTCCTCAGGGAGATGCATCCCACTGCCTTCTTGTGGTGGCCCCAGAGGTGGAGGAATCTGCTATCTCTGTGGCCAAAAACAAACTCAAAATCAAAAATCAGTTGACAACCACACAAAAAGAGGGGCCAACCCAAATAAGTACTGCAATGACCAAACAATTCCATACACAGACTAAGGTAAAAAAAAATCGTCTCTCTCTTGTGACACCCCAATGTATCACTATGGGTTTCAATGGGTACAAGCTGTACTCAAATCATTGTATAACTAATTTTCGATGCTTCTCTTTGTATAAAAAAAACCCAACTTGTTCATTATTAGTAAGCTTCAAAATTCATTTCACTACCTACTTCATCTGTCCAGCTAGAAATCTCTGAGTCATCCCTCCTTCTTTAACCTCAACATTTCACTGGACTCCAGTCCCTGTCAGTTGGAATCCCCATCATGGCTGCTTCATCTCCCAAGGTCCCTGCCTTGTAGTCAACAGGTCCTTATTGTTCGGGTCCTGAAATACTGCAGTGAGCTACTCTATGACCTTCAGTCTATACCACTCCTTTATCTAATTTTTAAACAAAATTAAAACCAGAAAGGAGCATAGTCATCTCCCACAGACTGCCAGCCCTACGGCCCCTTTTTTCAGGCCGGAGAAGTTTATTCTAAGACAGGTACCTCCTCTGCCTCATGCCAGGCTCAGGCCTCAGGGTAAGCCCTGTGCTCCTGTTTCCTCTGTATCCACAGTTCTCGGCAAGGCCACTGTTGAACTCTTGGTGCCCTTTGGGCACCCTAAACCTCTGAACAACTTGTTCCCCCTCCAGGTTCCTAGAGAGGCAGTATCTGCCTGTTGGCCTAGACACTGCCCTACTTAACCCTAGAAGAAGTCTACCATTCATTTCTCTCTCTAAAAAGGAAGGAAATTAACAATTTGATGAGCTTGATGGTGTCAAGCTGTGAAAATAAAAGTTTGTCCCACTCACATTGCAACTTCTCCTTATTGCCACTGTGACATAAAAAAGGAATTAACTCCTTTCAAGTTTGACTGAGGGATGAAGAGAAAAGGGACCAATATTCTTTTTATTGGATAGCAAGAATGGCTTCTTAGCTTTTTCTAGTGTTTACAAAAGGGATGAAAAAAACTGTAGGGCATGGAATGGTTATAGTAATAAGCCACCTTGAGTTTTAGTACTGATTTCTGTAGTTCAGACAAGAGAGTTGTTGTTAAGAAAAAGACCACATTTCTTTTCCCCCTTCAATCTTACTATGCTGAAACCTTCCTTCTTAATGTACCAGAATTCTTTTCGTAAAATAGCAACTTGATCTTATTGATCCCCTGACCTTCAGAAAGATCCTAACTGTCTACCTCCTATGTGGAGCCATCCAGCACCACCCCAGTCCAATTTAATCTCTCTCTTTCCCCAACTGCTGTTTTCAGCATGTAGCACGAGGTCACTTGTGGTAATTATTCTATCTCTCATATTTTCTTTCCTACCCCTAATTAGCCTCAGAGTTTCTAAACACTGAAAAGAGCTAAAAAGCTTTCCTTGCTGCCCAAATGTCCTGTGAAGACAGCGTTCAAATTCCAGTGTGAGAAAACAGCTTTTTTCATCACATAAACAAAGGCAAAAAAAAAAAAAGAGAGAGAGAATGCCCTTAAAGTAATTAGCAAACTTTGCTGAGAGGTCTTTTACTTATGGAATAATTTTACTTGATTTGTTTCTTCACTCAGATGTTCAAAAAATATAGACTGAAATGTATCTCTCCTGTTAAATAGGCTAAATGAAAAATCTCCAGTTACCTAGTAAAAAATCTGTGCACTCTGTTGGAAATATTAGAAATAAAATTATTCCAGTGAGTTTCCCCAACAGCTGACTTGTGGTAGGTTAAATACAGCAGTTGACTCCTGATCTTTTCTACATGGGGAACACATGGGAAGTGGTAGTGTTTGTATAACGCACTGGGGTGAGTGGGAAAAGCTGCTTAGTTGAGTGAGGTCCCTGCCATCTGAACATTATAGGAATATCTGTGTCTCATTCAGGGATCACAGTTTGGAAAGCCATGAAGAAACCACACATTCAAAATTATCTCACATCATTTTGTTGTTTTGTTTTGGTTTTTTTGGCAATATTGGGGTTGAACTCAGGGCCTCATGCTTGCTAAGCAGGCTCTCTACCACTTGAGCTACTCCACCAACCTCTGACATCATTTTAATAGTAACAACCAAAACTAAGAAATGCTGCCATCAAATCATCTCCCTCTCCACACTTTTGCTTTCAATCTTGACAGTGATCAAGGTCACAAAACCAGTCTTCCATACTCAGAAGTATGCCTCATTTGCACAATCAGTGAAATATTTTTGAGTTCTGTTGCTCTTCCTCCATCAACTTCCCTTATTTAAAAAAATAGAAGAAAAGGACACATCTTCTCACTTCTATGGGTTTCAGATTTGTCTTCTAATGGCTTGTGGTCAAATTTTCAGCATGCTGAGCTCGACAGAAGTAAACCCTTAGCCAGAGTTTAATCTGGTTTAATGATAAACAGATTCAAGCAAGTTGCTCAGAGAGCTATCCTGTAAAAAGTATCTTCTCCAAACTACTTAAGTGCTGTCATTAGAAAATAAATATGCGACATTTCAGAGTTTTTAGGCAAGGCACTTTTGTCAGATACTTCCTTTGCCATCATCACGTGAGTAAAGACACTTCTATTTTAGTAATTTAAACATCAGCATTTTCTGTCCAAGCTAAAACGAGCCACCTAAACATAGGATATGACCAGACACCAAAATCACTCAGACCTATGTTTTATTTATTACTGCCTGGAATTAAGATACTGCCTACTCACATGGGGTTCTTTGTCCTGCCTCCAGGCACCATGCACTGGAGAGTTTAGCAGCAAGAGAAGATAGCATTTAGAGATATGTTGAAGGCAAAATCTTTCAAATAGCTTTTGGGAGCTAGATACATATGTCTTATTGAGGGATGGAAGCTAAATAAGTGACCTAACTTTGGACACTTTCCAAGTACACCTGAAAAATTTAAGAACAGCCAGTTTTGCTGTGGGCACTCACTTACCTCCAGAAGTAAATTAAAGGAACAGAATTGGAAACTGCAGGTGGGATAAATTAATTGTCTTCCTGGGTTATTGATAATGCCTAAAGTGCTTTGTAAACTAAAATTTCTTCATAAATACGTCATTGTAAATACCTCTCTCTTTGAGAGTACCAAGATTAATAATGGCAAAAGTGAATTAAGGAAGCAGAGTTGGATTTTATTTTTCAACAAAGAAAAAGAAGTCAAATTTGTAAATGTTGCTTTATAGAACCAAGCAATAAAATCTCAGCAGAGAGACAAGATTACTCTAATGCAAAGCATACCTAATTGGATCATTTGTCCAGGTCACCTCCCCTGCTTTCAGTGTTTCTCTTTGCTTTACAGAGGTCAGAGCTCACACATGTGGCCATGCTCTCCTCATGTTTGTGATTTGACTCTTGTTAAATAGTACAGGTCCCAACGTAGCTCCTGCTAAATTATTTTTAAGGATCATCTTACAATTGCCATACATTTTCTTGGTTTCTGTGAATATTAAGGAGGAATTAATAACAGCTAACATCTATTGAGTCTGTGTCCATATTAATCATGGGTTATATGCTTTCCATACAATCTTTACAATAATCTTGTAAGTTATGTTCCGTTATTGTTTTTGCTTTACAGGTTAAAGAAATTGAGGCTTAGAGGCATAGAGTAATTTACCCAGTGATTCAATCCCACATTTATCTAGTATCCAACTTCAGGCATTTGCTATGAAGAAATGCATTTGGCCCTCTATATCTGTGGGTTCCTCATTCTTGGATTCAACCAACTGCATATTGAAAATATTCAAAAAAAATCACATCTGTATTAATCACGTACAGTTTTTTGTCATTATTTCCTAAACAACACAGTATAATAACTATTTATATCACATTTTATTTGCATTGGTTATTAAAAGTAATCTAGACTTGATTAAAATATAAAGAAGGATATGCATGTGCTGTTTTATATGAAAGACTTGACACAGATTTTGGTATCCACAGGGGTGAAAGAATGTCCTGACACAACACCTCATGGGTAACAAGGGATGTGTATACTGTATCTCTGCATATGTGTTTGAAATCACCCAGTAAAAAAAAAGTTCAGTGGTAGGAAACTGACAATATTGCAGTGGCATGGCCTCTTGTATTCTCTTTATCTCCCTCTTCTTCCAACTTGGCCTCTCCTCAACAGTTCCCTTCATTTTCTTTTCCGAAGGCAAATATGCCATGCGAGACCTGGTCCACAGGCTTCCGGGTGGGAACAACAGCAACAATGCAGCAAGCAAGGCCATGTCAGATGACACCGTGACAGCTGTGTGCTGCACCCTGCATGAAGTGATCACAAAGAACATGGAAAATGCCAAGGCCTTACGGGATGCCGGCGGCATCGAGAAGTTGGTTGGCATCTCCAAAAGCAAAGGAGACAAGTATGTTAGATGCTGACTTAATGTGTCTGTGTTGGTAGGACTGGTTTTGTCGTTGTTTGTATTTTTGGGTTTTGGTACACTTGAGGCATGTCCCACCCTTTCATTTGTATTTTGGTTTTCAGACAGGATCTTGCTAACTTTCCTCAGACTGACCTCAAACTCAGGATTCTTCTGTCTCCACCTCCCAAGAAGCTGGGATTAGAGGCATATGCCCACAAAGGGACTGGTTCTAAGTGTGCCTGTCATCTCCTGGTTATGGGTGGCACTATTGAATGTCACTGGAAAGCATTTGTCTCTGGTAATCAATTGAAAGAAATAGCATATAGTTTCTGTCTTCCAACCCCACCAGGAAGGCTGATTCTACTGATAATTTTGTTTTGATAAATAACTTGTGATTTAGTGACTGCTGTGATATTGGTAAAGTCAACTTGACATTCCAGCTTGCATGCTAATCGTTCCTTCAGCACAGAAAAGAAAGCCAGTTGAACCTGGGTTCATGAGATATCTTGTCATTGTTGTCCCTCTGTGGTCACATGTGTGAGTGTTGGTGGATACCTGTTCCTTTGCTCTGTTGCCTCTTCATGTTTGTATAGCAAGAGTAAGGATAGGGGGAAAAGACAGTGTCATGGAGCCAGAAAGAAGTCTGTTCAAATCCAGTACCTTTTCCTATTAGCTCTGGGATTTGGGGCAAACCATTTAATTTTAGAAGTCACTGTGCCTATACTTTATAATCCAAAATTGAGGGAGGTCTGTCATAATACATTTCCTGGAGTTAGTCATAATCAAGTCTGAAAAAATGAATAAAAATTTCCAAGGAGAGTGGTGAAGAAGGTCTTTTTGGCAAATGGAATAAAAAGAGGTAAGACTTGGTGTCAAAGCCACTGTGCCACACCACAAATGGAATGTCTTCCAATGTGATTTAAGAATCAAGGGTTGCAGAGGTTCCAGCTAAGTGGAGCTTGGGCTCCTGAGCTGCAGACACTGTGGGATGATGAAATCCATGTTGTTTTAAGTTACTGTGTTTGTGGTCATTCGTGACTCAGTAATAAAAAACAAATATCCAAAAAAGGGTGTCTTAGTGTATGCAACTGAAAACTATCTTCACCAGGCCAGGGTGTTAGTATATCAGTGAGCTATCAATTTTTACAGAAACCTTCACTAACCTTAATTAAATTTTGCCTTCTGGAAGTTCCTCAGTATAATCAAAGAAGATTAAAAGGATAAACCTTTGGTTATCAAGGACTTTCTACTTCCTGATTTTTCATTCCTTTACCTCTAAATGCTAAATAATTTCCCTTTGGTTATTAAAGACTGTGAGGAATGCACTTTGAGACACTCTGGAAATTCTGTCTCATTATTTCATTTAATTCAGTGTATTACTGATGTACTGTAAAAGTTTCAGGGTTTTTGTTTAAACACTCTGAGACCTCCAAATACATTCAAGCAGCAATTCAACATTAGGATTTGAATACCATCCTGTATCAAGGAGAGAAACCCCATTGGACTCATGCAACAATTGTGCAATTTAGATTGTTGCTTTGAATTATATTTGTCTGACGATGTTATAGTAACAACAAAAAAAAACTATCCCATGTAAGCAGGAAGCAGTGTTCTTCTCCAAATAGCTTCAGGAGACCTTCACGATCTCCAGTTGACATGCTTATCCATTTTGAACATTAAGAGCTTAATAAGTTATTGTTTTTAAAGGATGCACACATAAACACGCAGTAAAACCATAGTCCGCAAACACCCCATTTGTCTACAGTCATGAGACATTGGAAGATTAAAGTACATTCTTTGAACTTTAAGACCAATGAGCCTGGGGAGTAGTCTGACATATATCAATTTCCTTCAGCCATATGAGTAACCTTCAGCAGTAAGCAGCTCACAATGGGCCTTAAAGAGAAAAGACTTGGTGAAACTAATTAAAAAATCAATGAGGAAATAGTATGACATCCTTGTTGCCAGTCCAGGTACTTGCCCTGTTAGGTCTGGTCCAAGCTCAATTATTACTAATAGGGAAATTTTTTTCACTACAGATGACCTCATAAATGTCCTTTAATTTCACTAAAAATTTATTTATGGAATAGTCACTTGTTTCATCTACATATGTTTTCCCCAATGTCAAGAGCCTGGATTAATGAGTTTAATAACAAGTGTTGCCCAACTTGAAGTGTTGTTGAATTAAATCAAGCCTCTCCCCAGTTATAGTTCTCCTGCTTAGTCAGTGTTTGGCATTTTTTTATGTACTTTATCTCTTTCATCTATATACTTACTAACTTAGGAACCAAAATGAAGTTTTTATAACTTTGCATTTCCTACCTACTCACAATTTGGTAATTGTTTTCACTGCTCTTAAAACAAAATGAATCCGAGAGATTTGCTCCAAATCTTAGCATGAAACTCATCATTTATTGCTCAGTTCTATGATGACAGTATGCACTGAGATACACATGAATTTCTAGACTTGTTTTAATAAAATAGAAATTCTTTATTGGAAATAGACTTTTTGGAATTGGTATTGATTCAGTAACTGGAAATGATAGAGATGTCAAGTCACTTTAGTTGATTTATAAAATGCTCACAAGTACATCCACCCAAAATTGCTCTTAAAAAACTTAATCCCGGAAATCAGTTCAAATCTGATTTTTACTTGATAGAGCATGGGAAAGCATGCCTAGCTCTGAGTCTTCATTTTATGTATTTATAGATCTTACTTCAAATATGTACAAGCCTAGATATGAAATGATGTTAATGAATGAGACTAGTACTTACAGTCATAGTGTTAGGGGACCACTCCACTCGCTGGGCCTTGGGAACACAGCCAAGGGGACTGGTACTCTGGGATCCTACTGCTGGCATGACTGAGCTGCACAGCCCTGAGGACTGACAGCTTCAGAGAGCCCTGATTTGACAGCTCTGGCGAAGGTCAGACAGTGGGTGATTGTTACTGGCTCTTATAGGAGTCTCATACTCACCATTCTGAGTCTTGATAACTGATAACTTATTCTTTTCACATCATTTTAAACATCCTTATGGACATCTATTTTGTGGCATTTTTTCAAAAATATAATTTTCTGACTGACAATTATATAAGAAATATTGTTGAATGTGTCACTTTATTTTGTCACAAGACGGGAAAGCTATCAACAGCCTCCACTGTTACTTGTCAGTGAAGAACTGTATTGTGGCTTGAGTTATAATCACTTGTCACATTAGAAACACTCAATTGTGAAGTCTTTCAATCAATAGTTACAGTTTTTCAAGTGGATTTCTCTTCAATACCAGTCTAGTAGATGGATCAAAAATAAAACCAAGGAAGAAACCAATGTTTCTTTGACCTTCACATGCTATTATAACACTATGATGTATTGGCATTTTAATTGAGAGGTTAAAACCTGCTCTTCATTACACACAATCTCTATTTTGTAACTAAGCAAGAAGTAGAAACAAAATAACAGACTGTGTCAGAAAAAATTTTTCATACTAAATGTTTCTACTGCACTGTCACTACCTGAATATTAATATTACTCTAGGGTTGCCTCTCTATTGTCATAGTCAAATCTCTAGCTAACAGTGATAAAATACAACAAAACAGAGCATTTAATCTTTGTTTCACATTGATTATATAATAATAAAATGTACCTCTATCCCTATCCAAGAAAAGATTTAAAATTCTATGTCTTTAAGTCAAAGGAATTTAAAAATACCTTTGGACCAAGATATCATAAATTGTGAAATAATTAAACAATGATTCATTTTGGTAAGATAAAATAAATATTACTTTAATATTGCTAATCTTTCAAAGAGAAAAAAATGAAAATTTATATTAACACTATATTTTTCTTTTAAAGTGCTTGATATAATGCAACCAAAGTTAAACTCCATCTCAGAAATAAGTAACTGTTACTATTGCCCTTCAGTAAATGAAGTAAACTTAGTCTAAATTTTAAACATGTAAACCTCATGAAATACCATGCATTTTATCAGCCATTGCAAAATGCATGTCCTTCAAGGGTCCATTTACTTTGGCTCTCAGATCCGACCTCAACCATCTACTGTCTGCTCACTTTCTATTTCAAAGGCCGCTTTTTCAAAGGCCTCATTGGTTTCAATTCAAATATTGTTTTCAGTGGCTCCATCACCCCCTGCCTACCAGTCATATTCAGAGTTGGCCATCACCTTGGAGTCATCATGAGTGGAAACACCCTGTCCAACACCAGGAGTCACCATTCCAATGGTCCACAAACCATAGCCCACAGGCCAAGTCCACCCTCTGCTTGTTTTTATAAATAACCTGTCATTGGAACACAGCCATATCCATGTGTCTAATGATTTATGACTCTTCACGCTACAGTGGTAGAGTTGAGTGAGTGAGATCGTATGGCCCCCAAAGGCAAGGATATTTACTATCCGACCTTTCACAGAAAGAACAAGTGGCCCTAAAGTAGAGCGCAATGGCCATGACAGCCACTAGAATTGTGCAGCTTGTTGTGAAGTCAGCCCATTAGAATAAAGAGTGCCAGGTCATTAACAGGATCTGTGATCACTCAGGAGAATAACCTGCTAGAATTTGATTGAATGGAATCAACATATATTTATTGACTGAGTCTCTGCTTTTAGGTGTGAATTAGCCCTGAACCAAAAGGCAAAATATCTAGTTATATTTTCATAAAGATTTGAGAAAGAGTTAAGAGGCTCTCTCCAAAAGTTCCTATGACCTTGGTTACTCACTGGTGGCACTATGGTGCAGAGAACAGAACTTGGAGCGCATACAGGGCTTTGTTTACAGATTCTTGTTCATGTGCATTCATCTGCATACACAGAAGTGTGTGCCATGTCACACTCACTGCCAGTCTCCCATTCTTGGCATCAGCAGCAAGTGGAGGACAACTCCCTGTGATGTGCGGGTGTAGAGAGCAGACACCAGCTATGCTCTTGCACTTCAGTTGAAACTATGGATGTTTGCTTCTTATTATCCAGGTGTCACACAACACTGCCATCCAAACCCCTGAATCCAGCCCTTCCTTTTCACTTCCATTCTCTTTCTGCTCCATTTTGTAGTCAAACACCAAATCTGCTTTCTCAGTAAATGCCACTGCTCTTTGCATTGTGAAAATTCTTTGTAACACCTTCCTGTCTCTCACCCTTATTAATGTGTTGATGAGACTGGGGATTGTACTGCCCAGGCTGAGAGCGACAGAGTCAGAAAAGCCAGAAGGATGTGGATCTTGACATTTCCTGACAAGTCAGTGTGGGTTCTAGCCAGCTGCTACTCACCACCTGCATGTCCTGTCTTTTCTTTGTCAGACACTCTCCAAAGGTAGTCAAGGCCGCATCTCAGGTCCTAAACAGCATGTGGCAGTACCGAGATCTGAGGAGTCTGTACAAAAAGGTAAGGTGTGTTTACCTTCTTGACTCATCAGTGCACATGGGCCCCAGGCCCAGAGACGTGATAATACCTGGCCATACAAAAGGCATCACAGGTGTGGAGAGTACTTACCAATATGCACAGTAGCAGAAACAAGAGAATCAATGAAGCAGCAAAAAGAGGCCCTAAATGTCTTCCCAGTTCCATGAGATTTCTGGACTAAAGAGACCCACACTCAGAATCTTACCCCAAATCTTCTTTCTTGATTCCCTAAGGTATTATGATTTATTTTATTTTTAATTAACCTATAATAATTACATGTATGTATTGGACACAGTGTGACACTTCAGTACAAGTATATGTTATGTCATCTCAGGATATTTATCATTGCTTTATGGTAGAAGCATTCAAGATTCTTCTAGCTATTTTTAAATAAGATGATATAATATCATAAACTATACTAAATCACCTGTTTTCCTGAGCTTCTGCAAAAAAGTAATACTCAGGGATTTTGGAAAAAAAAAAGTTTCGACAAGTTCATCAAGTAATTTCGGAGAGGAAATAGAGAAACAATAAAAAGCCAATGAAGTCAAAAAGTATTTCAGCTTAGGAACAAGGAATAAAAGACCCAAATGCCTGACCCATGTGCTTAGCCCCTGAGGTTTTCTGCACCTTGCTGCCGGGTGATGGTCCCACTGATCACCATTGCAGGGTCTTGGCATTTCTCATTAGAACTCATATTGTGCATTAAAAGGAGTCTTCACTCCCAAAGTGGCTCAAAAATAAAGAGCAGAATGCCACATGTAGAGATTTGGGTTCTACACCTTATTTCCAAATGCTATTAAGTAGAGGATATATAACTTTTCTTTTTTGGGTAGGAAGGGAGAAATTTTTAATGATATCTCCCAGAAGCTATGGTTTTGCTGTTACTATTCCAGGAAGAATAGATAATTTGGGTTAGAGTTAATAAACAGGGCAAGAGAACACGATGGACTCACAAGGAGAAGTACCAGGATTCAGAAAGCAAAAACAGGGCTGGGGAAGACAATGGACCTCCATCAATGACTGCAGCCACCTGGCTGCACATGGAGAGAGAGACCAAAGCCATTGCACTGATGCATCCATTCCCGGTCACTAGCCTGGCTCACACTGACTCCTTGGGCAGGAATGTGGGGCCACAATAAGAGTCTGACATCACATAGCATGAGAGCCATCTTGCCAGAGGGAAATTTTATATTTTTCTAAGTCAATGGGAGAAACTAAATATTTAATAACTAGCTCTACTAAGTTATGGTCTATTTTTAGATTTCCCCAAGGCCTTCCTCCCTCCCTTAATCATTCATTACTTTGCACTTTAAGTTTATAAAGTTTAACTTATACATTTCTTTCAAAGTTTTCCTATTCCCTGAGCGGTGGTATGTTTAAGTTGAAACTGAGATTCTAAGTGTTCACAGAATGTTCGAGAGTACTTATATCTCTTTCTATGCATTTTGCATGTTATGATGAGCAAATATTTTTGGGTTCTGTTCTGTTTTGCATGAAATTTGGATCCCAGTTTCTCTGCTTAGTTCCTTCTTGAACTCCTCCGGGAGCCATGAAGTCTCTACCAAAAAAGTGTCCTTCGGCTACACAGGCAGCCAGACATGAAGCTCATGTAATAAATTAGAGAGGAGCTGGTGTTCTAAGTCAGTAGCTCCAGAAGCTCCAAGAGATATTATTGCCTCAAGTAAACCACTTTCACTTGGATTCTGAATGCTTCCTTTCTGTGGAAATGCACCTGCTCACACTTATGTGCATTGAAGGGAAACAGCTTTCAGAGACTCTGCAAGCTGTTTGTTGAACAGTAGCACAAGTTTTAACCTTCTTTTTTTCTTTGTTGGTAGTAGAGTTCAAAAAGTGTAATTGTCTTTCTATATCCATGAAAATAAGAATGTGTTGACAGAAATTTAATGGAGCTAAAACTCAAGAGCTAAAGATAGTTTAAAATGTATTTTATGTGAAGAGCTTCAAGAAAGATGGGCTGAAGAAATCAATGTGATGTTTTTAGTTGACCCATGATTAAAAAATGTTGAGAAAGAGCTGTTCTTAATCATTTCCAAATTATGCAGTTGTGAAATGAAACAAGGACCTTTGTGCTCTGTGTCATGAGTGTTGTTAATAGCAAAGCTCAAAATTCAAAAAAGCTTTCTATTTGAAAGGCCTTCTGTGAGAAAACCAAGTTCTTTCATTCATCCCCATGATTTGTTTTTAATCAGTGGGGAAGTAGATTTCTATTTTGTTCTTCATTGACAATTTACATACCATCAAAAAATGTCTGATCCATATCTTTTAATTATCCTTTAAATCTATTTATTACACAACTATTATAGGCTTAGCAAAGGAACAGTTCTAACGAAAACTCAAGACATGGACACAGCTTCTGTGGGCAAAAAATGAAAGATGGAACAATTATTAGCAACTTCATTAGAGTCTGAAGTATACACATTAGGATTTAAAGCCTGAATTAAGGGAATGAAAATTATAAGGCAAAATCTTAAAGAACATTTAACGTTTGCATATTTAGGAGGTAAGCAGAAGTACATTATGATAAGCAGGAAACCATGAGAGGGGATGGAGTTGAGAATGGTGGCTGTGAATGTCTGAGACAGAATCTGGCTCCATCCATCACTGGCTCCTGTCCTCCTAGAGTCAGGAAGGAAGGCCAGGAACTCATAGCCTTAGCATGACTGCTTTATTTTACTGAGAGAGACACATTGAACCAGCTAGAATATTCTTCCAGATGGGTGTTATGACCAAAGCAAAACTGCAGTTGATCCATGACACACATTTGAAGCCCAAATATGTTTGTTATCTGTCCTTTAACTTGAGGGAGGCCTGCCCCTCTGTTCACCTAAGAGAAAATAAACAATTGTGGAAGAAGCTTATGACATGCAAGGTAAATAATGCATCACCTTTCAAAACACTCCTTAAGTTTAGATACCCACAAAGAGAACTACATTTTATTATCATCTGTGTCATTTTAGTGAGTGTTCCTAAGGAAAGGAAGGAGAACCTTGGGAACAGAGAGGAAGTAGGGGTCAAAGACAAACAAAAGCTCAAAAGTACTTGATCTTTTAGAACTTCAAGACTTAAAAAAACAAAAAAGGCCACTGATGAAATGAGGTGCTTATGTTTGAATATAGTTGTAGATCCATGGGATACCTGGGGGACAGGGCACAGAATTAAAAGATACAGAAATCACTTAATAACTGATACAAGATCACCAGGAAATAGTTCAACTAGTTGGGACACAGACCAAGTTACTCTAGCAGGGAGACTCAAAACTATGGAAGGGCCAACTAAACAGCTGTCTTTTCATGGAACCACACCCAGTCAGGAAGGTAGCCCAGGGCCACCTGGGGCCTGTCCTGTTGCTCTGCAGTTGTCCTTGCATGTGTGAGCAAAGCTCTCTATGTCTTCCTGCTTCTCATCTCAACCCACAAAAAAGGAGAGGGAGGCAAAGGATTCAGGAGCTGCAGCCCCTGTCATCACTGAAACTCAGCCCATCACCATAGCTGCAAGGAGACCAGGAAAAGTGGTACGACCCCTTCAAAAATTATGTGGCAGAAAAAAAAGGCAGTCTTGGCTCCAGGCCTCATTTACTTTTGTTCAAATATCTTTAATGTTGATCACAAATACAACCTAATGAAGTGTATTATTCCGTTTTAGGTCAACTATGATTAGCTGAAACTTCTTGCTTATATTAGGGACAAATTTCTTTATCTGCAACTTCTGTCTCCAAAGTCACCCTGAACAAGTCTAATTTCCCTTCTCTGTGACAGCTGTCCTGGCTTTGAGACTAGCTGTCTGTCTGCAGGAGGTCATCATTCCCCCCTAGGCTAGACATGCGGAGTGCTAATGCATCAGCGTGACCACAGCCTTCACCATTGCTGTTGCTGTTCTCGTAGGCATGCAAGTCTACATTCCTTGCATGATGCATAGATGCTCCGAGTGTATTTGAAGCAGAGGAGGTAGAGGGAGGTTATGAATGCCCTAGTGCTGGACACTCAACTTCTGCTAACAAAGCTAGGCATCAGATTTGTGCCTGGAAGATTTGTCATACTATTTGGAGAAATCAAGGAGCCTAGGACTTAGAATCAGACAGTCCAGAGTCCAAGGTACAGCCCTGCCTCTTCCTAGCAGCATGACCTTGGGCAGGACTGTAAGAACTGACTTTGGGCAGCTGCTGGTGAGGGACAGGACAAAGTAAGCAGACTTTTGATGGACGAGGTTTCATAGTCAGTGCTCAGAAATGTACTGTGTTGTTTTGCATCCAGTTTTTCTTACCAGGCAATCTTTAGGAAATTAAATAACCTCTTCAGATGATCCATGGCAGTTCTTGTACCAGCAGAATCTTCTCTGTCAGCATCTGGACATACTCTAGGGACCCTGGAGGTTTGAAGGTCTGGGCCTCCATACATGATGCCTTTCTTCTGCTTCCTGTATCAGAGTTGCTAACTTTCCTCAAACCCCTCATCAAAGAACATTCACAGCTTCTCATGGAGACCAAGGGCATCTCTCCCTCAATCCCATCCTGTGCTTAGTGTTCTCATGTGTGAAGTAAAAGCCTTAACACCTGCCTCACTGAGTTGCTGACCATCTCAATAGCAATCATCAAGGTGCTTTGTGTCATAGAAAGTCATATACCCATGAGAGTTCAACATATTTACATTTTCAGAGCAGTTTTAGTTTCATAGAAAAATTAGGAAGGTTCAGAGATTTCTTATATATCTCCTGCCCCAGACATACCCAGACTCCCCATAATCAAGATCTCCCACCAGAATGGTATATTTCTTATAGTCAGTGAACCTACATGGACACATCATAATCGTTTCCATTAGGATTTACTTTAGGTGAGATCAGTCTATGGGTTTGAACAAATGTATACAACATGTATCACACAAAGTATTTTCACTGGCCTAAAAAATCTTCTGTGCTTCTCCTGTTGAATCTAGACTCAAATTTACACAAGAGTTAGCACATAGTTTTTAGTGTTTGGATTGAAATATTCCTTCGGTTATTGTAACATAATATTATGTTACTTTTAAATTGTTAAAAATGCAAACTAGATCTTCATATCCAGTCTCACACTGGGGCAAAATGGCCGCTTAGTGACAAATTATACCCAGCATGCCTAAATACTTCACTGGCCAGTGAATCGCTCCTGCCTGGTTGGGGTTTGTCAGCCAGGATGTTCCTTGTCACCTTTCATGACATCTTTCTGCTGTAGCACTCATTCCTAAATTCAGAAGAACACACCAGCTTAGCACAGCAGCTTTTGGTTATTTCTCAGCTTCTGCCTGGTCTCAGAATCTTGTGTGACTTAGCTGATGGGGCCACTCTGCTCCATCGAAACCAATTGTGAGCTTCAGGCTTCCACATGGGATTTCAAGAAGCACCATGATGCCAGGCTGACTCATCCCAGACTATCTTGTATGGTACCTTAGTGACCCTTCTCTGCATAATTAATTTACCGGGCAATCTTGAAGCTCCAGATACAGTGAACCCTAGTCTGCCTTCTGAGACACGGGCCCACTTCAGATGAGGTGGAAGAAGTAACAGGAAGTAAAGTTAAAACATCTCTGAGGGTTGAGTACCAAAAGAGACAAGCAGAATTGAGGGGACACCACCTCTGTCTTTCATTTCCTTGCTTCGCCATGGACTGCCTTCCTAGAACACTTGTTAGACCCTTGAAACGTGCCCTATAAAGTTACTGTAGAAGGGACATGCCAGCCCCTCTTTGTCAAGTAATAAATAATGTTTCCAGCATTTAGCGTTTATGTTCCTGAGGCTTATTTATTCTGTTCTAAGAAATTCAAAGTGATCCGGAAAGAACAGCATCTACACATTGCCTCTCTATGAGAATTAAAATCCTTAATTGTAAATGCAGGATAAAATCAAAGACATCAAGCATCAGAATCAAATTCGTGTTAACAATGAGTGGGATGAGAACTCTAATTCTCCCCCACTACCCTTCCTGGCCTGGTGTTTTAAGGATTGTGTTTCCTCCTCACATGAGACATTGCTGCCTTGCACAATGAGCTCATATCTTCAAGAAGACCAAACTGCCCATGCTAGAAACTAAGGTCATGTTTCTCAGAATTGTGATATTGTACATTTGCTCTCGCCATTTTGTTGAGAGAAACAAAACATAAAACTAATCTTTAGATGTCCTTTCCTTTATCGTCAGGGAAGATAGACTCTCAGGTTGCACGTACCATTCAGCAAGCGAATAATGAGCTATGATAGGAGTGGAATTGGGCCCTTCGCAGCCTGTCTCACACAGGACTCTCTTTTCTTCCTGCCTCTTATTCATTTCATTGGCTTTTGTCACCATTGCACTGACAAAACAAGAAATCAATAAGTAATTATGGATAGGTAAGGGAATGCCTGCAGATTTCCTCCAATATCCAAACCATAGTGGGTGTAGTCTTTTGATGCTTATGGGAGACTGACCACTGTGCACAGGTGAGCACTGCGCCAGTAGACCTGGTGCTACCAACCTGAAATTATGGACGATATTTGACATCCCTTCACCACCCTCATCTGCTGGGCATTTAAAGAAGGACACTAGATTCCAATGAGAATAGAAATCTACTTTGAAATTTTGTCAAGGAAAAACATAAGGTCAAATTGCAAATTTATTTCAGCTTTGCAATAAGAAGAGGAAGAAATTCTTCACTACTTCCTTTAGATCTCACTTTCTGGGCATCTAAGATAGTGATGGGAGGCAGTAAACCCTGTATAGAAGTAAATTAAAACTACCGAATGTAGAGTTGTCATTTTATCAAGGAGCTTATTCACCAAGAATTTCTTAATCTTTCTACTGTGTTGGAAATTTACCAAGGGATGATTAAAAACCATAAGGACTTTTGCCCAGATTCTTAAAAAAAAAAAAAAAAAAAAAAAAGGAAAGGGGGGAAAAGAGAGAGAGAGAGAGAGAGAGACGAAAGAAAGAAAGAAAGAAAGAAAGAAAGAAAGAAAGAAAAAAGAAAGAAAATGGATGTTTGAAATTGCAGCTCCTCAAGTGTTTTCTTTCTAAATCATTTGATGTGAAGTTAGGATACAAAATGGAAAGACTGAGGTTAAACTCAGCTGTGACACTTTTCTTCTCCATAAATCTGGGCACTTACTTGTTGATGTTAGTATTGACAAAGAAGGTCTTTCTTCACGAGGTCCCTTGACCTCTTGGAGACAATTCTTAGACACTCATCATATGATATCTGTCCAAAAACAAATGTACAAATGGGAACAAAAGAAAAAAATCAATTGTGCAAAAGTGGAAGTCGATGCACATGGCAGCTGCTAAACAAGAAGTGACTGAGTTATAGTTATTGCTGGAATAGATCACCAAGTGGGGGGGAGTCCTCATGGCTGAGCCCAAATTAAATATTTCCTCTGTAATTCCACTCTATCACAAAGCTTCACCCATAAAGCTTTAAGTCAAAACCTTAAAAAAGTACTCTAGAGACAAAGGCAGGAAGAAAGAATTGGATCAAGGACTAGAAAACTCAGTAAGTTTAATGTAATTTTACATACACTCGTGTTGCCAGCTTCAGGCAATTAACTCAAACTTATACCTTTTCTGGTGGGTCCCAGTAGATTGGGTGGTGTTAGAGCTATTAGAATCTTAATTTTTTTTGGTAGGGGGGGTGTGTTCAGTTGCTTGTCTTTTTCCAGCTTTATAATTTGTGCCTTTTCCTATCCTCGCATCCCCAACTGTGTTGCACAGAGTGGAGAAAGCAGGCGCGGGGGTTATGATAAGGAGGGCCTTTGGTACACTGCCTGTATGAGATGTCCTCATGCTCGCTCCTTTTCTCATGGGGGCGGAGGTGTGTGCTTTGCTTGGAGATACCATTCCTCTCACACCCTGAGGACCTCCCATCTCTTGATGCCTCTTCCTGCCCAATACTCACAACACTATCTCAGGCTTCCATGACTCATCCACATATAGACCAGGGTAGATACTAATCCTATGCTCCTCTAACATATGTGTTTAGAAGTCCTGTTTCAAAAGAAGAGTAAACTCTACGATTATAAAATCATGTACAACTCTTAGGAGGGGCCCCTGCAATTAATGGATCTGAAACTTAAGCTTCTCACCTCTGGCACTGAGTCTGTGTGTTGGCCTGGTAATTCTACTCCAGACACCAGTCTCTGCAGCCCTCAAACTCCAGGGAGCTAATGGTCAGGTCTTTAAGTAGTTCATTCCTTGGGCTTCAAGAGAGGGAGAGGGAGGAATGCCCAGCCACTGGCTACCTGCAGGAATTTCCTTCCACCTTCTAGAGACTTCTTACCCAATCATATAAAATCTGGAGAGGATCACATGTTAATTCTTCCAGGACTCTGTGTGGCCACCACT
The DNA here is from genome assembly GCF_047511655.1 of Castor canadensis. Taxonomy (NCBI): domain Eukaryota; kingdom Metazoa; phylum Chordata; class Mammalia; order Rodentia; family Castoridae; genus Castor; species Castor canadensis. The sequence continues at coordinate 168,638,104 of NC_133391.1, forward strand.
TTTGCACCTCTGAATGGACGTTTTAGTGCTTTACTTCAACAATGTGGGTCAGTGGAGCATCCATTATCCCCTGCCTTCCGACCTCAGCCAAAATAGACACCATGGAAAATCACATTAACATTCTGTCATAGTACCTTATCAGTTTTTTAATTACCTACAACTTTTCCACAATTCTAAGATATTATGTCTAGAAACCTAGAATAAACACATCTGAGAGAAATTAAAAATTTATTATCCCCAATATTAGCTTTCTATTGCAGCACTAATAATTTATCACAAACTTAGTGGCTTAAAAAAACCACAAGACACAATCTTATAGTTCCTGAGGTCAGAAATCCAAAGCAGGTTTCACAGGCTAAAATGAAAGAGTTGACAGGGTTCACTCCTCCAGACCTTCTCTGCAGAGTCTTTTGCCAGATCCTAGTGGTAGCTTGCATTCCTTGGCTAGTGGCTTCCTTCTCCATCTTCAAAGGCAGTAACTTAGCAATTTTTACTCTCTCTCTCTCTCTCTCTCTCTCCCTCTCTCTCTCTCCTTTCTCTGCTTCTATCACCACCCATAGTCACATTGCCTTCTCTGTGACCTTGTGAATCCCTCTCATAAGGAACAACCTTACAACAGGCTGTCTTGAATATTCAGAATAACTGCCCCCCCCAAGGTCTTTAACTTAATCATCTATGCAAACTCCCTTTTGCCATTTAAGATTAGATATTCACAGATTTGGGAGATTGGGACAAAGACATTGTGGAGGACCATTATTCGGCCCCACACCCTCTCACAGGAAAGGGGAGTGTCATAATCAAAGTAATCTGATAAAAACACTTCCCAGAGTCAGGGTTGGCTCCTCCTCACTTGGGGCTCCTGTCTCTGGCTTGTCATTCTCAGAACTTAACAGCTCTGTCGGTCTACACGCCAGACAACTCAAAGGGAAGAGAATAGGCAGGACATGTCTTTTTCTTTTGGAGACCTGGCTCCCACTGCTCAGCCATGTGATCAACTGTCCCTGCCTGGGGCTGAGGGGTGGGGAGGCATCTAACCAAAAAAAAAAAAAGTTTCTATTACAAGGTGGTAAAATGAAAAAAATGCCATCGACATATTTGTGCCCACAATGTGTATATTATGTACATACAAACACCAAAACTCCTTTTGACTATCTGCCTGGTTTTTATAAAAACACATTCTTAGATTTATTTATTTATTTATTTATTTTGGTAGTGCTGGGAATTAAACCAAAATCCTGGCACATGCTGAGCTCTGTCACTGAGCTAAACCACCAACACTAAAAACACATTCTGGACAGATCCCACTGTGTTTCCATCTCATTGAAAATGCTTCTACCCTAATTACCACTTGGCTTTGACTTAGAAAACTGCTCAAATCCATGGCTCCTCAGTCCTATGCAGGGAGGAAAAGAAGACCTGTAAGTTTGCAGACTGTTTTTCGTTGCTTAAACATAAAGAACTTAGTGACTAAGGGAAGAAGTGAGGTCAAAGAATCTGGAAATACCTCAATATTTCTGGTTGTTGCTGGTTGCCTTATCACAGTGCTCTTGGCCAGGTGGCCCATGAGGAAGCCTGGTGACACAGTCACCAAGCACTCCTCTGAGAGCCTCTTATGTTGTACTCACTACTAGTGCCTCATTTAACCAAGTGACAGATTCACCACTGGTGAACTATGTAGCATCAACAAAGATACACATCAATCAGATTTCCCCATGCACATCTACATTGTAAGATCCATTTTTTTACACTCACTCATTTAATACATGATTTCTCTTAGTACCATCCTCCCTGTCCTACCCTCAAATAGACATTTCTACACTTATTCCATGTATATTATTGAGTACTTACTATTTACTTGGCTTTCTTCTAAGTTTTGGAAGCAAGGAGGTGAATATGTCCATTTTGGGTTACTTTTTTCCCAATTATATAATGGTATGCTTTTCAAGCTATTTCCTAAATATTTTAGTTTATACTTATTTTTACTGGACTGTATTCTAAAATATTATTTTTCCCCTATTTAAAGTCCAGGTTTCTGAGGTAATTTTCTCTGAGCACGAGCCTTCTTATATCCATTTCTCTTTCCTGTTTTTTTAGCCTCTCCCTCTGGTCATACTTCCTGGATAGACACACATCATCATTGTGTCTCTCTCATTAACAAATAAAAGCAATGCCCTCTTGTGACCACTTTCCCCCTCCTTCCATCCTGACATTCCCTCTCACTATTACGTTTATAGAAGGGTTGGAATTCACTTTCATCCTCTATGCCTTCCTCACTTTCCATTTAATTCTTCCAACCCCTGCAACCAGTTCTGACAGCTGCCCTCACAATGGCATTGGAATTGCTCCTAGTTGCAGCCTTGCACTGATCTCATGAGTTAGGGAGGACGGCCGGCTGTAACTCACAAACCTACATATCTAACAGTCCAACTCCATAGAAGTTTACTTTCCTACTGAAGTAGCCATACTGGCAGGTGTTCAGGTAGGAGGGCAAGCTCCTTTCTTTTGTCATGGATGCTCAGGGCACATACTCATCCTTCCATCTAGAGCCACAGCCTGCTCTGAGGCAGGACCTGGCAATGCTGATGCCCATCACCTCATCCCCATTGGCTAGGTCTCTGTCATCTGTCATGTGGCCATAAGAAGCTGTCATATACAAAAGAGGCTAGTCCCTGCCACATTCTCCTCCAAGAAACATCCTCCTCCCAGGCTTTCTGACACTACTGTCCTCATTTTTCTCTTACCTCCCATGCAGCCCCTTCTCCATCTCTTTCACACTCCCCTGGATCTTCCTGAAGCATCTTTGCTTTGCACCCCATACCTCTGACAGGAGGTGATCTCACTTGCTCTCACATCATTTTTAAAGACATCTTAATGCCACCAGAATCCACATTTATTTCTCTATCTGCTCTTCACTCCTGCACTCTAAGTATATATTAGAGCTCAACTGTACAACCTTGTAGACGTCTTCACATGAGTAGCTGGAAGCTCCTACGGTCCACACATCCTCCCACTGTCCACATCATCCCCAAAGCTGTTCTGCTCCCACTGTTGCCCATCTCAGCAAATCTCCTGTTCTTCTCAGAAACAGGAGTTATGCAATTAATCCCTCCTTCTCCCTAAGCTCCACTGTGTCTAGCACCACTCCATGCTCATTGTTTCCTCAGTGTCTGTCAAATCCAGCTGTATCTCCCCTCTTCACTTCCTCAGTCCATGGTCCTGGTACAATTCCTGCCTCACTGGTTTTGTGCAGCCAGCTTTATCTTCTTCTATCTATTTTCCATTAAGCACTCAGAACACACTGTTAAAAATCCCATTCTGAACTTGTCAGTCTCCTAGTTAAACTCTTCAGTAATGTCCACTCTCTCTCAGGACAAAGTCCCACCCACATCTTTAAGTTCATCTCCTTCCACCTCTGCTCAATTCCTTTCTTCAGCCTCACTGGCCTTCTCCTTCTTGCACTTCCTCTGCCATGTCATTCCCGCCCTTCCACCTGCACTGTCTGCATTAATTCCTCAGCCTTCCCTCCTTTCTCTCCAGCCTATTTCTATCTCAGTTTAAGTGTTACTTCCTCCGGGAACCCTTCCTGACTCTCTAACTCCCCAAGACTAGTGATGATTCTCATAATAACACGGACCTTAATTTCATGGCTTTAATTACAAATGGCTGTCACTGTGGCCACTTGGGATTGCTCATTCTTCCTCCATCACTCTGTCAGGAGCCATGCCCATCTCTTCCTCCATTCTTGCCTAGCATGATGCGAGCTACCTACTAGTATTTACTGACTAGAAGTACCCATGGAGCTACCTTCACAGGTAGGCTTAGTGGAGGCACACAGGCTTGGCAATGTGGAACAGATGTGACACCTAGGGCGAACTTTGAACTTATTGGCGGCTTATAAGCAATAAGCTTTTCCAGTGCCAAAATGATGTAAGTGCTACAAGCCAGACATTGAGTTTTTAAACCTGAAGACTCTACTTTGTTCGATTTCATCCCAATTTTAACTTTGCTGCATTAATTGGAACACAAAGGACATAGCTGAAGACCATCCAAGTCAGCTCTTTGAACTAAAGCCTCAAAAGTAATGCCAGGGAAATAAGAGGGCTTGTTTCATCTTATTTCAGTTTCCAAAGCTCTTTCTTTGTTTGATTTTGTTTCATTCTGTTGGTACCAACTCACTCCTGGGAGCTAACAATGACATTATGTTCTTCAACTAAATTATATATATATTTTTTTCCAGCTTATCAAATCTTCTTGGTGATATTAGGTCTTTAGAATAATTGAATTAATAATTTAATTGAATTAAATTGTATTCATAAAATGAATTTATATAGTATCTGCTTTTAAAAGATGGTACTACAAAAAAAACCTTATCCTTCTATATACTGTACCTTTAAGTATCCAAATCAATTTAATTAAATTTCATTAGCAGCAACAGAGCTGAGACAAACTAATGAAAGCAACTGGTACATCAGGTGGTTTTTATTTCTGCATTAAACTGCAAATACTCCCTTTTGGCCCTCAAAATTTAGTTTAAATATTTAACTCTAGTGGTTTTTGGAATTGTTGATGGAATTAGCTTAAATGAATCTTTAACAAACAGTTTATCTTAAAAATAGATGAAAGCTTGCTTTATTATAGCAAAGAGAAGCTGAACATTTCATCGATATACAAAATCCAGCTTGGTCTTCAATCACCCAGGCTGTCCACAAGAACATTCTATTGGTTCTTTTTTTCTATTTGGTATCTTGTATTGAAATAGGGAAGCAATCTAACAGTCACTAATTTGGAGTATTTTCATTCTCAGCTTCATGTGATTACATTAATGGATTAGTTCCCCTTCAAAATGACTGGAAAACTGGTACAATTTTGAACAGCCACGTTTTTCATATGTGAGCATAACATTTAGCTAGTTACCCTTTTCAAAGGGTGGCAATGGTGTTTGTATGTGTTTTAACTTTAATTTCAAAAACAGGTCCTCAATGAAGAAGTCTTATTTGTGAATGTAAGAGAAGAAGCTGATGAATGGATGAGCTTGGGCTGCTAAAAACCCAAACAATTTGCCATACTTTCCTTCATATCTCAAGTCACTTAAAGAAAATTAGAATTGACAAGCTTTATGGGCTGCAGAGCCTTCAAGGACAGTGAAGATGAAAAACCTGTATTTGTTTCTTGAGCACCAAATAGTTTCTGTGTGCCCGCTGAGAAATCTTTGTTTTGAGGCCACATAAACCTTACCAGATTCAGGAAATTCTACAGCTGTTTAATAAACAGGGAGAAAAGGGCCAGTGACCATATGCTGATCCCTGGTGTCCTAGTATTTATGTAGGGTTCTAACTAACATCCCCATAGAAATAAACAACCATTGTTCATTGTCAAGGTCAATGATTTACTGAAGTTTGTGTCAAAGTCAGAGATGTCTCATCACAAGAAAAGATTTGCTGACTCTCACTGTAAGTATAGAAGACAAAATCACCCAAACTGGCTTTGAAAACAGAATTGTAAATAGGAACATGAACACTGTGACTATTGGCTAATTACATCGCTTCCACCACACTGATCTCCACAGTATGACTCCTTTCAAAAGCAGGAGTCAGAGGCCACAACATCAGGAACTGGAAACCCTCTTCCCTGCTAAATCTCATCTCATTAATGAAGATTTGGTACATAGCTCCTTTTCTCTCTCCCTGATCACCAAATCCTTCAAACCTTCATTTTAGCAGCTCTTGAGATAGTTGCTCTTCCTTCCCACTTTCTTTGTAAATTCTTCGTTACATGGCTGGAGTGAGCTTTCTCATTGATGCCTTTCCTCCTTCTCCATCTGGCAGCATCCCTCTCCATCTCTTCTCTGATTAAGCTGGGGGTGGGTGGGAGCACCCCACTGCCCAACTGGCAAAAACAACATGTTCTCTGATGACCAAGGGCAAGTGAGAGTCTGTGCACAACCCCACACCTAAATTCTCTCCACCCCTCTTGTTGACAAACTCTACATGCTTTCTGGAATGGGACTCTGTCATCACTGTCCTGTTCCCTGCCCTATAGTTGTCCCACAAGGTAAACCATTCAGGAACCAACCTCTTCACTATACTGGGCACATTCTGGTTACTGACTACTGGTGTGGGTAGCTATACCTAACCCTGAAAGAAAGTGGAGCACATCTAATGAGAAATGTGATTCACTCTCCCTTCTCATGCTTTTTTCCCTGGTTCTCATAATGGTTTGTGTTTTGAGAGAGCTCAGTGTCATTGCCATGGGTGAGAACTTGTGTTTCTGCACTGCTTGATGCAAGAAGCAGTAGGGATGGAGGGACCAGGCTATGTGCTCTGAGAGATGTGCATGGAATCAGCACCAATTCAGGGGCCATGTGTAGATACAAAGATGCTGCAAAATGATATTCAAGGTTAGGTAAAAAGGAGGCAAGTTCGTATGCTCCACACTGAAACACAGGCAGCAAGAGAAATTACCACTTAAAATGGAGCAGGCAAGCAGAAGCCCCCCATACACACCCCTCTTATAGTATTTGAAATGAACACTGCTTTTATCCCAGATGAATGTATGTCCTAAAAGACAGACCAGCAGCAGAAGAGGATTCTGATGAGGTTGCTCTAAGCTAAAATCAAAACAAAAATCATAAGGCTCTGATCATCTTTATCGAGTATAGACGGATGGAGTATAAGAACAGTAGAAGCAGGGCTGGCAGAGTGGCTCAAGTGGTAGAGGGCCTACATAGCCAGCATGAGGCCTGAGTTGAAACCCCAGAACTGCCAATAAAAAAAAAAAACAAAATGAAACAGCAGAAGCTAGCTATAAAACTTACGAAATCAGTCAGTATTTCATTATTATTTTACAAAAATCAAGCACGGCTATCATCTTACATCATTAAATACAGCATCACATATTGGGCACCTCTGTATTCAGCTCTTTTGCTCACTAAAAACTATCCATGCCTCACAGCTGGGAGACAGACAGGATGGCAGCCATCTGTAGTGTCACATGAAATCACTTTGTTACAGTAGGAAAGAAAACCCCCAGTGCACTACTGTAAACTCCCCAGCTCTTCGAGGCATCATGCATTTAGCGATGCCGATTTGATGCACGGTGTTGCCTGCTTCCTGTTTACCTGCGTGTCACAAAACTGAGTGGGACAGGAAGAGTCGATGGGAGGGAGGGAGGGAGAGAGAGAGAGAGAGAAAGAGAAAGAGAGAGAGAGAGAAAGAGAAAGAGAGAGAGAGAGAGGGAGAAGGTGCTGGGCAAGGTCTCCAAGCTGTCTGCTGAGGTGTAGATGTGTGCGATTGAATCATACGGTCAGTGACTGCTGGGCAATCAGGTGTGCTTGGACTGAGTGTGAATGTGGCACCTCTCTGCCCTGAGGTTGTGACCTATTTTTGTTCTTGAAGAAGTCAACCTTGAGAATGCCTTATCTGACATTCCCAGGTGGAATACGAAGCTGAAAGGCTTCTTAGGAGTTGGCACATTAACTCCTGAGTGTATGTGTTCTAATTGGTAGTCACCTATGCAGAGAAGCTTGCAGAGAGCTTTTGTAAAGAAGGATGTCTGGGCCCACCAGAGCAATTTAAACAGAACCTCAAGGGCTAGGGCCCAGGGACTGCTATTTTTAAAACTCTCCAAGCCCACAAACCCGGTTGCCCTTAATTTGTGGGGAAAAAGAAAAGCTGAACCCAAGTTTAGCAGTGATTATACTCCTAATGTACACTGGGAGAGAGGAGCTGACTCCTTGCAGCTTAATAAATCCCTCCTCTCTCTCTACCCAGAGCCATGAATTGGGGAGAAGGTATTCCTGAGAGGAGTTTAGGCCTTGACAAACAGCTCTAATTCATCCTTTGCACACACCCCTAACAAACACTGGCTGATCTGAGCTGAATGCCATGTGCAGTTTCCAGAATAAGAAGCTATGAGGCCAATCTATGTTATCTTAACCCACCTGGAAGCCATTTAACCCCTTCGCCTCACTGTCAGCAGACGTCGCTCTGGTAATAACATTCTGCTTGGGGATGTTAACTGGGTGTTCAGAAAAATCAGATGGAGAGAATTATAAGTTCATAACCCTCAACACAAGCTCTGTAGGAACTAGATAGAGTGGTCACGCCCTGGTCACACGGTGACGTCCCAGTGGGCAAGAGGCTGTGAGATGGGCCCTTCTGTGGTTCCCTGAACTCTGAACCCTAGAAAATGCCGACGCAGAAAATCACAGCTTTGGGGAATAATGAATTCATAAAGAAACACATCAGAAACTTTAACACAGCAGCCCAAACTAGTAGAAGAACTGTGAAAAGTTACAATGAAGAAAATCAGACGAGTCCTGGTGGCAATTTAAAGTTCAAGGGATTTGAACTCCTCTTCCCTTTGGATTTCCATCTCTATCTACTTGGAACAATTGAACCGCCTCCAGTTTTAAGTTTAATGTGTTAAAAATAAAAACCAATTTGAGGCGCAGATATCATATCACATTTTTGACAGCTTAGCTGGTCTCCAGCTGAAGGGCACACCTTCTGGGTCATGCTCTGGAGGCCTGCAGATCCAGGGACAGTTTAAAGTTCCTTATCATCAATACTGAGGATTAATGGCCCTTCTCTCTTCACCGTGGCTCTTCCTCATTCTCCTCTTTTTCCACCCTGAGCTTTCTTATCTGCCCAATAGAAGCAGTAGGAATGGTGCAAAGGGGATTCTTGCTTAAGCACCCAGTATAATAGAATTCACCCACACAAACACACACACACACACAATCTCTGGCTAACTGTGAGTTGAAATTTTAACAAGAAAAAATAGTGATCAAGGAGGCAAATAATGATTGAAAAGATGTGTGCCCAAGTTGCACATATTTATGTAGACTATTTTCAAGCCTTTCTGAGTGACAGCAGGAAGTAAATGAACAATAGATTGACTGCTAGCTGGCTAGATAACAAATATGTACGAGGCTAGTGGAAAAGAAGGAATATTAACTCAACAATAACTTTCCCAAGGAAAATATATCTTCATTTCCCTTCTAATGTAGAAATCAAAACATTTTTTCAATTGAATGACCATAAAATTCATATAATAAAAGACACAGAGAGCCAGGAGATTTATACTCGAGGTAACTAATTATCCAGCATAACTGGGTTTAGAATGAGTGTTGATTGATCTACACCCTGGGCCAGCTGTACCCTGGTCTCTTGCATCCAGTGTTCCACTGCTTTCTGTGACATTTGGAAATATGTCCCATCAGAACCATATTTTAAAGTCCCTTCCACACACGGATGAATGCAGCATTTTGGAATTCTGTAGCTTGGCCACGCACATTTTACTGCATCAGTGAATGAGAGGGTGGAGGGAGGAGCTCACTCTTCTTCCTGCCCCTCCTCTCCGGGGCCGCTCTAAAATCGTACATTTTGAAGGATTTGAAAGCTTGTGTCCTTGTAAGAGCTCCTTTATAGTCTGTTTTGCTATTATATCTACTTTCCTGACATGTCCAGAGATGGAGAATCCTTACATGGTAGCAATGTAAGCTATGTGTTAATCTAAACTGCTGAACAACAAATGTCTCCAGTCACTGCAAGAGAGAGAGAGAGAGAGAGAGAGATGCTGAGTAGTCCACTGATGTCATAACAAGTAAAACCAAACCTCAAGTTGTGCCATATTTGTCTATTGTCTCCTCATGTCTTAGAGCACATCAAATATTAGCCAATATGATTATTGTAAAATACCATGCTCACCTTTAGGATGCACAAATATCATCACTCACTCGTGACCAAAGGAGCCAAAGTTCTGACTAAAACTGTGTTCTCAGCCACAACTTAGAACCCCAAATTATACCTTTTAAATTGCAGGTGCGGCACACGTAAGAGTATCTGCCCTCATTTGATCATATTTAGGATCATATTTAGTCAATGAACTATTCCTTTCAAAATAAAGGGGTATACTTTTAATCAATGTTAATCACCCCCATAAATGAAGTACTTCCCACTCTAAACATGAAAATTGTCTTTTCCCTGTCATTGCCATCACCCTCCAGAGGATTTAAGAGAAACCCACAGAATTCTTGTGGAGACACTTTTCTCCTCCTACTGTGATCCTACCCTACCTACTACCCACACTATGATACACTCCCACCTTTCCCTGAGAGGCATTTGCCCCCTGTACCCTTTGTTCCATGTTATTTCCACTACTACCAATTGCCCAAGCCTTCTGGGTCATCCGTCATTCTTTCCTGGACTCACCACTCACAGGCAGCCCATAATCTTCCCCAGTAGTCCATCTTTCTCCTTTCCAGCCTTTCTTCTCCTTTAACTCATGATCTGTTAGCAATAAAGTCGCTGGTATCTATTGTCTGCCCTCTTTGTTTCTGGTGGTGCTGGGGTTTGAACTCAGGGCCTCAGCAGTTGCTAAGCAGACACTCTATCACTTGATACACTCTGCCTGCCCTTTTTTGCATTGGGTATATTTGAGATAAGGTCTTTCTATTTTTGTCTTGGAACCGCAATCCTCCTGATCTCTGCCTCCTAAGTAGCTAGGATTACAGGCATGAACCACCAGTGCCTAACAAGGGCCCCTGTTATTTAATTGTCTTGCTCTGATACTCAGTGACCCTGAGGATGCTCCCCCCACATACTCTCAAGAAGTGGTTGTTACATTTTCCATCCACCGTCCCGCTCCGTGCCCCTGGCTAGGTTTCCTCCTTGATCCTCATTGCTCTTTAAAGTTTCCCTTCTTCCTCCAGAAAGCCCCAGCATCAAGGAAGTACTCCTTACTCCAGCAGGCTCTCCCATCCACTGACTCCTTTTCACTCTCTGTCCCCTCCCTTCTATCCTTTCCCCTCTTCCCAGCTTAGATTCTGTGGGCTTCCACAGCTCTCTTCTTCCCTGTCTCTCTCAATTTTACTTGCCTAACAATCTCCATCCAACTTTACCCACTCCACACCTGCCCCAGAGCAGCTGAGAAAATGCAAACAGTCATGCTAATTAGTCACTGCTTTTTCAGTCCATTGCCACACACCCTCGAGTAGTGGTCTAGCATCCAGCCACCATCTAGGCCACCCAACCTCCTGGCCATAGCCAACTTGCTCCCCACTGATGCCCAGAATTGCTCCACACTTCTCTCCCTTCTCCCCCTCTCTCTTAGTCTCTAAATGCTAGCCCCTCCTTACTTGCAGCAGATGACATCAATTCCCATCTTCCTCAAGAAACCATGAGATGACAAGAAAGAATGTCCTCACCTTTCTGACTCCAGATCTCCCCATCTCTTGATTATGTCTGTGCTGTATATCTGTCTGTCCTCCCTTTTCTGTGACCAGGGACCCCTTTATTTATGGAATCCTGTCACCCCATGTCCTCCTACATCTCTCTCTCTCTCTCTCTCTCTCTCTCTCTCTCTCTCTCTCTCTCTCTCTCTCTCCCCCTCTCTCTTTCTTATGTCACCAGCTTTTTCCCTCTCAATGTTGAGTCATTTCACATCAGCATATGAAACGCCACAATATCTCCCAGGGAAGTATATTAAAACATTTCTTGATCCCTCCCTCTTTCGGCCCCATTTCGCTGCTCCCCTTGATACAAGAACTTTGCCAAAAGCAGTCTGTACTCCTTGTCACCCCTTCATCAGTTCACATTAGGCTTTGAGCCTGCTTGAATTAGATATTTGCCAACTTGGTCAAAGAAAGTACTTTTGTTCCCATTACAAAGGTTTCCCTCTTCCCAAGACCAATGGAGATGCTTGGTCTTCCTTATTATTTGGGTCTTCCTTCTTCTCTTTATGCACCCACTCTCCTAGTCCTGCCTAATATCACACCCACCTTGTCCTCCTCCCAGTTAACTGGGTTTCTTCTCAGTCTTCTTAGAAGCTTCTGTAACTCTTCACACCCTCTAAATACTGGCATGCCCCAGGGCTAACTCAGCATCTACCTTCCCTTTATTTGCATTCAGATAAGGATCCAGCATCCTCTTACTTTGAATATTGTTGATCCGGATCAGCAGAGTCTGCACCTCTATTCTCTCTTCCTTGTCTTACAGGCATTTCTAACCCAATTTGGCCCAAGGGCAGTCTTTGTTTCCCCTCCTGAACTGCTTCTCTCCCATTGTTCTGCCTCAGTGAACTAAATGGCCAGCCCCCTTTGTTCACACCCGAAGCCCTGGGAAAAGGCTTAATTTCTCTGACCCACCCCCAATAGCCAAGGCATCAGCAGATCCTTCACACAGATGCAAACCTTCCATTTCTCTCTACTTTCCCTTCTGAGCCAGCATGGTCTCTCTCTTTAGCGGCCTCTATTCTGAACTCTGCTTACTATCCTCGACTCTCAAAAGGAAGCTTTTCCATTGTTCTCACATTAGCCTAACCCATTTCCACCCAGTGCCTACACGTCTGTTCTTCCCCTGACCTGTAAGCCCCACCTCTGTCCTCAATGTCCAGCTCCTTGTCACCCTCCAGGTCCCTGCTGCAGTGTTCATTCTTCAAAGTGCTTTCCTGACCACACTCCACAAAACACCACACCAGCACTGCCCACCCTTGCTCTACCCTAATGGTGCTTTGCTGTCTCTTCCAAGTGCATGTACGTACATCACATTTTAATATCAGTATTTTTTAGCATGCTTTATTTGTTGACTTTGGGAGGCCTCTTTACTTTTGAAGGGTCAAGATCCTCCTCTGTAAAGTGGAGATAATAACAGAATGCAGCTCCTGGGATTATTAGAAGAATCTTGCCACATAGTAAGTACCCAATAAGTGCTAGGTAGCAGATTTCAAAATAACCTACTTCTAGTCCTGACTTGTCCTCCTAGTCTAGAAAGTACAGGAATAATGAAAGCTAAACAGACACAAATATTGAAATGAGTATGAATTTCATTTCTTATTCATTCTTTATAGAGCTTTTGATCCCTTAAAAGTCATAATAGCTAAAAGAGTTGGAAACAGTTGTCTCTGTGAGGCAAGAACTGGGAGAAGGTAGGTTCCTGCTCTTCTTATAACATCAGTACTATTTCACACATTGCTTTGGCTTGAGAAGAGTGATTTGGTTCTTTGAGGCAGGGTTTCACTATGTCTCTCTGGCCTCAGACTCCCTATCCTCCTGGGATTTCAGGCATGTGCCATCCTGCATGGTGCTTTGACATGTTACCTTGATAGAAAAGTAATTGAATTTAAAAAGAAATACTGGGCAGAAAAACTGTGCCATATTAATAGGCGCTCTTTGGGGGTAGAGGAATGGAATCATCAGCTCTTTTCTGAATTCCCAAAGTGATTCATGATATACTGTACGGCTTTGTAATAAAAATAATCTATATGTATTTCATATGCTAACTAGACACTGCAAGGCCAAAGGACACTTGGTAGGATACACTTTGAGTATGCTCTAAACTGGAAAACGGGATTCGTGAGGCATTCCATAGACTGCACCATTGCAGTGGGATTCATACCAGCCATTCTGAGGCCCTGAAACAGGAGGATTGGGCATTTGTGGCAGAGAAGGAAGCCTGAAGCAACACAAGGGAAATAAATAGGAAGGGAACCTGAGGCCCCAGGATTCTGAAGACTCAGAGATTGGTCCTAAGGACAGGAGAGCAAACACTTCTCAAAGATTCACAGGCAATTGGAAAGAAAATGAAGCTAGGTAGGCAAAAGATAGACATTTTCAGGGTCATTTGACACTCTGAGCACCATATTTGCATTTAATAAAGGCCTCTGCCCAAAGCAAGTTGGTGAAGAGACCATTTATTCAACATTTGGGAAAGAAAGCCAGCCCTCCCAGCCAGGCTGTCTGGAGGAGGAGGAGGAGGAGGAGGTGGTGTGTTTTAATTCCCTTTTGTCTCTGCTAACCTTGATGATGTGCACAGCTCCGTAATCTCTTCTGACATCCTGGAGAAATGTTTTGCAAATTCAAATGCTTGGAACTCCACAATGTCAGAAGGTGAAAAATCACTCTGCCTTCCCTGTTTACTAAGAGCACGCTGTCTTTTGCAGGATGGATGGTCACAATATCACTTTGTAGCCTCATCTTCAACCATCGAGAGGGATCGGCAAAGACCCTATTCCTCCTCCCGCACACCCTCCATCTCCCCTGTGCGTGTGTCTCCCAACAACCGCTCAGGTAAGAGGCCACCCAGGCCTTGGTTTCCCTCTGAGTGAAGGTGCCCATTCCCAGCCCCTCACAAAGGAGAACTGTCCAGACTCAGACCTTGGCTAGAATGTGAAAGGAGTCTGTTTACTTTTACCATGGTGGCAACTGTGTGGTTCACACGCAGATTCAGATCGAGTCTCCCTCAAACAGACTTCGAGGCACGGAATGCCTACCATGAACCTGCATTCAATGAGGAAAAAGTATAAGAAAAACTGTCAAGAGTTTGCACCGTAGAGTTCTCCAGGGACAGTTTTTGCAACTTAAATCTAAGTTGCATTTTCTTTATTATAATTGGGATAACAGTAGAGGAGGCAGGGCCACTGTTTCTTCCTTTGGTTTGACATGTCATTGAGGGTTTCATAAGTATTTCATATTCAATTAGCTTATCATTACCTACATATCAACAAATTCTTGTTATAGCCGATTGGCTATAACTTGTAAGTTACTCCACGTATCTTTTTCTAATTGTGTCACATTCCTGTTGCTTAAATTTAAGCTTATTTGTTTTACTTGTAAAAATATTTTATTTTTCAGTGACTTTAAGTAATGCCAAAGATTAGAAGGGAAGATAAAAGGTACAATATGAACACATTGTTTAGTGGCAGGGATTTATTGTGCTTTTATAACCTTCTTTCAGTTTCTGCATTTTGATTTCTGTTCAGAGAATGAAGGAAGGATAAATAACTCTATGCAGCCACACAGACCCAAACTACTTAAGCTTCTGTTTAGGTCAGCCTTCTCTTCCTTGCCTTCCTTTTTCTGGGGAAATGGTATTTTCTGAAGCAGCAACTTGGAGGGTGTGGCAGAAGGCCCTTCCCAGCCAAATGGCCTCTCTGCCCCTGAGGGTGACCATCATAAAACTTTACTCCACACTTTACTGTCAGAACGATGAGAAAGCTGAGAAATTAATGGGAAGGTTTTGGTTGAAATAAAATCATCCTCTCCCAGCCTTGTGAAAGTTTATGTGTTTACTGTGTGACTGTTGCTTGGAATGTTTGTTACAACCTTAGGTGAGAATCAGGGAGCCCCGTGACTGGGGACACTTCCACCTAACTTAGAAGCACACAAGTGGCCTCTTCTACTTTTTACTCTGCAATTCTGGAAGACTTAAAATAATAAAGAGCCTTGAGGCTGGGATACATAAGGAAGGCATCTTTCTAAAAGCTGGAGTTATTAAGAACCACAGCAAACCAGTCATTTTTAGGAAGATGAAATGATATACTGGATAGGAAGGCACCTGGAATAGAAGCAGCTTTCTCCAGAGCAGATGGGGCTGGATGTGCAAGTGTCTTGCCTTGGTATTTCCTAGGCCAGGCACATCGAGACACCTAATAAACACTTGTTTGCATGATTTGATTTTTCCCAGAGCTTAATCCTGATTTACTGGAGTCTTGGAGTGCTGCAGCGTGTGAGGTCTCAGGAGATAATTACACACTTGACAGGGTTTAATAAACACCACCATCTGTGCAATATTAGGCTCTGATTTTTAAAAGCTTTGGTCAAGAGGCTCCAAAATATTGTGTCTTCATGATTGCATGGCAGTGACTCCTAAGAGGCACTCTATGCAGGGAGACTCAGAAATAAAGGAGCAAGGTCAAAAGAGGAACTTTCTTGGAAAAGAGAGACTGGAAAGAGGTGGAGAAGGTGAATGAGGTTCCCACAGTTCATGTTCCAAGAGCAGGCAGTAGCTGGGCACAGCGTAGCCGAGTGGGGGGCTTGTCAGGGGTTCTTTCTTGCTGAGGTTTCCTCTTTTAGCTCCGGAACCATAAGAGTCAGTATGATGCATTACATACACCTCCCTTGATCTCCCATCTAGAGCAGAGATGACTGGTGTCCCAAGCCTTGCCTGGCCTCTCCTCTTGTCAGCCCCTCTCCCCTTTGCCACAGAACTGGGGTGTCCTCTCCTCCACCTGTATAGCCTCCCTGTGCCACAGGGAGATGTGTCCCTAGGTTGCAATGTCTGACATGTTCAGGAGCAATGAGGGCACTACAGGCTGCTGCAGTGGATGTGGGTTTTTTCCTATTCTGCCTGTTGGGTTTCCACCCAGAGCCTCTACCCATCCCATGCTGGATGGGACTCAAGGGATCCAGGTAATTAATTTTAATGAGCAGCCAGCATTGGAAAGCTCAAAGGGCTTCAACACCTGAGCATTATTGAGCTTTGATTTTGATCAGTCTGGGAGGTTGATTTAGGGCCTTTCAGGTAAAGTGAACACCTTCTGTTTGCTGTCCCAGGACTTGGCTGTGACTTCTGAGCACTTGTGCCTGGTTCTAGATTATTTGTGCATCCATTTCCTATTTTAACTGAGAGCCCCTAGGTTGGAAAGAGCTGCATGAGTCTCACCTCCCGCACTGGCTAGCACAGGGATTTGTACACAGACAAATCTTGTAAGACTGACAAGCAGAATCCAAGGACACAAACACTGGAAAGAGACACACATTCAGGGTCTAATCAGGTCCAGTGTGCTGGGACTGATGGCCCCTGCACAGGGTGTGAATGATGTACTAAAGAGTAGACTGAGGCTTGAATGGAAAGGGGCATGGACATTAGCAAAGGAAAGAGGGCTTTATGCTAAACACCAGAGTTCTTCAGGGAGCACCAGCCTTAGTCATTGCAGATATGCCTGTTAAATTTGGGTTCTGAAGCCCCTCCACTGAAAATTCAGACTCTAAAAGTCCAGGGTTGAGGTCCTGGAATCCCTAAACTCTCAGGTGATTCTTTGGGTTAAGCAAGATGACGGAGCTCTGCGTGAGGGTGCAGGAATCTTGGGGGACAACAGAGCACATGACTACTGAGCTGTGAGCAACCCAAGGTGGCCCACATGTTGGGCAGGCCTGCCCCTCCTCCAGTCCCAGAATGCCCTGCTATTGCCCACTGTCCCCTGTGTTTTGGACTGGCAGGTGCTGCCAGTCTATCTAGTCTCCCAGGGAAAACAAACCTCTTCTCAGGGTTGTTCCCTTGCCTCTATGTGCAGCTTCTCCTCTGTTTCTGGTACCAGTTTGTTTTAAAAAAAAAAAAAAAGTGAAATTCCCCAGAGGGACCCTCCTAGGATTGTAACTATTGGGACACAGGGTGGCACGGTGCATTCGTTTGGTCCAACAGGCAACAAGCAGCTAAAGTGGAGGTGAGGGAGAGTGCGGGGGTGATCACCCAAAGACCAGTAGCCAGGGCACCCTGATAGGAAAAGGGAGCACCCTTCATACCCCACCCTGGGTCACTGTGGAGAAGAGTACAGTGGGCTTGGTGATTTCAGCCTCATGAATCATCCGATGTGAGGAGATTTTTCTTCTGCCTTCCTTTAGAGCAGTTTCTGGGTTACTCCATATTGAAGTCATTTCCCATTTATTTTAATAAAGGATTCTTCAATTATCAGTGTAGGTTGAGTATCCTTTATTCACAGTGCTTGGGATTGGAAGTGTTTCAGGCTTCTTTCTTTCTTTTTCTTTTCTTTTTTTGGGTTTTGAAATTATATATATATGTATATTAGGATCCAAGTCTAAACATGAAATTCATTTATGTTTCATATATACCTTATACACATAGTATAGAGGTAATTTTATACAATACTTTAAATAATTTTGTGTGTTTTAACTGCAACCCATCACATGAGGTCAGATGTGGAATTTTCCATTTTGGCATCATATCAATGCCCAAAGAGTTTCAGATTTTGAAGCATTTGTGTTTTAGATTTTCAGATTAGGGATACTCAAGCTGTAATAGCTCCTCTGAAACAGATCTAATTTTAGAAGAAGGGAAAGCAAAAGAAAGAAAACAAGACCATTCTCACTCTTAAAACTGCCATGTACACCTTGGGAAGATTATGTTCTCTGCCAGGATTTTTCTCTAAAGAAGATGGTCTCAGGATGTAATCCTTAATTGCCTGCCTCCAAGTCAATGTGTCCCCATAACTATAAAGCACCAATTGTCACAGAGTAAGGGAAAGTGATCAGAGCAAGAGCACAAAAAAAAATCCCCACAAAACACAAAAAAATGCATACATGTTGATGTATATTGTGCCATGTGTATTTATGACAGACATTAACTGTGTGAAAAGGTGAACATGCTATGGAACGAACACCAAAAATCACCCTTTTCCATTTCTTTATGCAGCAAGTGCCCCAGCTTCACCTCGGGAAATGATCAGCCTCAAAGAAAGGAAAACGGACTATGAGTCCACTGGCAGCAATGCCACCTACCACAGCACTAAAGGTGAACACACATCCAGGAAAGACACCATGACAGGTGAGCACAATTACACACTTTCTCCTCAGAGAGGGTGACTTCACCTGGGGCAGAACACAGGGCAGATGCCGTAGGCCATGCTTTCCAGCTTTTGTAGCTGTTGGGTCACTTGAGATCTTGAAAGCCATGCGTACCAGGAATTGGAAATGAGGAGATTAAGCAAGAGGTATAAAAATTGAACCTCTTAGTCTCAGAAAGAGCTGAGAGAAAATATTCTCTGCACACATTTTATTCCAATCTTACTTCTTTACTGCCCAGCTTATACTCTCTCTTAGAGTTAGAGAGAGGATTCACTATAGATTTCTCCTTCATTGACACAACCCAAGGTGGAGGAGATTCCAAGATGGTGGCTACAGTATAGCTAGAGTTTGCCCATAGGAATGGAGGGAATGAAAGAGAAGGGAAGGTAGAAGAGAGGAAGGGAGGGGAGGCTTAAGAAAACCCCACAGAACTCCGTTGAGACATTTTCTCCACTTAGTATAATGTCAACTTCTTACCACGACAAACTGCCAGGAAGCTTCATTAGAGATGATGACCACATTAATCTCGGTTCTCCTCTATCTCTTACTATCTCAGTCCACCCATTGGCTTTCTTCTCATCAGCTGAGACTCTAAGGAGGCCAAAGCTGGTGTGCTTGGTGCCTGTCAGCTACTCCTTCCAGCATGCCCTTTCCATCCTGTCTAACAACCAGGCTCGATCTTAGTTAACCTACTCTGTGCAGTTCTTCTTGGGCATTCATAGCCTCATTCAGGATCTCCATATACCTCTTGCCCTATGGCCCCTCCTTCAAGAAGTAGGACTTGGGGATGTGGCTGTAGAGGGGCTTACATCTTAAAAACCACAGGCTTCTAACACAGGACCACATGTGTGGCTTCTTTGCCACAAACACATGGATATGAGCCCCTCCTGGAAATAGACCGTAAATGATGGAGCTTTAAGAGAACACTGGGATGCAAAGGGTGCAATTCTAAACAGACACTGAGACCCTCATCAGAGAATCTTAAAATCACAGGGCACAGCTCTCTGCAGACCTGCAGGGAAGCAGAATAGACAAATTGGATGATTTATTAAAATGTCTTCCAAACCCAGGGCAGCTAAGATAAATTTTTCTAATAGCAAATGTATTTACCCCAGCGGCAGTGCTTTCCATGTGAACTCTGCACGGCTGCATAAAGAAAATCATAATAAACAGATGTTTTTCATCCCCACCCCCAGGTCCACATTCTGCCTCCATGTGCAGACCCTACAAAGGAGTATGTCACCCTAGCTTCTAAAATGTCCCTTGAATGGGAAAACTGGATTCATCACATGACCATCACTTATTATTCTTTCATTGTTTTTCTTTCAGCCCCATGAATGTTGCACTAGTCATAAATAAACATGAACAAAGAAAACTGTGAGTCTTAATCCTGGGTCCCTAGAGTGGAGACATTCCGTGGAGAACCTAATTTGTACAGATTAGTCTGAATTAGTAGTGACACCAAATTCATCTGACCCATTCAGTTTAAGATTATTATTGCCCTGGTAGCTGTGTCAGCAGAAGTCTCAGACAGAAAGTTAAGATTACAGTTATAAGAATAATTGGGAGATTGCTTGTGTTATTATCATTTAACTTGAGTGATGCTCTTTAACTCTGTGGCCTAGTAGAATCATTCAGAAGGCTTTGAAGTATGTGTTTCTATTGGAAGTTTCACTAGTGCATGATTATGTCCTATACACATGATAAAATAAAACATAAAATCTAATATGTTTCTGATGTTCAGTCTTCCTAGGAAATGGCAGGGATCTTGACAACTTCAGTGTTGAGATGTATGGAATTATTCGAGCTTATTTTGAAGCTTAAACAGCTTTGCTCTAAATTACTTTAAAATGTACAAAATTATACTATCACTCTGTAGTAAGCCTAGAAAAACATTGAAATTTTCATTGAACATGTTTATATAAGAAAGTCCTCTTAAACCAATAAGTGCTATATAGCAGCTAGTTGTTATTATCACAGCAATGGTGATGATGGTGATGGTGGTGATGGTGATGAGGTAAAACGGTGGTGATGGTGGTGGTGGTGGCTTAGAGACAGTGATAATGGTGAGGTATATTGGTAATGAGGATGGTGGGGGTGGTAGTGAGGATGGCAGTGTCCAAGATGTAGGTCTTACAAGTCTGGCAATGGTAGAGGTGAAGGTGTTGGTTAGGGTCATGATAGAGGTGAAAGTGTTGGTGAGGGTCACAGTGAAGGTGTTAGAGAGGGTGGTAATGTGGAGGTTTATGTGTTGGTGGGGTATCAGTGGAGGAGGTGAAGGAATTGGAGAGCCTAGTGATGGCAGAGGTATTGGTAGGGTGTCAATGGAGGAAGTAAAAGTGTTAGTGAGGGTGTTGATGGCAGGGGTGAAGGTGTTGGTGAGTTTGGAGATGGTAGAGGTTTGGTCCAGGTGGTAGTTTTGGTGATAAGGCTAGTTATGGTGTGGTAGTGAGTCTGGTAGTGGTATTTGACCCTCACATGAGTGTGAATTAAGATCCCAGCCTACTCAGGTAGGAATAGAAAGGATGAGTTGCCAGCCTCTGCTCCAGAGCTCTTTGGCAAGCACCCATCATTTAAGCTTTACTTATAAAATCAGATTTTTTTGTGGCCTTTGTATCAAAAACAACATTTTTTTTTTCTTATTTAAGGCTAAATCCGAGGGACACACAATGTTCACTGTATTGGAAGATATCTGAAATTCCTCCACATTCCTTCGTTCTAGGGCATCAGAGACATCCTGCCATTCTGCACCCGGGAAAGGTTTTCTGCTGTGGAAAACCTGGTGCTTTCCTGTGCTGTCATCTCCTGTACTTGACACTGAAAAATTCTGATCCTTTTAAGTTTTTAACCCAAGCATCCCCCTTCCTTCCTTTACTGGATTCATTTTCTGGCTTAAGTGACATCTTCTCTCTTCAGTATTTTTCTGCCACTGAGGGATCTCAGAAAGCCAAAGTCAACTGTTCATTCAGGCATGCTGGACTTAGACAGCAGTCCTCATGGTCATGGACCTCTAGTGTACAGAAACTCACCTCAGGACAGAGCTGTGTGGCTGCTGGCTACCCAGCCTGACTTTTAAGTTTACCTGGGGACTTCACACTCCTCTCTGAGCCTCCCAAATACCTTTTTACCTGATGGCCTCTGTGTTATTGTCAGTGTGTCTCTTCTACCTTTTAAATCTTCTCAAATCTTCAGTATGTTGATTCAGTTGGAAACTGGATCACTTAGGGGATGATACAAAAAGGAAAGGCATTTCTCTATGAATCCACTCTTAGCTCAGATGTACCAGGGCAGCGCATCCTTGAACACCTCTGTTTCATGCATCCAAGGGGGTAGTTCAAGCACAACCATTAACCACAGTCTCCTTTAAACAGGTAAGTGGGCTGGAGAGCTGAGGAAAGAACTTCCAGTAGATATATCTTTAGCTCAAAAGCCATGAAGATAACAGCGAGGGAGGTCAAGACTATAGTAGTGTAAAAAGTTCTACCCCCAAAAATGCAAAGATAAAATCACACGATGTTGAGTAGGATGGAGAGACTGAACAGAGCAATGAGACAGGGAGCCAGGTAGGAAGGGTGACTTTATCTCCTGTGGACAAGGTGGAGACACCAGAGCTGACCTAATCACCAATAAGAAGGCAGTCAGTCCAGAGTCCGAGGGGAGCAAGTTCCGGGGAGAAAGACTGGCAAGTACAATCTCCCTGAAGCCACACGAACTTGGCTCCGTCAATAGAGGAAAGAGGGCCAGTGTGGCAGGGCTCCATAACAAGAGAAGAGGAAAGAGAAGTTCTGCTGAATGTCAGGCAGAGGCCAGATGGTGCAGAGCCTTGAGGCCATAATGGAAAGCAATCCCAGTGTGAAGGGCATTGAAAGTGACACAATCCAATCTGTATAACACAGCACTCCCTCCAGAACAGGAAGAATGGAGGAGCAGAGCTGGGCAGACAGGAAGTTGGGCCCTAAAGGAAGATTCAGTTGTCCAGGAGAGAGAATGGTGGTTTCTGTGATAAGACAAAGACAGGAACAAGGTGCATTCAACCAGACAGTATAGTAGAGTGCTCTTTAAAATTGAAAATAGGCTCTCAGCCTCACTTCCTAAGCAAAAATTTCCAAGAGTTTTACCGCACAGCTACTATGGTAGGCCTTCAGGTACTAATCATGAGTGGTGTGAACTTAAACCTTGCTGACCCAGTGTCCACAGTGGCCTTGTCTCTGAGGGAAGAGGTGGAAAGTGAGGGGCCTCTCTTCCTTTCCCCTGACCCCATGTGGGCCAGAAGACAGAGTGGGGACTCCTGTCTCTATGCCTTACAGGATTCCAAAGTCACAACCCTCTAGACACAACGAGGGACATTTAGGTGGCCTCTCTGCTGGGCCTTTGGTCCATTGAGAAATAAACTGTCTGAAAGATGACCAAGCAGTTCTGTGAGATCAAATTAGAAATTTTATTCTTGTTGTTCTCCACTAAAAACTAAGCTGCTGATACAGACTCCTGCATGCTCAGTACAGGTGACAGGCTTTCATTATCCACCAGTTTTTACCAGAGAAGAATGTAATAAAACCTGCAAGATGACCGTCTGTGTGCTGCAGCTGTCCTGACCCTGTCTGTGAAGTGAAAGTGATTAGAAGGAGCTGATAGGTTGCAGGGAGTTTGTAAAACAACTGTTCTTCTTGCCAAAACTCTGTATAGAAAATGCTGTGCAGAACCAAAGAATTGTCTCCACTTGGAACGGTCCACAAGACACCACACTTTGTCAGGGCAAGAACTTGCCTCAATAACCACTATTCCTCACTTGAAACTGTCTTGCTTTGCTAATACTTTTGTTTTCCTGTTGCTTTTAGCTCAAAACACTGGTATTTCAACTTTGTATAGGAATTCGTATGGTGCACCCACTGAAGACATCAAACACAACCAGGTAAAGCAGATGCAACAAGTTTGCGTTCATGTTTCCATCTGACATGGGTGAATAACCTGGAATTTAAAAAATTAACTTCTATCTCATATTTGTTGAGAACTGAAAAAAAAAAAAAAAAAGCCCCCTGCTACTCTCCCACCTGCCACAGAACACACATGGGTGGAGGTAGCAATCCTTATAACGGCCTGGATTTCAGGACAAGCCTTGGTGTCACTGTTACTCCACATCTGATTCAGTGGTAGAAAGTAAGTTTTCCACTGTGGTGCTGCTGTGGTTTGGATGTGGTTTATCCCCAAGGGCTCATGTGTTGGAAGATTTGTCCTCGATGTGTGATGTTGAGGAAGTGGGATCTGTAAACTATGGGGCCTCGTGGAAAGGCATTGGGGATATTGCCCTCGGATGTGATTGAGGTTGTTCTCATGGGACCTGGAGTTAGTTCTCTCAAGTGGGAGCTGTTATCAGCAGTGTGCGTCCCTCTCATTAGTTTCCTGTCTCTCTAGGTGATCTCTCTTTCTCTTTCTCTTACCACTGTCATACCATCTGCCATTAGGTCCTCACCACAGTTAAGCCAAAGCAAACACCATGCTTTTGAACCTCCAAAACTGACATAAGTAAACCTCTGTTCTTTATAAGGCTATCCTTATAAAGAAAGTCTCGGGTATTTTATTATAGAAATAAAAAACAGAGTATTACAGGTGTAAAGCTAAAGCTAAAAGAAATCCCCAAATAGACCAGTATAAGACACCAGTTCATAAAGCAAAATTCTCTAAGACTGGGCAGGAATTGAGTAGCTCCTGGAACCCATTTCATTGGGAAGGAAGCTTTCATTATATGTAATGTTACCAATAGCATGGAACCATCACTGTTCACTATAAACAGCTAAACAAATACATCCAGCATGTCCGGCTACTCAGTCTAGTTGGGGGAGCACCTGGGAGCTTGTTACAAGTGCAGTAGGGACTCTGCTCAGTCCTGGCTCTGACCCACCCAAACTTTTCTGCAGCAGAGCTGTGTTTTAACAAGAGGCCCCTCCAGTTTGAGGGCTACTGAACAGTAGACACACAACTGATCTGCAATCTAAGTCTGTGTGTGAACATACATGGTGCATGCAGGCGTGTGTTTTACTCAGCATTCTTTGAAGGTTCATCTTCTCTGTGCTTCTGAGGGAACTATAGAAGCAAAGAGCTACAGCCTTTGCCTCTTGTTGATACACAGCCTTGTATTTCTCTTCCTCCCATGGCGGGCATCAGAGCAAGACTGACTCCCCGTAGCTGCTTGCTAATAACTGTCACCAGGACTGGTTGCTGCTGATGCCTTACATCCCTGCCACACTAAGTTCTATGGAGAACATAAACCCCAAAGCTGTGTACCTAATTGCAATAACCAGAAGAAGAAAAATATGGAAAGAAAGGAGTTGTTTTGGAATACATCTCAACACCCTTCAGATCCACGTTTACCCCCTCCCGCAGGTGGGACCATTCTAAGGGAAGGAGAGGAGAACACTAAACCTCCTTCCACCTTCAATGATTTTTCTTCTAATCAACCATCAGCAGGAACATAATAGTCAGTATTGGAGTTGGCCTCAAAACCTCAGTTTTCCAGTCCACGTGCTACCACTCTGAACAACATCTGGCATTCTTTGTGACCCTCTGGTGACTGCAAAGGTGCCACACAGCCTGCCTGACACATTGCTAACAGCTAATTAGCCTCCCCTCATTTCTGGTCTTTGCTAAAAGCAAAGAAGGCAATGAATAAATAAACTAGGTCATGAACACTAGAAAGGAGGTCACCAGGGTTCCCTCCCACCCCCACTATTCACAGGCCAATATGCTGCCCAAACATAAAGGGGAATAGAAATAAAGTATAGGAGAGATGCCAACTCCATTTATAGAAGCCAACTATTTTTCTCCTAGTAAGTACCATGAAATGCGGTGGGTGCAGTGAGCAAAGAGTTCCAGCTCTTAAAGAGACTGATGGAGAAGTAATGGGATCCCAGCTTTGCACCTAAGAGAGTCACATTAGCCTTTAGTTCCCAGTAAAGAGGAGCTCATCCACCAGCATCAACACACTCCATACCGGTCTTCCCCTCCCTGGAATCTCACTGTCTTTGGCAACACAAACACACCCTGGTATGGCCCTGGGGGCATTGGCCTGACACACTGTGGCTACAGTGGACCCCAGAAGACTGCCTGCTATCTAGATTTAAGCGACAGTCACAGTGATTGAAAGGGGCCCAGTCTTAAGAATATTCTGAGCAGTCATGCAAATTAGGGTTAATGCATTAAGAGAACACCCTGGCCTGAAGACTAAGCCCAGCCTAGTGTAGCTTTGCCAGCCTTCCCCACACTGTACTTAGGCTCAGGGTAAAGGACCAAACTCCAGCATCTCAGCTGAATGCTTCTGCAAGTGACCACAATGAGGACAAGCCCTGTACCTCCATCCATCCACAACTGGGAGGCTGGGGACAGACCTGTGGCCTGTGGTCATGCTTAGTGCTACCATTATTCTCTGAGTGGGAGTAGCAAAGGGAAGTGGGTGATTAGACTTTTCATCCTACTCTAACATCAAGCAACATTTTAAAATGTCCACCAAAAGGAGTTTTTTAAATCCCACCTACAAACCTTCCAAGGACAATACTCCAATGAATTTGAAGAGAAGGGGAAAGTTATAGTTGATTTTGTTGTTGGAATAAACTTTATCTTTATTTAGAGCTTTCCCTCTTGGGGACTTAAAAAATACAACCCTCCTTAGAGCTCTTGCCTAGCAAGCTCAAGTCCTGAGTTCTATTCCCAATACCAGACATGCACGCACACTGACACACGTCTAAGGCCTACTACTGCATGTAGGCAAGGGCTCTACACTTGAGCTACACAGCCCTTCTGTTTTTGTTTTTGTTTTGAGACAGGGTCTTGCTATCTTTGCCCAGGCCAGCCTGAAATGCATAATCTTCCTGCCTCATCTCGTGAGCAGCAGGGATTACAGGAATGTACCATGATACCCAGATGTACATACTGCTTTTGTGAGAATGGGAGTGAAACCCATTCCACATGGGAGTGGAATGCTTGGCATATGTGTTTCCCTAATTCTATGAACTCTTGCTGGGAAGTTGGATAGATACTGTGGCCCAGGAAGAAGAATATCTTGTGAAGAACAGCTATGTTTGGGAAATCTTGAGGAAATTGAAAAGTAGATTGGTGTGAGAAATTAAGAAAACTGGAATTTGAAGAAAAGTGTTTAAAATTATTTTTTAAATTAAAAATGTCTGTTGTAGAAAGTTTGGGAAATAGAAAAGTATAAATAAAATAAACTCTGCAAATTCCACTACAAAAAAAAAAAAATACAACCCTCCTAACCATTCAAAAGAGAAGCTGTTTTGGTGCTGTCCCAGTGGGTCGTCCTAGAGATAAGCTTGTAAACAGCAACATGATTTGGATTCGTCCATGTTTGGAGTCTAGAACAGACATGACTGGCCATTTTAGATGGAATGCTTTCATTTGGGGAGCTTTTGTAAGACAAAAGTGACTTCACAACTTTGCAGTCTGAATAGCTTATTTTTATTTTTTAATGAATGAATTAAATGGCTTATATCAATAAATTTGAAAATTAATGGAACAAAAAATTTTCTAGAAACAGATAAATTGCAAACATTGACTCAAGAAGAAATGGAAACTCTGAATAAAGTAATAATCATTAATGAAAAGGAATCAACCTCTCTAATGCAGCCTGAACAATTAAA
This sequence comes from Castor canadensis, assembly GCF_047511655.1. Classification (NCBI taxonomy): domain Eukaryota; kingdom Metazoa; phylum Chordata; class Mammalia; order Rodentia; family Castoridae; genus Castor; species Castor canadensis. The sequence goes on from NC_133391.1 coordinate 168,665,110, forward strand.
CCAGGAGTGATGCTCTGTGGTCCATTTAGTTTCAGGGTCAAAACTCACCCTCTGCTGAGCACTCTAGCCTTCTGGGTGTCAGTCACCAGTAGGGCCTTGAGAGCTCCACAGAGGAGAAAGCTTATAGAAAAAGTGATACACTGAAGGAAAGGAGTTCCAGGTGGAATCCCCAAGAAAAGGCAAAAGATTATAATAGCTGAGAATGAGGCACCAGCACTAGAAGCTTGGATGAGTGTAGGGTAGAGACATTAGCTGTGAGCCATGCTTCCTGTGACTGCAGGGAAAAGTAGCTGGGCTAGCTCTGGCATTACCCATGTGACTTCCTGGAAGCACTGTGAATCTCTTCCAAGGTACCTCCATGGCCCAATCACTTCCCATGAGGCCCCTCCTCTTACAGGTTCCACCACCTCAACACCACTATGCTGATTATCAAACTCCAGCACATGAATCTTTCTACAGCACTAGAAAACTTGGTGAGAAGAAAATATAAAGAAGTCTGTAGTCATGCTCACAGAGTTGGAATATCTTTTAGAAGGATCCTTCATAATTTGGATTAAACATTCTACTACTGAGGGAAAGTTCAGCAAAGATGACTTTATAGGAATAGGAGTCACAGGAGAAGCACAAAGCATGTGGACCCCAGTAATCCCTTCAGGAGCCAGCTGGGCACAGCTACCTTCCCAGAAAGGACGCTGGCTTAAAACAAAGCCAGAAACAGTCTCAGACACCCTGACTATGCCAGGGTTGATCTAGACCACAGCAGATACTGAGTGTAGAAATATCCACTGCTGCATAGAACATCATTCTGCTTCCTTCAGAGGTTTATGGAAATTATGAAATTTTTTAAATGGATTTATTTTGAGCTCTTCTATAGGAAGGACTTTTATCTGGGGGCATTTTAGATGCTAAATTTTTACCACTTTCAGATATTCCCTCAGAGTAAACTATAAACTGCAGCCAACATTCCTCCATCATCGATTTCACCAGCCAACATTCATGCCACCAGACCAGAAAGCGAGTTATAATTCAGTTCTGCCAAACCCCACTGTGCCATCACCACCCACCCTAGGGGATTTGTGTATACACCACTCAGAACAGGAGGTCCTAAACCTTAGAAGGGGTTGATGTGGAATTTCAAAGACAATACAGGTGAAGTGGAGAAGGTAAGAGACTCATGCCTACCTCCAAAATGTCTACCAACCAGAAAGAACATTACAACAGTAAAGCTATTTGAAACAAGGTGTCCAGAAAAATGAAAGCAGCAGCCATACAGGAGAACCATATCCTTGAGTGACTTCCCCTTCTGCTGCTGACCTCCTTTCTTCCCATAGAACCTGCAGTCAATTAGTGAAGTCCACCTCTAGGGTGTGACCACCATGGCCTTCTACGACTATGCTAGTATGGAGAGAACATGAGCCTTAGGGTCAGCTAGACATGGGCTCAAATTCAGGCTCCACTGCACCACTCATCACGACATCTTGAAGAAGTTGCTTAGCTATTTTGAGCTTCAATTTCTTCACCTATAAAGTGGAAATTGGATGGATGGATGAGTACGAAGTCAGACACACATGAACTTACATACAAACACATACATTTATGACCCTTTGAGGAGTAAACAAAGAAGGATTTGTTAAATGTTGAATATGGAGCCTACTGAAATAGGAGAAAGTTTCCCAGACCTCCCTACTGGACTCCTTTGTGTGCTCTGCACTTCAACAGCAGCACAGGGCTGGAGTGGAAAAGTGCCAAGGAGCACACAGCTCTTCACACGATGGGACAGGCACCCCACCTGTGCCTGAAGTACGCAGACCTGCTCTCGGCAGATGTTACAGGTTAATTCCAAATGTTCCTGTCATCCCCAGGCTCTAACAAAGATTTGTGCTCTATGCACATTTGGGCTTTTGCAGGTAGACAGAAATCTCATTTGCTCAGCCACCACTAGCTAGAAATGTGGGCATACAGGACAGCTGCTGTGACAAAGTCGCTGCTTCTTTGAAGAACAGGTTGATTGCTAGTGTAAATCAATTACATATAAAAGAATTAGTTTTGCTTACTTGAGAGAAGAATGATATGCAGGCTATTAGTGGCATTCATTCACACACACCGTGCTAATTACAAATCATTACCTATTAACTAAAGACCAATATCCAGAGGATGCTTCCATGCTGAACCCTAGTTAAATTAATAGAGAATACTGAGTCTTCTGGAAAGTGGTCAAACTGTATTTCTTTAAAAGTGTTTTATAATCCACCCTAGACCACCTTCCAGTTACCACACATTAGCAGAGCTCTGTGCATCCAGATGTGCACTGGCTGTTCCCCTCACCCCATGCCGTGGGAGGTTCTGCTCACGGTTCAGGGTCAGGTACTTGGGTAGGAACCTCACGGCCATCAGAAGGGAAAGGGTTGCTCAGCTCCCATGCCACTAAATAGATTATCAGCCCACAGGTGCCTTTGTCTTATTGTTGCTGAGCCAAGCAAAAGGAACTCGTTCTTGCCTTTGTGTATCCTGAAGTCCTGAAGGCTCCTGTGATCCCTCAAATGTGCCTGGGACCCTACATCAGACAGTAAACCACAGAGGACAAGTTTGGGGAACATTGAGGAAGGCTGGGGACACCAGACAGTTCTGAAGACTCCCTCCCCTTCATCTAAGGCTTCAGAATCCCATAGCATTCTTAGGTTCTATCAATTCTTAATTGCATCAATTCAGAAAAAGTTTTGCTCCTCCAGAGTGCAGAATCTCTGCCCAAGACCTTATTCACCTAAGCAGGTGTAATGGGGTGGCCCACAGACAGGAAAGCCTCAATCTTCCCTCAGACGTGCACATGGGGACCGGAAGCATGCTGACAGCAGGACATCTGTGTGATCGTTAGGCCCCTGTACATTCTCAGGCTGTTTGAGATTGCAGCACATAAGCATGATATGAAAAATCCAGAAAAGATGAAAATAAACTACCTGTATTCTATAGCTCCTAGTCTACACCTCTTTAATCCAAAAAGGTTATCTAATAAAATGTTGCAGCTGGTATGGTAAACAGTTTGGTGGCTCCTTGAAAGGTTAAACACGGAATTACCATCTGATCCACTGCTAGGTATATACCAGAAAGAACCAAAAACAGGGATTCAAATAGATACTGGAATCCAATAACCGAAAGGTAGAATCAACCCAAGTACCAAATCAACAGAGAATGGGTAAATAAAATGTGGTATGCCCATAGAAGGGAATACCACTCAGTCTTTCTTTTTTATTCATATGTGCATACAATGCTTGGGTCATTTCTCCCCTTGCCCCCACCCCCGCCCTTACCACCACTCCACCCCCTCCCTCTCCCCCCCCACCCCCTCACTACCCGGCAGAAACTATTTTGCCCTTATCTCTAATTTTGTTGAAGAGAGAGTATAGGCAATAATAGGAAGGAACAAGAGGTTTTGCTGGTTGAGATAAGGATAGCTAACAGGGCATTGACTCACATTAATTTCCTGTGCGTGTGTGTTACCTTCTGGGTTAATTCTTTTTGATCTCACCTTTTCTCTAGTTCCTGGTCCCCTTTTCCTATTGGCCACAGTTGCTTTTAAGGTATCTGCTTTAGTTTCTCTGCGTTAAGGGCAACAAATGCTAGCTAGTTTTTTAGGTGTCTTACCTATCCTCACTCCTCCCTTGTGTGCTTTTGCTTTTATCATGTGCTCAAAGTCCAATCCCCTTGTTGTGTTTGCCCTTGATCTAATGTCCACATATGAGGGAGAACACACGATTTTTGGTCTTTTGGGCCAGGCTAACCTCACTCAGAATGATGTTCTCCAATTCCATCCATTTACCAGCGAATGATAACATTTCGTTCTTCTTCATGGCTGCATAAAATTCCATTGTGTAGAGATACCACATTTTCTTAATCCATTCATCAGTACCACTCAGTCTTTAAAAAGAACAAATGCAACAACATGGATGAACCATGAAAACATTATCCTGAGTGAAAGGACAACTACTGCATATGAGGATCCTAGGGTGGGCAAGTACATTCAGACAGAGTGTAGAACAGCTCTTCCCAGGGGCTGGGAGTGAGCAACAGAGCATCAAGTTCATGTGTGCAGACTTCCTATTTAGGATGATGAAACAGTGGAGATGAGTGGTACTGATGCTCATATGGCACTGTGAATGTGCCTGATGCCACGAGCTGTAACCTCAACATGGTTTAGATGGCCAATTTTATGTTATGTATATTTGACCACAGTACTAATAAAGTGAAAGATTACATATCATGATGGCTTGAGGATCAGGAACCAAGTTTTAAAAGTGTCACATATGTATACACACTATCAGCCCCAGAAAGGAATGAGATCCTGTCAATTGTGGCAGCATGGACGGGACTGAAGAACCTACGTCCAGTGAAGTAAGCTGTGTGACAGAAGGACAAGTGTCACTGTTCTAACTCACACATGGAAGCTAGCACAGTTGATTTCATAGAAGTAAAGAGGGGAATAGTGTCACTAGAGACGAGGGAAGGTGATAACGAGTACCACACCCCAGCTAGAGGAGAAGAGTAGCTCTTGTGTTCGTTCTGCAGCACAGTAGCAAGACTTACTCACAATGGTTTTATTCATTTTTACGGAGAACTTGAAGAAGGGGATTTGAAGACTCCCAACACAAGGAAATGATAAGTTTATGCTCAAGGAAAGGGAAATGCTAATTTTCTTGATTTGATCATGACACACGGCATCAAACATCACACCATACCTCATAACCACATACAACCAAAACTAAGAAAGGCAACAGCAGTTGGCAGCATTCGAGCATGCCTGGGGCGGGCCTAGCCCTCTCTGTCTGAGGGCAGGTCAGGGGCCTGCTGACCAAGGAACCTGCTAACCCATGTGGCCATGTGGCTTTTCCCTCCCCCACAGGTTTCAGCACAGCCTGTCCCCCAGGAGCCCAGCAGGAAAGACTACGAGACCTACCAGCCATTTCAGAATTCCACGAGAAATTACGACGAGTCCTTCTTCGAGGATCAGGTCCACCACCGGCCTCCAGCCAGCGAGTACACCATGCACCTGGGCCTCAAGTCCACAGGCAACTACGTGGACTTCTACTCGGCTGCCCGACCCTACAGTGAACTGAACTATGAAACGAGCCACTACCCGGCCTCGCCCGACTCCTGGGTGTGAGCTGCTGGTGGCAAGATGTCCAACGGAACAGTGCATGTGCATGCAAACCACACGACATTTGTTTTCTTTTCTTTTTTCCCTGCAAATTTAGTTTGTTAAAGCCTGTTCCGTAGGAAGGCTGTGATAACCAGTAAGGAAATATGCAGAGCTATTTTAGAAAGCTAAATGAAATTGAAAGTTAACTTGGATATCAGTAGAAAGCTAAAGCGATCCTAAATACAATGTGCAACACCTTTCTAGTTTGAGCTGTAGCGTTTTAAAGTGCTTTATACTGAATGTGGGTGAAGGAAGGAGAGAGGAGGCAGACGGGCAGGGTGGCGGGGTGGAGGTTATCGCTAAGCACAAGATGCAGAATAGTTTACACACTTTATGGGGGACGGCTTCTCACGCTTTCTTTACGCTCTTCATCCGTGTGACTCTAGGCTTCCAGTTGCATTGGGGTTCCTCTGTACAGCAAGATGTTTCTTGCCTTTTGTTAATGCATCGTTGTAAAGTATTTGATGTACATTACAGATTAAAGAAGAAAAGTGCATTGTGTATATTACACCAATGCCGCCGTGTTTCCTCATCTATGGTTCTAAATATTGCTTCAATTTCAAACTTTTGAAAGATGTATGGATTTCCAGTTTTTCTTTTCTTTTTTTTCCCTCCCAGTATGTTTTAACAAAAAAAAAAAAAAAAAACCAGGAAAAAAGAATATTTAGCAGTATTGTTCGTTCTGATATGTGAATTTGTTTGTGGCAACTAAACAAGGCATCCAGCAGTTTCTGACAACTAACATACGTCATTCCACTCTCCTTGTCAACAAAGTGCTTTTTCACTGCCTACAATTTTAGATGTAGATATTTGAAATAGTTTTTCATTTATACCAGTTTTCTTTATGATGATACAGTGTTAAAAGAAAATAAATTACAATTGATCTGTCATCCATATTTGCTAAGAATGTCTGTTTCCAAGGGTCTAACTTACAAAATACACATTCTTGCTTGTGTGTCTGTGTGTGAGTGTGTGTATGTCCGTGTACATAGAAAAATGACCTGTGTGAGATTTTGTTTTGATAGAGGCGATTTCATTTGCTGTTCATCTTGTATGAAGTTTGTTTTGGGGTTTTAGAATCAATGTACATCAGTTCATTCTTTTTGTACTGTATCGTCTGACCATCTAGTGACTCAGGATATAAGGCCAGTTGAGGTGAAGTTATAGGATTTTCACACATTCACACATTCTTGGATACCAACTCTTCCTGCAGGTCAATTTCCTTCCACGTTTTATGCCCTCAGAACACAATAAACCATGGCCAACTCAATAGTTTCACTTTGGGGCCAATTACTTGAAGTATCCACAGAAAATGTAAACTGCTCACCTTATTCCCCACAACCCCCCCCAAACTTTTTTGTTTATGTGGCAGAGAGCAGTAGTCAATTATGGACTAGATGATTAAAACTGAACTTGAAACTAACGTTAGACTAGGTTAACAGAACTAAGAAATAAGACTAACCATTTCAAAGAACATGGGCTGTGGGTAAATTAGCTTTGCTCTTTAGATGCAAGTGACTGAGGCCAATAGGTGCCTGTAAATGTTAACTGTTCTTGGAAAAAAATAAAAAAAATAAATAATGAAAGAAATTGGCTGCCATCTTCCTTTGAAACTTACTGCCCTTCTGTCTATGTAGTCTAACTCAGCTCAAAGCCTAAAAGGAATGGTTCTTTCTTTAAATTTAACAGTCAGTATACTTTATTCATGCTTATTTTTTAAAACAAAAAGTTAATTTCAAGAATAGAACAGTAGTCAGAAATTTACATATAATGTTTCTGCAAATCACATACAAATTGGACCTTGTTGCTTTGTTTACTAAAACATTCCATGTTTTGGGGTCCCTTCAAAGAAATGCTCCCGCCCTTCTAGAGAGATAAGTATGTAGCATGGAGCACAGTGCACCTCAAATGTGTCATAGAATGAAAAAATCAAGTTCATCAAGACAGAGAGTGTAACATAGACACAACCTAAAATAACCTAGTAGCTGGCTTCACCTTTCCAAAAGTGGACAATAGGACACACTCCTTACTTGGCATTGTACAGGGGAAAATTAGTGCATGTGCTAAGAGAGTCCTTCTCCTAGGAAGAACTTGCAATTTTCTTTGTGGTATTGAGTTTCAGTGCATGGTCAATATTAGCAACTCTTGAAGACCAAGGATGTCTTTGCTATCTATTATTTGAGGGCACATTGTGCCAGGCTGTGAGCAACTAATTCATCCAGGAGCCTCGGGCATCAGGGGTAAATGTAGGAAAAAGAAATTTTAATGTTTTCATAATTATTCAAGTTATCTTTTTGTATATACACACAGAGAAGATAGGTAGAGAGCGAAAAAGAAAAAGGGGAGGAAGGGAAGAAAAATGTAAACTGGCCTGAAGCTCCCACAGGCTTCCTTGGTGAAGAAGTTGGTCACAGGTGATTTATCACTTGTCACATGTATATATTGACTAAAAGACCCAAGTGACAGAAACCTTTGGTTGGTTTTGCTTTTGCTATGCTGATAGCCAAGTAAACCCCTTCCTCCAATAGCCCCTATAAGGTCCTCAAAAACCTCCAGACCCTGGGTCACCTACTGAGATGGGAATGGACTTTATCAGAGGAAAAGGGGGAAAATTAGAAAATTCTTTTTCCCTTCAGTCCTACAGTAGATAATAAACACACCCAGTGCACTTAATAGGATGCAAAAAACAGACATTATGGATGAAAAACAGACACATATTTTGTCCTTGAGAGTGCTGATCGCCAGAGACACCATTATGAATAATAACATTAAAAATAAGATCTTTTACTACTGCTTGAATTTTCATATTACACTTTTTTTTTTTTTTTTTGGTGATGCTGGGGATTGAACCTAGGGGCTTGCATGTGTTAGGCAAGTACTGTACCACTTGAGCCACCTCTCCAGTCCTTTTTTCTCTCTCTTTTTTTTTTTTTTTTTTTTTTGAGAATAGGAGTTGCTAACTTTTCCCAGGCCTCTGTCTCCAGAGCAGCTGGGATTACAGGTGTGTACCACCACATCTGGCTTAATACCACACATCAATGCTTTTTTAATCCTTAAAAACCATCATGGATAAAATATCACTTTATAAGAATTAGGGTATCACATCATAATTGGTGCTAACCTAGGTGCAGGTGAGTCAATGATCATGCATTTCATTTAATAAAACTTACAAGATGGAAAACTGCCTTTAAATAAAAAGCAGTGTTTAAACTCAGTAGGAAAAAAAGGCACTAAGAACCTAAATGTGTTTGGTCTGTCTTGTATCTGACTTCTCTTTACTGTCTGATGCTGTCCCCTTGCTTCTGAGAACTGTGCCTCTGAGGTGTGGGCTTTGGCTGTCTAAAGACCCTCAGTGTTCTCATACAGGTGTGAGGGATCTAACATAGACCTTGCCTGAGGAAACATGGGGTGTTTCTCCAGGATGCCTAGATTTCTTACCAGCCAAATGTGGAAACCCCAGACCATCCACTCATCTTCACAGTGAGACTGCCAGCTAACCTTTAACTCAAAACCCAAGGCTACCCTGCAATGTGTGGATGACACAGAGAGAAAATAAGTCAAGCAATTATTGAACCCTTGGTATATTAGATGCCTGACACATCACAGTGCAGAGCCTGCTGACACCCCACAGCACGTTCTGGGGGAAAGTGGCCTGCTGAACCCTACTGCTCTGCTTAGCACCTGTCCACTTCCGTTCCAGACAGTGGTCAGGATAACAGGACGAAACTCATGGCGAGCACCGAATAAATCAAGACCAACCTGATCACTCCATCATCAGCCTCCTAACCCTGGTCTCTACAATCCCTAATCTCTAAAACCAAAACATATTTTACAACTTGCTTAGGGGCAAAATCAAACCTACACTGACTCCAAGCTCTTCATAGACTTTCCTTATCATGCTTCACGTGAGGGACTCGGGTATTTTTCCCTCATCGTGCCTTTGGGGACCAGGTACTACCCACACTCAGCCAGGGTATGGGGAGTTTATGATGAAAGTCTGGTTACCTCTGGAAATTGAATATTTCTCAGTTTGGTTTATCCCAAGGGTTTTCTACAAGTCAACACATACTGGAGTCCTTAATAAGAAAACTGGACTTTGGGTTCCTAGGGTTTGGGTCAGCTCTTAGAAACAATTTCCTTCCTGTGGTGCATGGCATATCAGGCTCTCCATGACATCATGGTGTGTGGAAAACCATGTGAACATCACCGCCACACCTTGAAACATATAATCTTGTAACCAGCAGAATTAAATAGCCAGGAGAATCTAGGATATACTGGGTTGCTCTTAGCCTTACCAAGTGGAGAGACAAGACTTTCATTGCCTCACAATGACTTTGACACTCTTAAGTGGTGGACCCATGCCTACTTCATTCCAGACGAAGTTTTCCATTCCATGCCCTGATGTAAATACTCAGTTCTGAACTGCCAAAGCAGCCATCTGACCCTCAGTGTCTTCACAGAAACAATAAGTAAATCTCATCAGCTATGGAGGATTAAGAAGCCTTAAAACCTACTCCCACCTCCATAAGCACTATGACATGGTGAACATGAATTTTAAGTAGAGTTTGGGCCATGGTAAGACAATGGAATTCTTTAAACCTCTACAATATTTGGTTGCTCAATTCCTTAGTAAGATGAAGACAAAAGCCTTCTCTGCACTAGAACAAAAGACATAAAACTCCAGGGTGGGGCTGGCAACAATCTGTTCCAGAAAATAAAAGCTACATAGCCACTCAACCGCAAGCTTTCTCAACCGATGTGCTACCAACTTTTTGACTAGATAACTTTTTTATTTGGATGAGGCATGGAGATGCTGTTCTGCACTTTACAGACACTTATTGGTGTCCCTGGCTTCTACCCATTCAATCACTGCAGCATCACCACATTCAGTGGTGACCATCAACGCTCTCTTCAGATATCACCAAATGTCCCCTGGAGAGGAGTGCAAAATCGGCCCCTGTCAAGAATCACTGCTGTAGTTCAGTGCCACACACAATGTGCTAAGTGTGTTGTGGCACGGAAGGGGAAAAGATACACTCCTAGCTGGGCAACCGAGGAACACAGCACAGAGGGCTCAGTGTTTGCCTAGAACTTAAAGAATGGACAGGCTTCTGGTGAGCAATGATGGAGGCATTTAGGTAAAAAGAAATGCGAACAAAGGAAAAAATGTAGGAAATGCAGGAATGGACAGGGAACAACATGCAATAATTTTCACTTTAAAATTAGGAACCGATAAGGGTGAAGAGAAAAAGCAGTCAGCTGGAGGCAAAGTTTGAGGCCCTAGAAAGCTATATGATGGAAATATTGACAACTTTTTGCATTATCTTTATAAAGATCCTGGGGTAGTGGCTGTAAGATGTAGACCAATGAATGGGTCATGCATCAGAATCACCTGGAACACATTACACAGAAGGCTTGTTCAAACCCAGAGTTCCTGATTAGGTAGAGCTAGAACTGGCCACGAATCTGCATTTCTAACCAGTTCCCACATGATAGTAAGGTTGCTGGTCTGGGAACCACACTACGAGAATTATGGCTATTATAATAATCTAGAACCACTTCACTCCAAGTAACTCCCACCCTGGCCTTTCCGCATCAGAATCGGCATCTGCATAGGAGGCCCAGGTGATTCATAGGAATGTTAAAGAACGATGATCCAGAAAACACCTGAGGGTTTGAGCTAGGAGAATGGCAGATAACAAAACTCAAGTGCAATATTGTATGTGTAAATAAGTAGCAGTTGGCTACCACTTGGACACACAGAGCTCACTCTGTGATGTGAGTCTGGATTACCAGGCTACTCCTCAGAAGTAGAAAATCTTCCATCCTTAGGAAGGAAGAGGAAACTTTCTAACAAAGAAAATCTACTCTGTTCAGACCTGTGACGTTACTGATGCTGACGTATAACTGGGAGAGTGTGGCGGCTACTGTGGCTGGGACTTTGAACTGGAGATGTAGCACTGACCATTGTCCCTCTGGGGTTCAGAGTTGAGAAAGATGATAAGGAGAGAAGACAGTCCCAGGGTGGTGACCTGGGGAAGCACTGGGATGTTGCAAAGGACACTAAAGGAGAACGCAAGTGGAGTGAGGAAGGCAGAGAGCAGTGCAGTGTTATCAGAACCAGGGGAGTAAGGGCATTTGCCTGAAGAGAATAGCAATTGCCACTGGTGGGCACAGAGAACATAGTTTAGAAGTGATCTTTGAACATGGTAATTTGCAGACCATGGAGAGCCTTTGAGAGCACTTCCTGCAGCAGGTGAGATGAGTAGGAAGCTGGGCACTGGGCCCACAGTTAGGGTACAACTCTGGCCTTAGAAGATCACAAACAGTGAAGACCCATTTACTTGGGGCACTTGAGTAAGTTTGCAACCCAGGAGGAATGCAGCCCATGTTCCTGTAAACAGTTCAACAACAGCCTTGTGTTTGTACATCATTTAATAGCTTTGTGGTGTTTTAATACTTACTCTCCTTGTCCTGCTTTCTACCAAGAAAGCTCCTATTAGATTCAGTCCCATTTTTGAAATAAAAGGAGTAAATGTAATGATATCACATAGCTAACAAATTTTGCAGTGGGACATAAAATTAAGGCTTTTCAGTGCAAAACATGTTCAAAAGTCTGCCAAGGAAAGAGGCCATAGGGAGAGAAAAGTGTGACTCCTCAGGGTCCCTTTACTCAGTACCTGATGTCCCTACAGTGCAGCAGGGGCCAAATTGAATCCTTAGCTCAGCAAGGATTAAAGAGAAGGCTGTTCAGGCTACATCCTACATACCAGTGCCTGCTGGCTCAGAAACTTGTTGCCATGGATTTCTTTTCTAGACTTCCACCCTTAGCCTCCATCTTCCATCATGCCTGGTTACTTCTCATTTCACCTATATGTTGTCTACCTAAAGGCTCACCCTTGGTGGAGCTGATGCTACATTTTTATTAGAAGCTCATGTTAAAAGGGTGTCCACACATTTGCCACAGCTTCCCTTAGTCATGCATTCAGTAGAAGAGCCAGGTGCCTATTTCCTAATGGCTACAAGGAGTCTTCATGTTATAGTTGACAGCAGACACCTACAAGACAATCAAACAGCTGAAGCATAGGGCAGAAGAAAGTGAACAGGCCATGTGAATTAAACATAAGTCACTGGCCATGTTAAAACTGTATGCAAACTACTTGAGCTAATCTACATAAGAGGAAAAACTGTTACAATACCACTGACTCAATTACCAAAGACAGCTAAAACCACACACACACACACACCATCTGAACTAGACCCATTCTGATTATCTATTGCTCTGGAACAAATTGCTCCAAACATTGTTCCAGAATTTGTGATCTGGACTAGGCTTCATGGGGACAACTCAGCTCTGCTCTTTCAAATCCAACTGAGGAGGCTGAGAATGAAGGCTGGAATCACTTTAAAGGCACAGTTACTTTGAAGTCGAGCACTTGGGCTGGGAAGATCAAGGAGCTGGGCAGGAACAGCTGCAACTGTGTAGGTGTCCTCTGAGGTCCTCCACAGTCACTCCAGAAGGGATGCATCAGGCAGCAAAGCTCTTACATGTTATCTCAAGGCTCCCAAAATCTACGTTGAAAGATAAAGACCAGATGTGACCATCTGGATTCGTGTCATTGTTCAACGCACTTGTAATCATCACTCAGTTTCAGGGACAGTGGCAGGAAACAGATTCAGAGGTATCGGTCTGGCTTTGCCTCATGATCCTGTCATCTCAAACATAAACTAGACAGGCATGGTGGTGCAGGCCTGTAATCCCAACACCAGAATATGAGAAGTGTGGTAATGAGGTGGTTTCACTTTGCATCCTGAGTTGAATAGTTTCCCCATACACTCTAAAACTATGTCTAGTCAGAAGCCCAGAAGGTGGCCTTATTTGGAAACAGATCTCTACAGACATAATAAGGACAGAAGATGAGGTAATACTAGATGAGTGTGGGCCCTAATTCCAAGGAGCCTGACTTTGTAAGAGAGATGAGACAGGGACATGGGGAAGGCCGTGTGAAGATGGAGGCGGGATTGGAGTGCTACAGCCATAAACCAAGAAACACCAGGGACTGCCAGTAACCACCAGTCACTAGGAAGAGTGGGCTTGGGTTATTTTTGAAATAGGGCCTCACTGTTTTGCCTAGACCAGCTTCCTTTGTAGCTGGGATGACTGGGTCATGTCACCACACCCAACTCTTTTCTGTCGAGATGAAGTCTCATGAACTTTTTTGTCTGGGCTGGCCTGGAACTACACTCCTTCTGATATCAGCCTCCCAGGTAGCTAGGATTCCAAGGGTGAGTCACTTGTTCCTGGCTTAACAGCTCTGTCCTTTCAAGTAGGCTTCTGAACCGAAACTCTCTTAAGTCTGTTTGGGCTGCTCTCACAAACATTCCATAGGCTGATTGTCTTAAACAACAAACATTTATTTCTCACAGTTCTGGACACTAGGTCCTACCTATCTCCTAATTCAACAGATAAGTTGGGGAGAGACGCAGTTCATAGTTCACTTTCACACTGTCTAACATGCAGGCACCAGCAGATTCAGTGTCCGATGAGGGGTCTGCAACGTGGCTCGTAGACGGCTGTCTTCTCACTGTGTCCTCCTTCTGGGGTATCCTTTAGGAGGCACTGCTATGGTTTCAATGTATCTGTCAAATGTCAAGAGTTGCAAACTTAACTCCCAAATTCATATGGTGATGGTACAAAGAGAAGGGACCTTTGGAAGGTAATTAGGGTTAGATGAGGTCATGGGGTGGAGCCTCCCTCCCCATGTGGCTTTTGTAAGAAGACAGACTCAAGACAGCACGCTTGCTCTATTTTGACCTGTGATGCCTTGTGCCAAGCAGAAAGAAGTCTCTCACCCGATGCGAGACAGGTGTCAGCTCCATTCTCCTGGACTTCCCTGACTCCAAAACTATGAGCCAAATAAACTTCTATTATTAAGAAATTGCCTGGTCTTAGGAATTTTGTTGCAACTTCATAAAATACACGTAGGCACTAATCCCATTCGTGAGCCTCTGTCATGACTTAATCATCTCCTACGGGTCCTAATTCAGCAAATGAGTTTGGGAAGGGCATACACATTCAGTCCCCAGCACTCTCTTATTATCTAAAGTGACTTTTGGCAGGTCATTTTCTTGTCTGGGCCTCAAATTCCCCCATCGGCAGAATAAGAGTATTGAATTAGAGGGACTTCCAAGGTCCCTTCCAGCAGGTTTATTCTCTGATAGCTACTGTTTTTGCTTTTTACAGCAGTGAAGTTCAATGAAGCTTTCGCTTCTTGCTGTAATGGTTTTGAATTTAGACATTATTTTAAAACACCCTCAAACTTTCTTGCAAGGATGAACAACAGCTAGCTCAATGTCTTCCCTGTGAGGCTCATAGCACATCCATTGGTTTGCTGGCTGATTACTTTTTCATCCTCTCTCACTCTGTTTCAAAGGTTTGCACAACAAAGTAGCTCTTTGCCTCTCCATAAAAATCTCAGCAAGTAGTTCTTGGTGTTGAGAGAAGTGTACCATTCAGACATTTGAATACACACTTCTACTCTAAGCAACTCCACTACAAACTCCAAGTGATATGCTTTCTGTTACAGACTGGGAATAGGTTATTTTCCACAGAGAAGATAAGGGGCCAATCTGACTTAAAACAGCATTGTTCTATTGTCTGTGTCCACATCTCTAGCTGACTCCTGGGAGCTGCTTCTCTTCCAGCTGGCTCAACTGACACTCCCCTTAGAGACTAATGGGGTTTCCACTTTAAGTCACCACTCCCCACACATTTCAAAAGATTGACACTGGCACACCAATGTTAATTGCAGCATTATTCACAAGAGCCAAGCTTTAGAAACAGCCCAGATGTCCCACTACTGATGAATGGATTAAGAAATGTGATATATATACAAAATGGACTATTATTCAGCCATAAAGAAGAATGAAATTACATTGTTTTCAGGTAAATGGATGGAACCAGAGAACATCATGTTAAGTAAAGTAAACCAGACTAAAAAAAGTCAAAGAGTGCATGTGTTCCCTTGTATGTGGAAGCTGGACCTTTAAGATGATTGTACACATGAATACATACATGATCACATATATGTGTATACATACATAAATACATGGTCATTTACATATATATATGTATATATATAGAGAGAGAGAGAGAGAGAGAAATGTTGAAACATTATATTTGTGTGTGAAGATAAGACAATGCAATGCACTGTAAGCTGTTGAATAGGGGAGCAGGGCAATAGAGAAAGTAATGGGGGCATTAATCTGATCAAGGTATGATATATACATGTGTGAAATACCACAGCAAAACCCCCTGAACTATCAATACACACTTTATAAAATGAAGGACAAGAAGGTAAAACAGTCTTGTCCAGAGGTTGGTATTAATGGAGGGAATAAGGAAAGGACTAAGGAGGGTAAACATGGTGAATGAATTTGTATTCATGTATGAAAATAGAATGAGGAAACCTGTTAAAATTATTCTAAGGGGGGAGGGTAGAGGGAGAATGATGGAGGGAGTGAATCTAAGATGCATTATAAGCACATATGTAAATGTCACAGTGTATCAGTCTGTGCAACTATTATATGCTAATAAAAATGTTTTTTAAAAAGATTCACATTACTGGGTATGGTGGCTCACATCTACATCCTAGCTACTTAGGAGGTGGAGATCAGTGGTTCAGGGCTAGTCCAAGGCTGGCAGAGTGGCTCAAGTGGTAGAGCACCTTCCTAGCAAGTGGGAGGCCCTGAGTTCAACCCTAGTACCATCAAAAAGAAATAAAAAGACACACATTTATCCATAAAAGTAGTCCTGATCTCTGTACTACCCCAGGCATTTCACCTTTTAAAAGAATAAACAGCAAGCACAGTGGCATGTGTTCGAAGAGTTATAAAATGAATGAACCTAGACGCTGATTTCAAATCTCTTACAAGAGGAATCATTTATCAACACATCTTATTCTTTTTTTGTGTGTGTAACTGTCTTTGACACATCTTATTCTTTGATAGTAAGTATCCACCTATGAAAATGATGATGAAGCCTAGAAATATGTTCAGAAAATATGATTTGTATAGTACTGACACAGGTTATTAAAATATCCAAGAATGATCACTATACGAAAAAAGTTTTTACTTCATATGGAAAAATTATTACAGTTGGCCACAGGAAGAGATAAGACCTAGAATAATTAATGTGCTCATTTTGGCCTTAGCCTGTGACCTTCACAGTTGGCATCCAAGTGGGGACTTTGAACTACTTGGAAGCAACTGTTTAAATTTAGCTTTTCTTTATTTGATAAAATGATACTCTACTTTCTGGCCACATCTTCAGTGATAACTTACTGATGTTATAATTTAATATTGAAATAGTGATAATTTAATGTTGAAAGTCAAATGATAGCATAACAAAGACAGTCTTTCAAATAACATTGGCTGACTCTGGCTGATCATGGAGCAAAGGAGATGTTCAAGGAGTGTTGCAAGGGCTGGTGAAACAGACAAGAGGGGAAGATTCCAGGCACAGGAACTGAAACCCAGGAACCAAGCCTCTGCCAAATGCCTCGTAGGACTCACAGGAAAGAAATCAGTGACTCATCATCACTCATTAGAGAGCCAGGAGAAACAGTGAGAAGATACCCCAACAGTCTGACTGAGTAAAGAACTCTGTAGATTCCTTAGCTTCCTGTGTCTGTTCCACATGTCCTCCTTGGACTCTCACTCCCAGCCAGAAATAGTGCATTCCCTGAAAAGGCCAAACTGCAGGGGGAGGAGCTGGCTTTACCTTCCTACCTTAAACACTCAGAAAATGGGACAAAATAGATTCACCAGTGGTTCAAACCCTTGGGATTGTGGTTTCTGAGTGAAAGAAAGGCACAACGAATACTGTGATGCCCAGAGTACACTGCCAACAGGCAGAAAGGAAACCCCAAACAGACCTATGTGAGTTAAAGAGAACCAAAAGTTGGGGGAGATCAAAGAGGCCTAATTTATGTGACATATGTAGAAGAAAAGAAAGTTACAAGGAGATAAGCTGATGTTGTGGTCTAAACATTTGTGCTTCCCAAATTTTTAGGTGATGTTCTTGGGAGATGGGACCTTTGGGAGGTGACTAGGTCATGAGGACAGAGCCCTCATGAGTGGTATTAGTGCCCTTTTAAAAGAGGACTTAGAGAAGGCTGGCTGCTCCTTGCTCCATACGGTGTCACAGTGAGAAGTCTACAGTGTGAAACTGAAAATAAGGCCCTCAACAGAGCCCCACGAGCCTGTGTCCAGTCCTTGAACCAACTTCCAACTACCAAGGTGTGGGACATAAATTTCTATTGCTTACAAGGCACCCAGTACCAGTCCAGGACAATTTGTTACACTAACCAGAGCAGAGAGCTCAGGGACAGGGCCCCTCTCCCACTGAGCCTGCAAAGTTCCAGCCCTTTGTCCTCCCTTCCTAGACAGCTCCTGGACCAATACTTGTATAGTCACACAATCTTCCAACATGGAAAGGAACAATTTTGGAGTTGAAGATTCCCTCTGTTAGCACAACATGATCCAAAAACAGTTCACCTTTGGACTGGACAAGAATATTTCCCAAACATCCCTGGCATTTGTTAAAAATTATCATCCCTTGAGATACTTTTGCAAATTGATTAACTGATTCAGTCTACAATGGTCTTCTAACAGCTCTTCCCCACACCAAGCATTATGCTAAGTGATGGAGGGGTCGAGACAGACTTTACCCTAAAGGAAATCAACCTAGTAAGGAGCAAGGCACCAAGTCACACTCTATGACGTAATTTGGAATGGTCACATAGCAGAGGATTGCTTTCACTCCATGCCCTGGGGCATCTTCTTTCTCTAACATTTTCTGTCTCTCTTTTTTTTATTGTTGTGTTGGTTGGGTGTACATTGTTCTTATAATATATCAAATATATTATAGTTGAATTCATCCCCTCCACCACTCTCCTTCATTCTCCCCTTACCCCCATTCCTGGAATAATTTTAGCAGATATCATTATTGTATTTACATGCATGTGTACACAGTATTTGTACCATATTCACCCTTCTTCACCATTTCTCCACCTCCTCCCACCTCCCACTGGCTCCAAGCATCTTGACCATTGGTAAGACTAACTTGGTAATTCACATGGAAATGAATGTAGATGTACTCATCTATAAAGTTGAATTGATTTAATCCTTAGAAAATAAGACCCCTGCTAGCTGTTTTCCTCTTAGCTGCAGGAAACATTTGTTGTATTCTGACCACCAATCACCCATTCACTTTGTTTGTGGTAACAATGCCACACTTTCTCTCTGACCATGTGCAAAGGTTGGGCCCAGGACTCAGACATGACCAATAAAAGCATGGTATGTCCCTGTCACTATGATTGGTTCAAAGAGATCTTGCTACCCAATCAGAAACAATGAAATACAGGGAGACATTTTCTGACTTTCCATAGCAGTAAGAAACAGGAATCAGAAGCTGACAAGAACAATTCATGTAGTGCTAAGAACGAAACCAAGGGGACAGAAGTCAGAGCCAAAAGACAGATAAACACCCAGTCCCAATGGCTATGATGGAATGTCTTGGCCAATCTTTACCTTCACTTCTTTAGTAAATGAGCCAATGATTTTATTATTTTGCTTAAGTTTGAGTAAGTTCTGTAAGTCTTGTCAGTGAAGGACCCAAGCCCCACCTAAAGCAAATCTATCCTCAAAATTTTCAATAAATGAATCAATGGCTTCCCTTCTTCTGCCTGAATTTTTTTAACTGTTGTTACTGAAAGCCTTCTAATTCATACACCAGCTGTGACTTCTCTACCTCGCTTGGTGTTGATTCTCCCCAAAAGACTTTACTGTTCATCACTGAGGAAGACTGCTCAGTTTAAAAAATCCTTTCTTTCAAATTTGGTGTCAGGTTTTCTGGTTCTATAGACTATATGATGGTAAATACTGTGTCAAATAACATTAGACGAGCTATTTGGGATATTTTCAGACATACCAATGCACATTATGAATTTTGAGGGCTTATTTGACAACTGAACATCTTTCATGTTGCAACAATTAACGTGCTAGGAAACTTGTGTTCTAAAGAATTCACCCTGGGAAATTCTCATTAAAGCATTGTATTTCCAGTCATTCCAGAGAGGAAAATAGAACAAGGTACCTTTAGCAAGAACTGGGTTGTCAAATGCAGGATAACTGACAGAAATCTGATGACATTGCTCTTGAGGAAAGGTCCTCTTTGAAGCTTCAGAAAAGATGCTAGAAATGAGTAGAAAGGCAAAAAAGATAAGCCCAAGTGAGACTCCAGGGCTTGGAGAGTTTTGGCACTGCGCAATAACATTGGGTACCTGGTGAAGTGAGAATTAGGTAGAGCAAAGAGGCAGAAAGAATAGGAAAGGGTTGGGGAATACTTCACAACTGTGCTTAGAATAATTTTTGGCATAGTTGATTAATTAAATTTACTCACCTTATAAAAATTATTGGTAATGGGGACAAGTATTTCTCAATTTGAACTTGTGAGTCTTATTAGCCATTTCTTACAATGTTCATTCTCTTTCAGATAGGAACTCTCACATCTCCAAATAATCACTCTGGGAAGAATTTTTCCTAGCACCAACCTTTGTATGATTTTGAAAGTGATCATCCTTAAATTGAACAAGAGCATTTACCTTGTTTACTGAATGCCAGGGGAAACCCAAAGGATAAACTGAGAAGTCAATAAGTGTATAAATAAACCTACAGGTAGCTGCATTTGCCACAACTTTCTCTGTGCATTGTAGGATCTGTTTTGTCTGTTGGAGTTTAAGCTTATTTCAATTGTACTTGAAACATTAAATAGACTACTTGAGCAGATGAGACTTTTAAACATAAAAATCAATAAAATGCATTTGTTCTGGGACTGTGATGAAGACTGTGGTGCTGAGCTGCTTATCATGCCTGCCACCACGTGCACAATGGGGCATTTTTCAGGCTGCTATGATTCCATGAATCCTCCCCTATCTTGTCTCATAACTCATGCAGAATTGAGAGCTTTTGTTATCATGTACAGGCTGTATATTCCCTTGATATATTAAAGGTATGTAATCATTACTCCTGCTTTGATCCTTCCAAAGTGACTCAGATCAAAGCATGTACAGATTGAAAGGTAAGAAAGAAGAGAGATGGAGAAATGTGGAACCCGGGTGAAGAAAGTGAGAACAAAGTCACACCCTTCTAGGCATGGATCACAGAGCCCTAGGGGACCTCCTTCCAGTTGGGTATCCTTCATCCTAATGGTAAATTGAATAATGGCCCTCAAAGATGTCCACATCCAAATCCCTGGAATCTGTGACTGACTATCCATGACATTACATGACAAAGGAATTTTGCAGGTGTGATTATTTCCCATCTTAAGATGGGGAGATTGTTCTACACAACTCAGAGGGGCCAAACATGATTGTGAGAGTCTCAAAGAGAGGGAGACAGAAAGGTTGGCATCAGAGAGACAGATGTGATGATGGAAGAAGTGTTTGGAGTGCTACAGTTGTTGGCTGGAAGGGGTCGTGAGCCCTAACATAGTTAACCCTTAGAAGTTAGAAAAGAGGAAAAAATTGATTCTCCCCTAGAGCCTGCAGAAGAAATCCAGCCCTGCTGACACATTGCTTCCCTGTAAGACTCACTATAGAAGTCTATAAAATAATAAATTTGTATTGTTTTAAGACACTAATTCTATGGTGATTGTCATAGCAGCAAGAGGAAACTCATACAGGCTCCATTCTACCTGGTCCCTCTAGACCTCTGTCTCTTGTGTGTGCCTATCTTAATGAATAATTTACTTAGAGGATATTTAAAACACACTAAGTAATAGTGGGAGTTATGATTGTATATCTATTTCAAATTCTACTTAACTTACCCTACTTGGGTTTAATATGCTTAAAGGGGCAGTTTTCTGATCTCAATAGAGCTGTCTTTAAAATGAGATAGCTTCCCAACTCAGTCAGTCATCTATGAATATAAAAAACAATGGATTTTAATGTTGAAAGCCAACATTTAGTAGTTTTTAAATCTACCAATGGAAGAGGAAATCTTAGAGAATTAATAAAATTTGTGTAGGCTGCTTTCTTACTGGAAGAAAGATCCTTTAGAGATATTCATACAAACCAGTATATCTTAGCTGGGTCTGAAAATGAAGCAATGAGCAGAGAAAGAATCAACTGATCATTTTGCTGATAAGTTGGAAGCGATCAACTTATCACTCACTATATAGTCATTGATCATTTCCCACAGGGAGGATTAGGTCAGCACAAAGAAGTAAAAGAAAGATGCTGTTCTTAAGAATTCACAATATTATTGAGATAATAAACTAGTTATGCAAAAATAATGAAGTGAGTGTCTGCTCAGAGAATTTCTCACACTTCCAAAGACTTGGATGTATCAAAAAAACAGACAGAAGTTTTATTATTGAAACAAAAGTGAAGTTTATAGGATTGGAGACTAGAAGTGATGTTTGATAGAGAGATTCTGCCAGGAAAAGGCCACCAGGTGATAGGTCTTGGTTCCCTGAAATAAGATAAGTTTTAATTAAGGTAATGGTCTGAGATAATGATTTTATTCTTTGGTTAATTTATTTTGTTCTTTCTCTATTTCACTCACAACACCTGTCAGAAATCAAGAGGTAACACCAATAAAAATGCCCTCTACTCCATAAAGTAGGTGTTTTATAAGACTCTATAAAGTAATAAATAGGATTCATGTATATTGACCCCAAATATTACTGCATCCCTATTTGGAGGATGCAAACCTCTGCTTTAAAGACAGAACACTTCTCTATAGACCATTGAAAACTTCCATTTGTTTACTGCCTCCTGATTTACAAGGTTTTGCCATTCAAAAAGTTATTACTTCCTCTGCTATAAGTCAAATACCACAGTGTACCTAAAGTATGAAGAGATCAAAAAAACCCAAATGCATTGTGGGCACTAATACAGGTTTAGTGGCTTAACTGTTTCTCATTTAGTAAAGAAAACCTCCCACCCTTAAGGGACATTTTCCAAACTTCAATAAGCACCAGGATGTGATAGTCATTTCCTTTATCCACTTGGTGACCTCACACTTAAGAACAGAGACTTTGGACATTTAAACACCATTAAGATCACTTCGGTTGTAGGATTCCCACAGGCTCAGCAAATCTGGGTCTAATTACTGCTGCCTTAAATATGAAAAGAGGGTATTCTAAAGTTGCTTACAGGAAGGTCTGGTACAATTTAAAAAATGAACATCAACACTGAGAGCACAAACAACTCTAACTTAATTAAAAATCGCTTCTGGTAAGAAAAGCAAAATGTGCTCAGGATTGCTGATACTGGAAATATGAAATACCTGAAGTGGCCCGATAATTAAACAATCAAAACTCTTTAGTGATCCTGTATTCTTCTTATCCTATCCCAGAATTGGAGGGAGGGGCTGAGAAGATTGAGTTTAGAGTCCAAGGAGGCCAGCACAGCAAGAAATTACAAAGCAAAATGTGTGACTGGTTAAGAAGCTGCAGTGTTAATCCCCCACTCCTATCCAAGTTACCTGAGGGCTGCCCCCTGGGCATCAGCTCCAACTTCTGACCTGCACAGGTAAGCCAAGAGAAAGCCTTCAGGCTAGGGCAGTTGCTCCTATGGGGTTCCTTTGCTGGTTTTGGAATGGTAAGTAAGGGTCAGGGTAATTTGGACAGAAGCTGGCAATTTCTGTATCAGGGGTCCAGAGTCACCTCTGCAGGGAAACCAGCTCTGTTCTCAGGCCTTGATGAGTGAAAACTTGACAAGTGCTTGAAGTTCTCTTACTGCCACCACCTATTCCCTGTCCCATCTTGACAAGAACTGAGGCAGGGCCAGAGTGTGGCCTTGGTGAGCCAGGAATGGACAGCTGGGAGCCCCAGCCAGAGCAAGAAAGTAAGAACAGGTAAGGATTGCAAGAGATTACTGATGAATGCCTGAGGAGAGGCACTGCAAGGGGCTTGCTCTTAGAAATAACTGGGGTATTTGTGGCTGAGGTCTTACAAACATGTAGGACCTCCAAAGCTGGACCATAGAATCAGCTAGAAGAGAGGCTATCTGTGAGTCTCAGCTGCCAGTAGACCAGGGACCAAAGCCACAGTTCCTTGGCCCAGCAGGCAACGGCTTTTCACGATTGGGTGCCCGACACAGCCCATCTGTCCAATGTCAGCATCATGGTACTGCTTAATATTCAGGACATTGCTGTAGGAATATCATCCAGGGAAGTAGGAGCTTGCCTATTTAATTTGCTCATGTGCCCTAAGCTTTGATTGACGTCTGGCATAGAGTAGACCACAATACAAATTTGTAGAAGGAACAGATGTTCCATTGCCCTTTTCCCTGTGTCCTGTCCCCAGACCCCATCCTTCACCCCACTCTGTCCTTCCCCATAGCCCACATCAAGACTTGCTCTGCTATGAAACCTTTGTCTCCAGGGCAAGATTTGTCATCCTTTCTCCCAAGAGCTTTCACCATTGGTTTATTTCTGTGCTTAGCTCTTACCTCTTGATCCAGAGATGACTATGAACTCCCTCAATGGCCATCCTTCACTCAAAGATGATACAAATCTTTGCTGAGACAACAAAACAAAACCTTGATTTAATCTTCCTCCAAGATGCGCCTTCTTTTTAAAGCTGTGACTAAAACACCCTTATCACTATGCAAAAAACCTAAAATTATGAACAATGTGTGCCAGAAGCATAATGAAAATGATGTCTCCATTTGCACCCCCAAATTAGTTAATAAGTAAAACTGCCTTCAAGCTACTGAAAGAGTAGTAACTGTGGTAGAGCTGTGGCTTCACCTGGAGGTAACATGTGACTGTCTCACTCCTGATTCTGGTAATTAAAGTTTTACCAAAGGGCTTCTAGTCATATCCCAACAGTATAATTGCAAAAGCTCCTTCTCAAAAACTCTATTCTATTGGAGACTGCTGTGGTATGGATATAGTTTCAGTGTATCTTCCAAAGATTCACATACTGGAAGCTTGGTCTCCGGTCTAGCAGTGTTGAGAGAGGGTGGAACCTTTCAGCAGTGGAGCCCAGGGGATGGTAATTAAGTCATGGGTGGCAAATGCCACCTCTGGAAGGAATTTATGCCAAGTTGCATGGAACCAGATGAGTTCTGGAAAGAATGGGCTGCCCTAAGAGAGCCTTGCACCTCTCCTGAGTCTTGTCCACGTGGACCACTCTCACTTATGCCTACACCATTGCTTACACCATCTGCCACAAAACCCTCACCAGAGCTGAGCAGATGCCAGCACCTTGTTCTTGAACCTCCAAATTGTGATCTAAGTAAACATTTCTTTATAGTAGCAGAAAATAGACTAAGACATTAGTCTATAATAAAAGGTTCATAAAGATGGAATGTCAGGACTGGAAAATACCTAAGAGGTCCTGAGGTCCACCTCCTTTTCTTCATTAAAGCCCCTTTTATCCTTTCTGAGCTAAGGATTTAACTCCTTGTTGCTCTGAAGGACCTTTGCTCATATCAAATTTAGGCCCAGCCATGTCTTCTTGTATAGCCCTCTTTGGTTTGGTAACCATAATTGGTCACACTCAAGAAAACTCTAGAGCTACTAAACCAGAAATGTTAACTGTCGTTTTTTTTGAGACACTCATCAAAGCTCAGTAACTTCCACTACAGTGTGGCTCAGAATCAGATAAACTGTGGCTCAAGACCTAATTTCTAAATGTGGAAGTTCCAGGACAGTCCACATGTAACATCACTGCCTGTATCAACAAATGCGTCATCAGTGCTCAGGGTCTCCATGGAGATCAGGATCACCATCACCGAAGACTGAAGGGAAAATGGCACAGAGTCTGGCAGCTCGTGTGTAAGCTCCCAGATACAAGTTTAACCATCACACTTGAGGAATAAAATCCCCTAGGACACAATAACCAGGAGTTTGCCTTTTCCTTTCTTGGATCTGACCTAATTGTTTGACTGGTCTAACCATGTCTGGTAATGCCTGTGTAAGACATTTCCCAGTGGCTCTGAAGAAGCATTCTCTCTGGCAAGCAAAATCTTCTGCATTAAAAGAAAATGCAAAAAAAAAAAATCTATAAATTTCACCTAAACTCTCATAACTTCACATAGTTATGTCTTTGTGGCCTGAAATTAAAGAATCAATAAAATTGTTCAATTACTCTGGCAGATAGTTATAGACCTTATCTTCAATTCATATAGGTAATCTGTTTGAGCTTATTTTAAAATCAGCATTTGCAGTTCCCTGCAACTTGCAAGAGATTGTTTTACAAACAGCTGTTATAGCTTTGGCTCTGGCCTTCAGCAGGTCTCTATTGGAACCAGCAAATCATCAAAACTGCTCATTCAGTTCACTGCCACTACTCCTGGCCTCCCACCTCCCTAAAACTAGACCAGACAGTATAACCATGCTGCACATGATCCTTCAATTGCTCTGCTCAGAATTTGGGAGAAATGAAAGAGCTTTGCAAGGCTCTTCATATGCCTGCCTGTCACCCCTCCCATCCTCCTCTCCCCCCTGCCCCCTTCTCTCAGCTGTATGTAACACTGTTACCCTAATATGTGATGATACTGCTTGCCTCGGAGCCTTTTGTTGTGCTGTGGCCTCTCTCGAGACATCTCTTTCTTGAACTAGAAACCTCAAATTAGCCATCATCTTCTCCAAGAACTCATCTTCACCACAGTTCTTCTCAATAATGTTCATGTAATGAGGTCCATAGAAGGGACAACACTTGAATGACAACAAGTATTGAATGGACTGAGGTAGACCAAGAGGCCACAGGAGGCTTCTCTGGCCAGACAACACACATCACCACCTGTGTCCAGTTAATATTCTGGCCAATACAGGTCAGAACAGCAGGATCTTTGCACGGATTCTGGGAAGGCAGGAGTCACAGCCTTCGCAGGTGCCACAGTGACACCTGCACCTGTGTGGTTGGCACCCAGTAAGTGTAAGTCAATTTCTGCACTGGCATGAATAAGCACAGCAGCTAAGAGGAAGCTGGTACCATCCTTGACTTGGTGGCACCACTCACCGATGTGACAGCAGGGGCAACTTAGGAAAGCCAACCTCTGGCTGATGGCCTTGATTATTGGCTATAAACCAATCACTTCCCTTGCTGGTATACTGGAGCTGGAAGGATTCTGATGGTCAAAAGCAGATGGATAAAGGGAAGTTCTTTTATATTGTATAAAGGAAAGTTATCCTCCCCAAAGAAATTTGGTTTCTTCCTCCTTTATTTACATTTATCAAGCTAAGTTTCTCTGATTTTGAGGGGTCTTCTGTAAACTTCCAGAGGCAATTTCTTTCTGACTGCCATGCAGTCAAGCAACTCATAATTCTTCAATCATCCACTAACCCCAGGTTCTGTCTAGGAGTTTGCAACCAGAATCTTGTCACATTTGGAAACCAAAATGTGGCACCATCATAATTATAGGAAAAAAATCATTATACTCTATCAGCATGGTACATTCTATATCATTTATATTAATGGAATGTTTTTATAGCCTAAGTACCACAGAATAAATGTCCTTACTATGCTACCCTCAATTTTTTTTCTGAGAGTTTTAATTGAAGAGTTAATATTCAGGCTCCTTATGTAGCATCAGGCAAACTAAGCACATGTGAACTACAAAACCAAGAGGAAGAGTTTGTCAAAAACAACATGTATTCAGAAGAGAAGGACGTTTAATTCTTTTTTATTTGTCTTGAACTAAATACTCTTTCCAGAGCTAAAATTACAGACTTGCTTTGCTGCAGGCTGTGGTAGCAACTTCAAACAAAATCTTTCCTGGCAGCCCCAAAACAAGCTCACTTGACCCCAAGCACCCTTCACTTCTGTGGATTGTCATTATTGCTCATCTCTTCATAAAGACAGAAATTAGGATGGAACATAAAGGGCAAGTAAAGCTGTCAATCATTTCAGTTTTCTATTTTTCTGAACAGGATATTTTTCTTGGTTTACATAGGCCCTCATTTGGAATCCCTTCATTAATGTGAGGCATTAGGTCTAATCCGTTTTGCCATTTTGAAGAGCTGTATTCACTTGAAATCCCACTGCAAGGTTAACACCTCTACCTCACAATGCTGCTTCATTTTGCTCAAACTCCTGCATTCAGTTAAACAAGGCATTTTTCTGTCACCATAATTTGTTTGACAGCAGAGCCCAAATGTGCTGATATATGTATGCAACAGCATTTGGGGGGTGCTGGGGTTTGAACTCAGGGCCTCACACTTGCTAGGCATGTACTTTACTTTTGAGCCACACTGCCAACCCTGCAGCAGCATTGTTAAGCACTTAGGAAGAAAACAAGCACTAGCTACCTTTGTCTATGTCATCCCTGTAGTACTTAAGACATACCAATGACATGGTAAATGTCTGTTGAATGAATTTAAATGTGGAAAGCAGGAAAGGCACAAGGGGAATGATAATAAATCCACACTACAGAGTCCCCCACTGGGTCAGCATCGCTGGCCCTTCTGAAGAAGGCTCTTGAAGCCAGGTACTTATTCATGAGGCAGATACGGATGCCATACTGTGAGGTCAGCCACACTTGTGTTCAGTGTTCACGTGATTCCAAAAGAAAATTGTCTGCATGAGGCATAAGCCAACAATTGAATTTTCCTGAAGTTCTCATAGGGAGCCTGAGAGTATCACATCACCCACTATGAAAGCTCTTCTTCCTCAGCCCCACCCCCACCAGATGACATTCTCCACCTAGGTCCCCGCTGACGCTCACTTTTGACTCAGTGTTGTCACCAGAGAGCAAATAGGCCATCCTACTGAAGATGCTTATCAAACAGGTTTTCCACATTTGAAATAGAGAAAAAGAGGTATGGAGGAACAAGAGGAACAGGAAGGAGCTATCCATCGCAAGGATATCACACAACATAAGATAATGTTTTAGACCTTGCCAGCACAATAGCTTTGTACATAGGCACTGCGTTCTGGACAGGGCATGGCAGCACATGGAAAGAGGACCTGGAATACCCAGGCCCGTCAATCACTCCAGAAAACTTAACCCAAGAACATATTCCAGTAGGAAGAAACTATATGTGTATAAAATTGCTCAGCGAAAGTGATCAACTGTAGAATTGAGGTGAAAGGCACAAAGCAGAATTCCTTCTAATACATGATGGTGCATCCACACCAAGCATTATTATTCCTTGATTTCAGAAGTGATTAAGATGACTATCTTGAAAAAGTGTTCATAATCATAAAAAGTAAAAGAAGAAAAAATTAAAAGGCAACAGACCATAGTTGTGGATTAGAGTTATGTAAAAAAAAAAAAAAAAGTTTGGAAAAAAGGTTTGAAAGTACTTTTAGAATTTTTAAAATCATGGCCATATGGTTTTTTTTTTTTTAAAAAAAACCTATTAAATAGTTACTTAATCAGCTTTTGAATGTCAAATAAAAAAATTTTTGACTATGCTCGAAAAGAGGGTTTTTTTAATTTAGATGAGAATCTCATATAACTTTTTTGGCTTTGTTTTTGTGATGCTAAGAATTAAACCCAGGGCCTCACACATGCTAAGCAAGCACTCTACCACTGAATACACCCACAACCCAGGAACCCTAAGAAACCTTTGAAATAACACTCAGTGCAAAACATGGTGCACATGGGAGTGCCATACCAAATCGAGCAAGCACTCAGCAAACAGACACAACCACTAACATGGGGCAAGATGCTCACCTATATTGAAGACATGCTTCCAGAATGTGCGTAGCCTTCGAAGTGCTAAGCACAAATTCTCCTTTCAATTTCCCCAAAGATCAGTAACAAAGACCAAGAGAGGATATTTTCAGACTCAACCCCATTGGACCTCTCAAAAAATTATTCTAAAATAAAACCACCTAGTCAATATTTGCACATTGTGATCCAAAAACCTTCTTAAAGAAGTATCTGATGTAGGCCAATAGAAGAAGGGGACCAGGAACTAGAGAAAAGGTGAGATCAAAAAGAATTAACCTAGAAGGTAACACCCACGCACAAGAAATCAATGTGAGTCAATGCCCTGTATAGCTATCCTTATCTCAACCAGCAAAACCCCTTGTTCCTTCCTATTATTGCTTATACTCTCTCTACAACAAAATTAGAGATAAGGGCAAAATAGTTTCTGCCGGGTATCGAGGGGGTGGGGGGGAGAGGGAGGGGGTGGAGTGGGTGGTAAGGGAGGGGGTAGGGGGAGGGGGAAGAAATAACCCAAACATTGTATGCACATATGAATTAAAAAAAAAAAGAAGTATCTGATGTGAAACAATGGGAGGGAAATCTTGATTATTTTTAAATGTTGCCTGGAAGAGGAAGAGGTTACCACAAGAGATGATTGCCTAGACAAATGGCAGGCACAGCTGGAACCAGGATGGGACCCACAGGGACCCACGAGACCATCGCTGGGCTGCACGTTAGTCTTGCAGGCACTGTTTTAAACTGCAGCTCATTAACTAGCCCATCTGAAGTAGGAAGAAAGTGGTGCTGAGGGTGCATTAGTGAAAAGTGACATTGTTCACTTCATTTCCGTTCTCCCACCTAGTTGGGCAAGATGTTGCTAGGAAACTTTGCCATCCAACCAAAAGGCAAATCCCCAAACACAATCTTCTTATGACTTACGTGCAGGCTGAGCCTTGCAATTCCTCATCTGCACCAGGGAAATGTTCCCACTGACAAAAGAAGCCCTGGGGTAGGAAAGCAGTCGCACTGTTGGCAGCCCTACAGGAACAGAAGGAACACTGCTTCCTGAAACCCAGGCACCTCTTAGAATCAATCCCGAAAGTTTACCCCTCAGCCCTTCACACCACACAACAGACAGCTCTGCTCCACATGCCCCCCCAAATTTTAATTTCATTAACTCAGCCATGTTAGTATACAGAAAATGTCAGTTTCTAAACGCTAAGTCCAGAGACATGCAAACAACCTGCTCCCCAAATGCAGATTTAATTCCAAACCCATGTTTCTCTCAAAAGCTGGTCCTCAGATCAGCAGAATGAACCTCACCTGGGAACCTGTCTGAACGTTTCCAGCCCCCTCACAAACCTACAGATTCAGATTCTAGACTAACACGTCCTGCAAGTGACTCTGCTACATGCTCCAGTGTGAGCACCACTGGCTTAAGTGACAGATTTTTAAAAAGCAAGGCCATTGGTCTGGACTCAGCTGTTGAGGTTGGCCACACTTGTACACTTAACCCCTCCACCCCCCTCCCCACTTTGGAGACCGCCTTAGTGGATGGGGTGCAATGGTCTCATCAAGAAAAGCCAGGAAGGAATGGAATAAAAGGGAGGAGAGAAGGAGAGGGAGAAAATCAAAAGGAGCTTAGCCTGTTGGGAAAATATAGAACTAGGACTAAGTTAGAGAAGGGCAAAATATGAATGGTGACCTGTGGCAGAGTCCTCATGGCTTGGTGACATTCCTGTGCCCTCTCCCATTTCCCAGGGGAAACCCTGGGAGTCTCAATTCAGTCCATAGGGTTGGAGCAGAGACTTTACTTCTGGTTCAGAAGCTGTACAGTGATGCTCCAGTCAGTTCTTCTCTGCTGTGGCCATCGGGGAGGCTATGTCACCTCTGTGCAGGGGAGCTCTGTCCTGGACAGCCATGAAACTCCCAGCCGGCGTGGCATGAGCAGGAACTGAAGCTTGGTGTTGTTTAGGCACTGAGATGGCAGGGTTTAATGTGTTACCTAACAAATCTAGCAAGAAAAACTGAACAAGTAAAAGGTCAGCCTACAGGAGGGTAAGATGCAAAACTGATCTGCACAATAAAAGAAATGGTCACCAGGTTGAAGAGACCACCCACAGAATAGTAGAAAATCTTTGCCAGCTAAACATCTGACAAGGGGTTGATAACCAGAATATACAGGGAACTCAAAAAACTAAACTCCCCAAAATATCAATGACCTAATAAAGAAATGGGCAAATGAACTGAACAGAGCCTTCTCAAAGGAAGAAGTACAAGTGGCTAAAAAAACACATGAAAAAATGCTCACTATCCCTGGCCATAAAGGAAATGCAAATCAAAACCACTCTAAGAGTCTACCTCACCCCTGTTAGAATTGCTACCATCAAGAACACAAACAACAAATGTTGGCAAGGATACTGGGAAAAAGGAACCCTTATACATTGCTGGTGGGAATGCAAGCTAGTACAACCACTATGGAAAACAGTATGAAGGCTCCTTAGAAAACTAGACATAGACCTGCCATATGATCCAGCAATCCCACTCCTAGGGATATAATGAAGAATTGTAAGTCAGCTTACAACAAAAGCATCTGCACAACCATGTTTATTGCAGCACTATTCACAATAGCTAAGCTATGGAGGCAGCCAAGATGCCCCACTACTGACAAATGGATTGAGAAAATGTGGTGTTTATATACAATGGAATTTTATTCAGCCACAAAGAAGAATGAAATTTTGTCATTTGCAGATAAATGGATGGAACTGGAGAACATCATCTTAGGTGAAGTTAGCCATGCTCAGAAGACCAGAAACTGCATGTTCTCCCTCATATGTGGAACATAGACCTAACACAAATGCAGCGATATTATGGAACATTGGTCACACTGAGGGGAGGTCGTGCAAGAGAAGGGTAGGAAACTAAGAACTTGAATATGGTTGATATACTCTCTATACAAGAATGAATATAGAAATCTTCAACCAGCTAAAACCACCATAAAAGAGGGACTAAGGGAGAATGAAGAAAATTAGAGGAGATGAACCAATTGAGGATCTAACACATCTATACATGGAAATATCATAAGGAAATTCCCTGAATAGCTACCTTTATCTCAAACAAACTAAAATGTCATGTTTTTTGTTTTATCTTTTCTCTTTTTTTCTCCTACAAAAATTGGAGAACAGGAGGGGGGATCCGCATCTGTGGGAAGGGGAAGGGTTGGGGAAAGGAGGTAGGAGGGTGAATATGGTGTAATAAAATGTGTAAGTAAATAAGTTTACTTATGTTTATAAGTAATAAACATACTTGTGTTTATAAGTTAATAAACACATGTAAGTAAATGCAAAAATGATACCTGTTGAAATTACTCTGGCGGGGAGGGGGATGAAGGAAAATGGTAGAGGAGGTGAATTTCTGTATATTTGCTACATTTTAAGAATCTCTGTAAATGCTACACCATTCCCCCACCCAGCACAATGAAGTCACAAAAAAACAAAAACAAAAAAAGGCTACAAAGTTGACCATGGCTGAAGTGCAGTACTGATGGAAAAGTGTCAGTCCATGAACCAGTGCAAGCAGACCTGGCATTAGGAGAACACGTGAAGACTGAAGCTGTGTTAAAATACTTACATACCTTCATTATCTAAATGAAAATGGAAAAACACACAGAGGGATGAACTTAGCTATTCAGAGCCCTTCTCTGTGGTTGAGTCTAAAACCCCTCCCAGAAGAAAGAATCAGGGCCTCCAGCAGTGGAAGTGCCTCCCACTCTACCTCTAGGAGGCAGCCCTGTCACCTGGAGGAGCCCTGGGTGAACACCTTGGGCCCCTCAGCTCTCACAAGCAGCCTTGCTTTCCATCAAATTCCATGATAGCTTTACCATGCTTTCTTGGTGATTGCTCACAGGCTCTTGAAAGGAGCTCTGGATCCCCCATAAGCACAATCTAACACTCTAGCTCCTGAATTCATAGCTGTGTCTTAGAAACAGTTTTCTTCCAAGAATGAGTGACGCTGGGGAAAATTGGCGTTGTGTGGTTTTCCCTGAAATACTAAACAGTGGAAACAACTGTTGATTCAAACCTTGACTGATTACCACAGGGAAAATATGAACATTAGCAGATGGTTAGTAATTGTCAGGGTTGGAAGAAACTCCTTACTTAATGTGAAATAATGTACCTGTGTTAATGTAACCAGGAGCTTGAAATTTCAAAGTGCTGCTCAGAGGAGGAAAAACATATATTCCTCTGCATCTTGCTCTGTGGCTCTGTCATGCCCCCAGAACCAGAGGAAAGCTCTGCAGACAGCTGCTTAGAAGTCCTGGTCTGTAGGGACCTGAGTTCCTACTGAGATGTAAGCTTGGGGACCCATGGCCTCCCTCCCCACCACACACACGCAGGCACACTTCTGCTGGTCTGGGTTCAGGGGACAGCAAATGGGGCCCCGGAAGCTCAGCAGCTGTCAATGGGTCACTGATTCTGAAACCTAAGGACAGGCAGCACACCAGTACCCTAGAAGCTTGGCGAGAGGTAAGAACTCCGTGCAAAGTCTGCTCTCAAATCTGTGACTCATGAAGAAAAGCCTGATTGCTACTATTTCATTATTTTATTTTACCCACTACAGATTATTTTTATTTGTATTTATTTCATTATATTTATTTGTGAAGCATTAGGTTATAAATTCTTCCATTTAATCATCTCCTCTCACTAAACAGGAAAAGACGAGCGAAGACAAAACCGTGAGAGGTTCTGAGTACAGTATCAGCACTAGAAAGGTCTCACCTGTTTTCCAAGCTCAATTTCGGGATACTTCATTGGTTAGCCCAAGGTCCAGACAGAAATGAAATAAAAGAACTTTGAAGGGAGTGCAGGCACAAGATCCTAAAATCCAGATGCAGACAAATGATTTATAGTCTCTCTTCAGTTGCTATGACAAAATACCTGGGACTAGGTAATTTACAAAGAATAGAGGTTTATTTAGCTCATCGTTCTGGAAGCTGGGAAGTCTAAAAGCATCTGCTCAGCCTCTTTGGCTACATCATAAATGGTGGAAAGCACCACATGGCAAGACAGAGCAAGCATACCGGGACTGGTTTTT
The DNA here is from genome assembly GCF_047511655.1 of Castor canadensis. NCBI lineage: Eukaryota > Metazoa > Chordata > Mammalia > Rodentia > Castoridae > Castor > Castor canadensis. The sequence goes on from NC_133391.1 coordinate 168,699,073, forward strand.
ATAACACAGTGGCTCCCTCAATGAATAGATCAGTCCATTCGTGATGGCTGCCCCTGGGACCCAAACACCTCCCGAAGGTCTGACCTCCAAATGCTATTAACATGAATTTGGGGATTAAGTTTCCAACACATGAAAAGTGGGAGACACAGTGAAGCCATAGCAGGCCCTTGAGTGGTCTTCTCAAGGTGTATGAAAGACTATACCATATGTAGGGTAAGGGTACATACCTCTAATTTTAGGGCTGGTGACTCAGTACATCAGAGAGAGATTCCCACACCCATAACTGCTCCCACTTTTCAATCTCCTGCTCGCTTCACAGCTGTAGCTTTCAGAGATAATCAGGATTGTGTTTGCTGTGCAGTTCCTTCAACAAGCAACTGCAACCCACCACAAGCCTCGCCTGTATCTGATTTTCAATGAACGACATAGCAGGGTCTTGATTTTTTTAAAATTACTTGCCCATCTACTTGCAAACATATTATTGGCAATAAAAGGTAGCCTGACAAATCTACTGGCAATTTAATTTATGGCATAAACTGTGTGCAAATTTCCCTAATTTCAAACCTGGTACACTATGTTATCCTCTAGAATTACAAATTCCGTACGAATGTGCCAGCTATGCATTCTTCCACAGCCCCACTGCGTGGAGATGCGAGAGCTACGTGCTCAGGTGACAGCTGGTTGAACAGCACCTTGCGAGTTCCTGGCATGATGTCAACAGTAACATGTTGCCCTTTCAGACAAATAAGCCCAAGAGACAAAATGATGTACAGCAGAGAAAAATCACGTCTGCCTACATTTCTGAACATTAGATGAGGAAGAAATGGTTAGTGTTAGAATCAGAAAAGCAGAAATGTAGGTGTGTTAGTTTCCTACAATACACAAAAAGGGTGACATCAAAACAAAATTCTGTCATGTGACTCAATGTGAGTCAATGCCCTGTATAGCTATCCTTATCTCAACCAGCAAAAACCCTTGTTCCTTCCTATTATTGCTTATACTCTCTCTACAACAAAATTAGAGATAAGGGCAAAATAGTTTCTGCTGGGTATTGAGGGGGGGGAGAGGGAGGGGGCGGAGTGGGTGGGGGCAGGGGGGAGAAATGACCCAAGCCTTGTATGCACATATGAATAATAAAAGAAAAATGAAAAAAAAAATTCTGTCATGTGAATGTTCTGGAGGCCAGAAGACTAGGTTGAGGTGCTGTCGAGTTGGTTGCTTCTACGTCTGTGAGGGAGAATCTGCTCCCTGTCTCTCCCTGGCTTCTGGTGGTTGGCTGGCGACCTTTGATGTTCCTTGGATTCTAGAAGTATCAGCCTGGTCTCTGTTTCCCCATTGCATGATGCTCTCCTTCTGTGCATGTCTGTCTCCAAATCCCTCCTTTTCCATAAGGATGCCAGTCACATTGGACTACAGCCTACCCTGAGGACCTCACTTTACTTTGATTAACTCTGCGAAGAGTCTCTTCAGATCAGGTCACATGCTGAGGTACTTAGGTTAGGAATTCAACATGGGAATTTGGAGGAGAGACACAATTCAACGCATCACAGTAGGTGTTCACGGGAGAAGACTGGGTTTTGCTACCAGGCCACAACATGGGACTGGCTGGTGCCTTTACCCCTGGAGTAAAAAACTGGTCCATGCAGCAGGGAGGGAGCCACAGCCCGCCCCTGGGCGGAGCCCCCTCAGTCCCGAGCCCTTCCAGCTGACACGAAACCAGGCTCTCTCAGTTTAGCTAAGCTCATTAGGAAACAAAATAGTGCCCAGTGCATTTCCTAATGGAAACATCCAAGCTTCTGTGGACAATCAGGGAGGAGGTGATTCTTAGGCAGCACCCTCTTCCTCCAATTCAGCACTGGGTGGGAACATTTGTTGGCATAACTGGTCTTTCATTTTCTAAATTACTATGTTCATTTAGTGAATTGGATGGTGTTCTCTCAAAAGCTATGTGTAATTCTTAACTTACCAGGGAATATGATATTATTTGGAAATAGGGTCCTTGCAGATGTAATTAAGTTGAGGATCTCAGGATGAGATTACCCTGAATTTCAGATGGGCTCCAAATCCAGTGATTTGTGTGGTTTTATGAGGAAAGCAAATGGTTAGACCCACAAGCCTACCAAAGTACTTGGGACTGAAAATACTAAGATCCTGGAGTGAAGGACAGTGAGCACAACCAAACGCAATAGTCATTTGTCTAAGTCACTTTTCCCTCAAAACATTCTCTGAAAGTTCCCCAAAAAACATGGGGATACGAAGAGCAAACAGAACTTACAAAAGGCTGAGAAAGTGAGCAGGGCTGTTGGCATCTTATGGTCGTAAGGAACTAAAAGTGAGGGTTAAATCCTGACAAAGTAGTGGGGCCCTGGAAAATGCTCCAGTTCTCACCGCATCTCCTGAAGGATACACTCTAAAGTATAAACTGGAAACAGACTCTGAAGACTGGAAATGACACTACCAGTAGTCCCCAGCTTTGATGGTTTGACTATTTTTTCACTTTACCATACAACAGAAGCTGTACTTTGATGTGTGTGTGTGTATGTGATGCTGGGTGTTGAACTAAGCTTCGCACTTGCTAGGCAGGTGCTCTAGCACTTGAGCCACCCACCTGCCCTTTTGGCATTGGTTATTTTTGAGACAGCCTCTCTCTTTATGCCTGGGAGCCTGGACCACAATTCTCCTATTTGTGCTTCCCTGAGTAGCTGGGATGAAGGCACATGCCACCACACCCAACCATTTGTTGAGATGGAGTCTCAAGAACTGTTTGCCCAGGTGGCTTTGAACTGGGATCCTCCTGATCTCTGCCTCCCTAGAATCTAGGATTACAGGTCACCAGCCACCAGCACCGAGCTCTTTGATAGGTTAGGAATATTAAATACATTTTCAACTTAATGTTTTCAACTTATGATGGATTTATTGGGGCATCCTAATTAAAGAAGCTCCTATAACCAATTCAACCCCCAATCGAATAAAGGCCATCTTCTCCTTCCCTCAAATTCCATATCAGAAACTAAAGAAAATCCTCTTAAAGGGAGATAACAGCATCCAGAAACTGCAATTTCTCATATGTATAGATGTACATGAGTTTACACCATTCAGTAAAAAAAGTTAACAGGTAAAACAAAAGGTAGGATACATCAAGAGGCAGGAAAAATACAATAGAACTGTGTCTCCAGGTGATTTAAGTTAAAATGAATTATTAGAACTGAAATTATACTGTTATTAATAGATTTCAAGAAAACAGACAACAAGGTGGAGAATTATTCCAAAGAATTGAAATCTATTAAAATAAAAATCAAGTTAAAATTCTATAGCTGAAAAATAGAATGGAAATTAATATAAAAATAAACATGTTTCAAAGGAAATTTGACAACACTAGAGATAGGATTAGTGATTTGGAAGATGCCATTAAAGTATCCATACTAGAAAAAAAAATATCCATATGAAGCACAGAAAGGGAAAAGGACAACAAATAAAAAAGAAAAGAAACATGAGAATGATGACATGATGAAAAAGCCTATCACATGTGACTTTAATAAACTATAGGTACACTCTGAAATCTCTCCAGTCAGAACTGAAGGAACAGTAGAAGTATGTGAAAAAAATTAATAAAGTCTAATGGAATAATGAAAAACTTTAGAATTCCAAAATAAGTCAAGGACAAATAAAGAGTAGGAACAAATAGAAAGTGGTAACTATAAACCCAAATATATCTGCAATTACACTAGATGTGAAAAATTAAAATGCTTTACTGAAAAAACTATTTTAAGACTGAATTAAGAAGAAAATTAAATCTAACTATTGGCCGCATATGAGCAATTCAGCTGAAATGCAGGAATATGCAGTAAATTCAAAGCAAACGATGGAAAAGTACACCAAAAAAATGCTGCCCAGCAAGGCATTGTGCCAAACGCCTGTGGTCCCTACACTTGGGAAGCTGAGGCAAAGGGTTTCCCTTAGCCCAGAAGCTTGAAACCAGCCTGGAAAACATAGTAAGACCCTGTATCAAAAAAGAAAAGAAAAGACAAAGAAAACTGACCAAAAGAAAGGTAGTCAAAGCAGCATTTAGGTAAGAATTGCTATAGATAAACATTTTATAAAGATAAGTAAATAGGTCAGTCCACCAGACAGATAAAACAAATGGTATGACCTGAAAACACAGTTCAAAAAATACATAACGCAAGAACCGACCAGCCCAAAGGTAAAAATAGGTAAGTGTGTGATCACAGTGAGAATTTTAACATCCACTCTCAGAAAATGACAGCACACACAAGTGAGGAAGAGGATAGGCAGGATTAAAAAATGTGTTATAATTGCCGTATAAAAACCACTACCATGTAAACCAGTGTGGTGGGGCCTTCCTATAATCTCATAACCTCAGCACTTGGCAGACTGAAACAGAAGGATTGAAAGTTCAAGGTCAGCCTGGACTCCACAGCAACACCTGAGTCAAAAAAAAAGACGACTGTATTTGACGTGTTTTTCATGTGCCTAAGAAATATTACCAAAAACGTCCATAGGCTATACCATAAAGAACATCTCAACAAAATTCAGAACACTAAAATTATATGACATAGTCTTTGGCCCCAGTGAAATTTAGCTAGAAATTAATAACAGAAACATAATTATAAATTCTTGAAATTTAAGAAGTTAAGCAATAAGTCATCTGTGGTCACTGCTTTGAATTGAGTGTTTAACTAAATGATGGAGTCACAGGCCTAAACTAAAAAACCTCAGAACGTCTTTTAATTACATCTTACAAATTACAAATATTTTAAAATTATACAAACATTGCAAAATTTTCAGTAAGCCATACATTAGGTATCTTTTTATTCTTTTATAAAAATTAGATAAGGTTTTATAAGAATTACTTGTTATAAAGAATTATTCCTCTCATTTCTCTGGTTAAAGATGAAAAGCCAACATCATAAAAACTGCCATTTTGATCATTAGTATTCATATTAGTAAATAGATTTAGCACCTTTTTAAATTACATCGTGTTTTTAAATGCTTGGTCTCTATTTGCTTGAATGGTTTGGAATGTCTGGCTTGTGGTTGCTGTTGATTCACAGGGCTGTAGAGGAATTCTTCCATAAGTGAACCTTTAATATTTTTTAACAAAACAATTCTATATTTCGAAGAACACTGCAGAGGAACATCAATAAGCTACAGGTTGGTATAGATGCCCTCAACTCTAAGATTCTGGTTATTTTCAAATCCAAACTAGGCCTTTTTTCATTTTCTTGATTCATGATCAAGATCTGAAAAAACCCAAAGCTCCACCTATGTGACTACATGAAGCTAAATTTCTTGGAAAAGAGAAAATTTGTAGACATGAGCTTGTGTTCTTTATATTTGATATGGAATGAGAAAAATGTAGACTTGTTCTAATGCTAATTTCATAGGCTAAAACTAGAATCAAAGGTGCCAAACATTGAGATTTCAAGGCAGAATAGGAGTTTCACTTGATTTAAATGGAGTATTTAGCTTTTAGGTATTACAAAAGGAAATCTGAAGCAACATGCACTCCCAATTTCAGCACTAGAGCAGAGCACACATTTCACGTCTGCATGTTCTCTTACAGCCTATGTGTGCACACACCTATAGTTGGCACACATCTGTAACCCGTCTTGGGGCTGGCTCCGTGACTTTGGTCTCAAAGTTTCTGAACCTCTTACAATCCAAAATGGCAATAAATGGTTCCTGGGTTAGAATACCAGAAATACGTGCCTTGTGCCTCTTGGGAGAGACTATTTCATTTTTATAATTGTATTCTGAAAGTTTTAAATCAAGTATCTGTTTTCTTCATGCTGTCTTTGAACTTTGGGAAGTATTTCAAATGTAAATGCTTCAAGCTGAAATGTTAATTTTCATCTTATTAATAAAAAGGCCGTGTTTGTCAGAAGAATCTTTGAGAGATTCTTATAGTGGTGGTGGGAGAAGGACAGAAAGGGGTGTGTGGGGCCCCTGGGACTCAGAAAGAAGAATTGATGAGAGGGGAAGTGGACTCTAAACAGGAGCTCTGACCTCTGCAAACATAGCACCCAGGCTAAGGAAGAAGAAAGCCAATCAGGAACTGATGGATTGAGAATGAGCCAAGGCACCCAATTTTTGGTTGTCCTTTCTCACATGCTAATTCCTTATATCATTTTCAAGTCTTCAATAAGGCGTTTTAAACCACACTGCCTTTATAAGCTCTGTGCTTTGAAGATTAAAGGAAGAGTTGAGTCACAGGTGTGTGAAACAATGACGGTTTTACCTGTATGGAGAGGAGAACCAAGATGGTGTAAGGAAAATGGTGGAAGATGTCACAAGCAGGCTTGTGGAAGAAGAGGTGAAACTGAAAGAATGGGAGTGCTCTCGGGATCCCATAGTCCTGCCAGACGGAGTCCTGGGTTCTGGAACTTCTGGAACTTGGTAATTACAGGGAAGGATGGTGAGAATAGGGATGGGGGTGCTGAAGATTTAGGAACACTTGGACTCCTTCTAGTTTAGTATCCTGTGCCTTCTCGAGAAGGACTACTAATGGAAACTCAGAGAGGGAGAGAGAGAGCTAAAAAAAAGTCTTTATTCCAGCTTTGGGCAATAATGGATCCTGAACTTGGAAGAAAAAGAGATTGGTAAAGCCTGAGAGATCAACTGTATTTCTCCTAATATAAGACCCTGTTTGTTTAGACATTCTGTTTTCAGAGGTGGTCATTTTTTTTAAATGGGTCTTTAAATCACTGTTTTCAGTGGTTTGGCCTATATACTTGAGAAAAATAAATAGACAAAAGCCAGTAAAGACCAACCACTAATTGAATTGATACTAATGGAAAGAAAATTTATCTACCAACAACCACATTTATTGCAAAGTACAGCCTGATTTTCTAAAATCTCTCACCAGGGAGTAGAAACCCTTGATTTTAGCTTTTTGCCTCATGCTACTTATGATTGGCTCTTTGGGATTTTTCTGCTATTAGTAGCCTCCATAAGGACCCTAGCTTCACCCTGATACTACAATGGAACACTGTTAAATTTTGAGAAATAAATTGCCAGCCTGCATTGAATTACTCATAGAAGGGTTAATTTAGCTACATAGAACTGTAAAATGGAAGACCATATTCCAAAAGGGAAAGTCATCAAGCATCTATTTTAGATTAAAAAAAAGAAATTTCTTTCTTGCTACCAGACTACAGTAGGCTAATGATGATTATTTATTTCCTTGGAAATAAAAAAGATCCCAGGTGGTTTTCCCTAAGTGATGTGCCCATGGCCAAAGAAATTTTGAGGGTAACTATTTGCCTGGATCTTTTGCAGCCTTCATAATGAATTGCATCACCTGACCCTAAGCTAGGAATTAAGTTAATTGTCTCCTCCTTACCCTCCTGTTCTAGTAATCCACCAGCTCCAGTAAAATTGTAAGGTAAATTAGTTTTGTCTCCTTATACCTGTTCTTGTTCTTTTTTCCAGTCTTTCTTGTCTTCAGCTTTGACTTTCACCTTGGTTTTTCTGCTCTCCATTTGCCAGAGACATTTCTGCTGAACAGTAGAGATGAATGGAGTAACCTAAGAGCTCTCTGCCCTGTCGGAACCACCTGAAGCACTTTTTAATTTTCTATTTTATTGCTATTCTTATTATTTTTAAATTTTATTATTATTATTGGCATATATTAAATTGGACATAGTTGGATGTTTCATTGTGACATCTCCATGCTCACATAGAATGGTTTTTGATCATATCATCCCATCCATTACTTTTTCTTATCCCTCCCAGAAATACCTTTTGAAATAATCAAATGCTCAAGGGCCCTGCCCCCCAGAGATATTCTGACTTAATAAGTCTGGGGTGGAACCTAGTTGCCAGTACTTTTTTGTATTTGAGTCTGGTGACTCTAAAATCAAGCTAAGGGTTGGGAGTCACTATTTATCCCGAGGGAAGGAAAGGAGCGTGCCACAGGGCTACGCAGAGCCAACTGGGAGGCTCACATCAGGAGGATGTCTGAATCTTGCCATGCGGGCAACTGCCTACTTCAGCTAATCCAGCTCTTCATCTCCTCATCATTTACTGCTAGAAGTCACTGCATGCAGGTCTCATCTAATCAAACTGTTATGCAGAAATGATTTTCCTCTGATCAGCCTCCCCCCACCAAGATTTTGAAAGGTAGCTGATCCCACAATGTAGCACTTCCCAAGAGTTCTGTGTGTGCATGACTCAGATCCCTCCTTCTCTTGTCCTCAGAGAAACATCGACTCCTCCAATGTCTCAGGACCAAACAAGTTATAATTGTTTATGTTAGAGAAAGGATAAGTAATAGAAGGGGTTAATCTGATTAAAGTACACTGTATACATGTGTGAAATACCAAGGTAAAACGCCCTGAACTATCAATATATGCTTAAAATAAAGGGTTAGAAGTCAAAACGGGTTTTGTCTGGGGGTGGGTACCAATGTGTGTGTTGGGGGATAGGGTACAGTAAATAGAAAGTGTGAAGGAGGGCAAATATGGTGGATGAACTTTGTATACTGGTATGAAAATAGAACATGAAACCTGCTGAAATTGTAAGAAAGGGGGAGTGGGGATGATGGAGAACTACGGAGAAGGTGAATCTAATTAAGATATATTGTAAGCCCATGTGTAACTATCACAATGAATCCTCCCTGTACAATTAATATATGAATATGAATATGAATATTAATTTTATTAGTATAAAAAAGAAAATCATGAAAAATCAATGTTTATGTGTGTTTATCTCCCTTATTCTAGAGAGGAGGATAAAGTCAGACCTGCTCAGAGTGAGAGACCTGCTCGGGTGCTCTGGGGAAGCAACAATGCTAACAACAAACAGGAAATATGGTAGTGGAAAAGGAAGTTTAACTCTCTGGGGTTTCTGTTTCCAGTGAGTATCACAAGCATGTGAGTAGACATGCCCTCCTCTCAGACCTGTCACCCTTGCCAAGAGTCAGATCATTTCTTATGTAGGAAATATCCGTGAGATGTTCTTCCCACTCCCTGTGTCAGTCCTGCTATCATTAGTATGTGAAACACGGTAAGGCTGAGTTACTTTTCACATCACCTAAAGAAATTTCATGCTCCAGATTTGCCTCTTAATGATACTATTTATGTCCCATTCAGATGCCCTTTGTTTTTTTTTCTTCCAAGAGTATTTTTTTAGGATGTATTCATTATATGGGAGGGGGATTCATAGTGATAATTCCAATTAGACTTACATTGTACACTATTTACATGCCTCTCCCCCTTTACCCCTTCCCAATCCCACTTAAAACAATTGCAAGAGGTTTCTTAGTTCTGTTTCATACAGGTATATGAAGTCCAACAGATGCCCTTTTAAATTTGGGTGTATAGGGCTAGGGGTTTGGCTCAAGCAGTAGAGAGCCTGCTTTGCAAACTCAAAGCCCCGAGTTCAAACCCCAGTCCCATCAAAAATAAATAAACAAAATTGGTGTTATATACAATCTTGACTCAACATAAATTTCCTGTGTCATTGGTATGTTGTACCAGTCTTAGAATGTTTTATGACAGGTTAACATTCTCAGTGGCACCATTGGAAAAACACTAGTGCTAAATGGTCATGTATTAAGCCTGTGTTTCCAAAGGGTGTCCATGTGAAAGCATTAAGAATGGAAGGAGATGCCAGAAAACACATAAAGAATCTGAAGGAAAAAAATAGCCAGAGGATTTCAAAAAAGACGGAAGGCTAGCCAATGACTGATTACGTTGCCTGGCATTTTTCCCACAAAGAGCCAACTACCACTAATTATAAGTAAACTAAACTATGAAGGCTATAGATTGCTTAAGCCAAATCAGATGGTAGGGACACTTCTGCAAGTATATTTCAAACATCTTACTTATGTCTTCCAAGACGTAATTACGTTCTTTGATACCTACTCTAGAACTGGAGTCTTTGGGAACCCATGGAGTAGCCCAGGACAGATACCTCTGAGGCCGGGAGGAGCTCCTTTTGGTATATCCCAATATCTGTAGGTTCTGAGTTGCCACTAGGGACACCTCCAACTTTTAGACTCAGAGTTTTGAGGAAAGAGCAAGGGTTGGAATGACTTTCCCCATATTTGACCTGCATCTTTTATACATTTGGCCTTTGGTTGTAAAAAATATGACAGCATTTGCATACGTATTGAGGGGGGGGAACCAGAAATTCAGGCAAATACCAGGGATATTCATTTTTTAAAAATCTAGCAAACAAATCATATAGTCCTTTTGCAAACGGGACAAATCCTCATATGTACGAACTATGCTGAAATGCATCTTTTTCGATAATATTTCACTTTACCCCTAGTCTGAAAACTCTTGGCTCATTTAAAAATATTTTATGAATTTCTGAAAGTGCCATGTTATCAAGAACTTTTTTATTGGCCCTTGTTCTACTGTATCTTATTATGGCCACACTGTTGACTTGTTGCTAGAGACTGTCACAAAAAATATATGCCTGTATCTTCTCTGAAAATTTGTCAAGTCGAGCTCGGTGAGTTTGGGTGAGCATAGCTGTTAAGAATATTGGCTTTAAAAAATAACACTGATAATAGCAATAAATTTTCTAGCTTGTGATCCTAATTAAAGTCAACAGGATGAAAAACAGAACCTTTCCACTGTCTTGTAGCTTGGGGCCTGCAAAACTTGTCAAAACATGATGTGTGATGAGGTGTTTACTTTGTGAGGATATTTACTGTTCATTCCACCTCACTTTTCTTCCATTCTCCCTGAAGTTAAAGAAAGGGGAGAAACACACTTAAATTGCACCTTTCACATTTTAAATTGGAGAGATGCTTTTCCTGGCTCTTCTCATGGATTCTCGGGTGTGAGGACAAGCACTCAATCTTTGCCATAAGGCAAACAGAGACTCTGAATAGAACTGATGCCAGATGCTATGGATAAACCTCTCCTACCCCTCTGCTCACCTTCCAAGCATTGACTTTAACCCATGTTCTTTCCTTCTTTGACCTTTGCCTTAACTCTTTCACCTGGCTCTTGTTTTTTTTTAAATCATTTTTACATTTACTCACATGTGTACACATAGTTTGGGCCACCTCCCCTCCACCCCCCTCCCCCTGCAGAACCTGTCCTGCCCACTCTGATTTTGTTGAAGAGAAAACATAAGAGATAATAAGAAAGATACAGTGCTTTTGCTCATGTGAGATAGAGATAGCTATACAGAGAGATTCCTAGCATTGCTTTCATTCATATGTGTATTACAACCCACACTGGTTCATCTCTACCTGACCTCTTCACTACTTCCTAGTACTCTTCCGGTTGTGGCCTCAGCCAGTTTAAGGTTACTATATTCACGCTTCTATAGTGAGCACATCAACCACATTCAAGTTTTAGGTTTCCTTCCCTTTCCCTATTCCTCCCGGGTGCATTCTCCCCTTGTCCCCATGTCCAATAATATTACTGCATTTGTTTTAGGTCTATAATCCGCATATGAGGGAGAGAATATGATTTTTGGTCTTCTGAGCCTGGCTAACATCGCTTAAGATGATGTTCTCCAGTTCCATTCACTTACTTGCAAATGACAAAATTTCATTCTTCTTTGGGGCTGAATAAAATTCCGTTGTGTATAAATACCACATTTTCTTAATCCATTTATCAGTAGTGGGGCATTTGACTGTTTCCATAGCTTGGCTATTGTGACTAGTGCAGCAATAAACATGGGTGTGCAGGTGCCTTTGGAGTAACCTGAGTCACATTCCTTTGGGTATATCCCCAGGAGTGGGATTGCTGGATCATATGGCAGATCTATGTTTAGTTTTATAAGAAGCCTCCATATTGTTTTCCACAGTGGTTGTACTAGCTTACATTCCCACCAGCAGTGTATGAGAGTTTCATTTTCCCCACATCCTCACCAGCATTTGTTGGTGGTGGTATTCTTGATGATAGCTATTCTAACAGGAGTGAGGTAAAATCTTAGTGTGGCTTTTATTTGCATTTCCTCTGTGGCCAGGGATGGTGCCAGCTCTTGTTCTTTGCAAACACTTTGGTTGCTAAAAGTCTGTGTAGGTGTTTCAGGAACCAATAGTGAATGAGCAAGTTCAAGTGAAAGGGAAAATAGCAGAGTCTATTTTATTTTAATTTTTTTCCTTTATTGTTGTTCTGGGTTAGAGTACACTGTGACATTTACACATATTCTTACAATGTAGCAAATATATCATACATGATATATTTCTTCAACCCTTCTCCTTCATCCCCGCCCCCCTTCCTGGAGTAGTTTCAACAGGTATCATTTTTGCATTTACATACATGTGTACACATTTTACTGCACGTTTTCACCTTCCTACCTATTTTCCCCAACACCTCCCCTCTCCCACTGGTGTCAACCCCCGCCCCAGCACAGGGCAGGACCTGTTCCGCCCTTCTGTTCTCTGATTTTGTAGAAGAACAAAGAGAAAAGATAAAATGAAAAACATGACATTTTATCTTGTTTGAGGTAAAAGTAGCTATGTAGGGAGTTTCCTTGTGATATTTCCATGTATATATGTATTTTAACCCCAACTGGTTTATCTTCTCTCATTTTCTCCATTTTACCTTAGTCCCTTTCTTGTGGTAGTTCAGTCGGTTGAAGATTTCTATATTCATTCTTGTATAGAGAGTATATCAACCCTATTCAAGTTCTTAGTTTCCCTACCCCTCCCATGTATGACCTCCCCTTAGTGTGACCCGTGTTTCACAATATTGCTGCATTTGTGTTAGGTCTGTAATCTGCATACGAGAGAACATGTGCCTTTTGGCCTTATAGGCCTGGCTAGTGGCTAACTTAAGATGATGTTCTCCAGTTCCATCCATTTACCCTGCAGAGTCGATTTTAGCAACAGGAAAGAAAATATCACACTATTGTCCCTCCTACCAATACTCTTTCTCCTTGTCTCAATGAAATGTCATTGAAGTGCCAGGCATGGTGATACACAACTGCAATCCTAGCTACTCAGACATGAAGATAGGAGGATTGCAGTTTGAGGCCTGCCTAAGCAAAAGTTAGCAAGACCCTACCTTCAAGATCCCTGGTACTCAGAAGACAGAGGTAGGAAGATCACAGTTCAAGGCCAGCCTGGATAAAGGAGTGGGACCCTATCTGAAAAATAAACTAAAATAAATAGGACTGAGTACATGTCTCAAGTGGTAGAGAGCTTACCTAGCAAGCATGAGGCCTTGAGTTCAATTCCCCACACTGCCCTCCCCCAGAAGGAGTATCTTTGATCATTGGTGGGATCATTGCGGATCCCAATATTCAGATTCTTGACATCACAAATGTATGAATCCAGAGGCCTCTTACTGCCTCTTCCTCTGCTCAAGCATGCTGGTTTTATGCTTCTAAGGACCAA